>NC_049209.1:21462592-21787592 GCF_013347855.1 Anguilla anguilla
TCTGATTAGCAGTAATGAAACCAAATCCCCAGCATTCCAAAAGCTAATTTATTTTTATTGAACCAGTCTCTCTTACAATGCCTGGAGTCACACAATTACTGAAATTGAGTCAGACACGCCCTATTTCGCTAGCACCTTCACTTACCGCTGGCATTTGCCAGTTGTACCTTGACTGTGAAAATAGGGCCATATATGTCTCAGCCAGGCGTTGCTTGAACATCATAGAAAGAACAGTAAATAATAGTTATAAGTATAGCTGACTTAGGGGCAGTTAATGCACAAGCTGTTACTCTTACAAATAGTATACACTTGTATTCATTTAATATCATTTTTGAATTGTTCCTTTTAAAACAAGTATGGAGGGAAAAATAAGATGATATTTAGGTTTACAGTAAAATAATTGGGTAAAATCATTTCTGTAAAACTATTTACGTTTAATTGCACCTCTTTCCTCTTAACTTCGATTGCTGATAATTATCTGGGACACGACACAGAAGCATGTCTGTGTCATACCCCAGTCAATTAACATTTTAGTTTCATTTATGCTGTTTAACTAATGTTGACAAAGTGTACTAAATACTTATTTCTTGGAAGCATGGCAACTACAAGTGATGTGTGTTTTTATGCATAAAACACACAAAAAATAACGACGGCTGCTCCATCTGCCCCTCCTCCCACGTTAGGAGCCTGGGGGGTCTTGCTGGACCGAACCCTCTCCTTTGAGCTACACATCAAGTCAGTCACCTACTCTGCCTTTAACCACCTCCAATCCATCTCCCATCTCTGTCCATCACTCTCCGACCCCAAAACCGGAATCCATGCATTTGTCACCTTGCGTCTGGATTATTGCAATGGAGTCCTCTGCTTCTGGCAAGGCCATGGACCGGCTGCAATGTGCCCAAAACTCCAGGGCTGCCAAGGTCCTCTCCCACAAACCCTGGCAGAACATCGCATCTATCCTGCAACAGCCCCACTGGCTCCCTGTAAAATGCAGAATTGCCTCCAAAATCCTCGTCCTCACCTTTAAGTCACTACAACGCTTGCCTCCAACCTGCCTAGCCGAACTACTCCACCCCCATATCCCCATACGTGGCCTCTGACCCTCTGGGTCTGCTCTCCTCATCCTTCCCCGCACCTGGTGACGCGCACTTGGCGGCCAAGCCTTTTCAGCCGCTGTCCCTAAGTAGTGGAGCACCACTGCTCTGACATCATCAACGCTTTCAAGACCAGACTTAAGACCCATCCGCTCAGACTCGCCTTCCCACAGAATGGCACAGGCCCTGAGCAGCACTATCCCTCCAGTTATTTTAGCAATGGTTACCCTTCTTTTAAATATAGTATATATATATTTTTTTTTATGTACAGTGTTCTTGAGTCTGGGAAAGGAACTTTAAATCAAATCTATTCTTCTTCTTCTTATCCATACTGTATTTGCTCAATAATGTCTCATTAAGGAATATACCTCTTTATGCAAACAGAACAAACTTTTTTTCCCCCTGAAATCAGGAAGGTTGGGCCACAGAAGAATAGCAGATAGAATTTAAAATGTACAAATTTGCATAAGGATTGTAACATCATTTTCAAATTTTCTACTTTTATAGAGAATTATAGGCAAGGAGCTTTGTTTAAAGTAACATTTTTCTTACTGTCTAAATCATTTCATATATCCCAGTCTCTTAATACATTTGTTTTTCCCCGTTCTAGAGTCTCCTTCTGTTGCCGCTTTGGCCCTGTCCTTTTGTAAGGTTCACTGCCACTGAAGAGTGGTTCATTCTCTGCAGTCTGCACATGCAATCCATTAACTGTTTAACACACTACAGGCCACATAACTGGAACTGAGGCATGTCACTCATAACAACTGGTAGTATTTGGGAATCTGATATCATGTAAGGAGGAACTAATGCAGTTCTGGGATATTTCATCTGGGATATTTGGCCAATTTAAGCCTGTCCTACCCCTGGCAGTACAAAGCCATTCCCCCCACTGTTGTCTTCCTGTTGTGTGACATGAAATCGACTACGTCACTGTGGTTGCTGGAGACATACAATTTGCGACTGTCAA
Organism: Anguilla anguilla; assembly: GCF_013347855.1. Lineage (NCBI taxonomy): Eukaryota > Metazoa > Chordata > Actinopteri > Anguilliformes > Anguillidae > Anguilla > Anguilla anguilla. Next base: position 21,464,654 of record NC_049209.1, read on the forward strand.
TATCGTTACCTTGCTTTGTGTACATGAAAACTCAGTGACACCTGGGAAAATTGCAATGTGGCTTTATTTTGCAATCAATGACTATTACCTAATATGATCAAATCTATACCAGCCAGTTAGAGTAGTAGGTTTTAGCCAAGGAGGTTAGTAACGTTAGCAGAGTTAATAGAGTCATTAAAACATTGGAAGAAATGTAATTAACTTGCATGGGAAAAAAAAAAAAAACCAATTTACCTGAATTTCCTGATCTGTTCAATTCCTGCCAGAATGCTACAAGAGCAGGATATTTACCTTGCAGTTGGCCATTCCTGCTTTGAATTCTCTGGAAAGTATTTGTGAGAGAAGATTAACCTTGGGAGATTACACCTGTAACTCAATGTCCTCTCCTTATCTGCATTCATATTTATGCACCAACACATTTAAATGAATAGATACTGTATATAAATATATAAATAAATAGTGTTATCTGGCAGTGCACCAGCTAAGAGGATCTCACTGTTGCTGCCGTGAAGTCACAGTTAACAGATGTGGATAGCAAAATCCTAATTGCTATTAAAGTGCAGAGCTCGCTTCATTAAATAACTTTGATGGTATCGAACACCTTGATTACAACAATAATTAGCATACCATTTATCACTGCTGTGTGATGAGACAAGCACCACTAAGTAGGTCAACATAAAATCTTTCTATAATCTGCAGTTAAGTGCTGTTTTCATTTTATTTTTGTCAGCAAAATATGTCCACATGAACAAAACAGTCAGACCAGTCAGTGACAGTACATGGCCCCAGCTCTCCTGGGGGAGGGGAGCTGGGGGGTAGGGGTGTAAGTTTCCCGATCATTATAATAATGGCTTGTTGGATAAAGAATCTACAGTGATAAATTACTGCCCATAACATGCCTGAGGCTGTTTATGCAAACCTTTCTATTTTTTGAGTTCATAGGGCAGTTGCTAGTTTGCACAGGTCAGTGTCTTTCCCTGCGATTGGTTAGTGGTAATCACAAATAACAGGTATGAGACACTTTGGGTGCCAAGAACCATATCTGTCCTCAACAATAGTGGAGAATGACTCAAACTGAGAAGTTCTTGAGTAGCAAGGCATGGAGTGTGTGTGTCTGTGTGCGTGTGTGCGGAGTTATGCATTATGCAATCTGAAAACATTATAAATGTGAAGATCAGTAGTGTTGATAATCCTTGATAGCTGTATTGCTAATTCACATAAAACTGCACAACATGCAATAGCCAAGTTGGTCAGGAAACAATGATTTTGGCTGATTCCTAGGTTGATTCCTTGTAGCACTTGTTCCTGGAGCGGAACAAGACCTACTGGTGTTTCTGCAAGCCAGTCATATTTAATGATTAATGCAAGATATTACAAAAACACGTTTAAAAAAAAAAATAAAATTAACACTGTTGTATTTACATTTCGAGATTATATTATCCAGAGTGACAAAGCTTACATACTGTCCATTTACATGTATATAGCTTGATGTTTTTGTGGAGCAGTTCATGTTAAGTTCTTTGCTGAAAGGTACAATGGCAGGTCCTCAGCTGGGAATTGAACCTGCATTAAACAGTGAAGCTGCAAGCCTATTGTGTCCCAGTGGTGCCCTATTAAAATATCGTCGCATGGTGGATGTCAAAAACAACACAGAGAAGCAGTTAGAAAAGACTATATAAAGATCTCAGTGATGCAGTACCTGCAGTCAGATGCAAACAATGGCTTTCAGCCCAAAGGGGTTTCCTTGCCAGGCGAAAAAGGTAATCTCAACAACAGAGAAAATGAATGATGAATCGGAGGGGGAAAAATATTACAGTGATGACTCAGTGGAGTCTGGCAGTGTCACTGAAGGTCCAGAACCCAGAGCATCTCATTGTTTTTGTGGGACCTCCTTTTTGTGTGCGTGCGTGTGTGTGCGTTTGTGTGTGCATGCGTGCGTGCCTTTGCTTGCGCGTGCGCGTGTGTGTGTATGTGTGTGCGATAGAGAGTATCTGAAAGAGCTCACATCTGGTTTTATGAACAAAAAAAGGGTGTTCTCTCTGTCCTTCATCAATGTGATCAACACATGCGCTTCCAGCACTGGCACTCATCCTACCCACTAACCGCTCATTTAAATTCTTATGTTTATCTGTTGGGGTCTTTTCCAGGAAACTAACAGGGTCAGCTGAGGTCCCCCCCCAACCTCCACAAGCTCCCTTTTAATGGCTTTGCAATCAAGTTAAAATGTGAATGAGCTGCAGATGGGTGTTTTTTATTGATAATGTGGACTAGTTAATCATACAATGGCAATCAAAATTGAGTCCAGGACAATTAGCAGGCTATTGGGATATTTTTAGCCTCCACTGAATGATAGTTGTCTCTCTTGAGCAATGGGTGAAACTGAAAAGAAATCAGCGTACTAAATTTCCGCTGAATACACACTGCCATCTTGTGATTACACGTGGTATTGCAACCGGCAGAATCAACGTTCTGTGGCTTTACACAATGCAAATGGTTTGTGCGCATTCCTTTCTCTATTTTTAACAAAAACGTCCATTTTCCCAAGAGCTGTATGGCTTCTGGAACTGAGAAGGACAATATTCCCCTATTACGCTGCAAGAGAAATGATGTAAAATGACTGGTATCAATGGTTTTGCCATATTTACATTGCTGCTGATTTGGAGGTTTGTACAGTACAGACTTTGTCTCTCTCTAGTGACAAAACTGGAAAATTACAATTTGGAGAACCTGAACCTGGAAAGCATATCTTCAGAAGTGGATGAATGCATAATTGTGGTACAAGTACAGTATATAAATCAAAAGGATTATTGTCATCATGAACTATGTTTATCCTGTGTTCTGCTGAATTAAATATCCCCTTCCAAGTACTCCTGCACCATTGCTGATGGCCATTTTGCTAGATATTATTTCATTTAAATTTTAATTCCTTTTACTTCAAGATATTCACCAAAATTCCACTCACACAAAAAGAAGAATTGAAAGATTACTCATGACTTAAACTTACAATGATCAGAGTCTCATTAACTCAGATACCTGGAATTAAGTGTACTTTGATTCCTGGCATTAATTTACTATAAAATGTATTTTGCATAATGTCCTTCTTTGCTGGTGGCATCAGTGATTGCTGATTGGCTAATTGTCCTTTGATTGCCATTAACTCTCTTGTAGTACTGCGTGGCAGGTGTAGAAAATAGTTACTCTAGTTACTGGAAAGTGTGTATATTGCGCAACAGCACATATCTAACGTGCAGTGTTCTTGCGTGTGGCTATGGGTGATGAAGCTTTGACGCTATAGTGGTGATTTCAAATGGCAGAAAAAATTATGATTATTTGTTGCAGGGCCACAACAAATGCTTCACTGATCACCTTCCAAATATCACCTTTGCAAATTTACACATGAATAGAAACATGTTATGTAAACTCAGGACTGGCATATAACGGTGTTCTAGTGTGTGCTACAACCTCTAATTATAAAGCACTTTATAAAAGGAAAATAATATTTTAAAAACTATTTAAATGGCTTCAGGGGCCCATACAGTCTGTCCTGGGTTAATGGTGAGAGTTGTATATGTACTTGAGTGAGTCTGTTGAAGGATAGCAAACACTCTTCTGTTTACATATGGTTAAGCATTTTTAGAGTTGTTTGGCTTTAAGGCTCTTGACTTCAGCACACTATCACAAGTCTAATCCTTGAAACAGATGAAGTCAAGAGGCAGTAAATCAAAATAGGATGTGCAAACAGGTGAGGACACTTCCACTCCTCTGACTGGGGAAAGAACATGGATATGCCAACTACTGAAGGGAGTGTATGTTTCCCTTGCAGGGGTACGCATCCAGACATATTCAAGCATGCGCACTCACACACACACACGCATGCAAACATGCGCACACACACACACACACACACGCACACACATCCTGAAACATGAAACTGATGGATAGCACTAATCTGCTACTCGAACATCTTTTTCGTCTGGCCAGCAGTGACCAGCAGCTACCTCAGACACCACAGCATCTAACAGAACATACAGTGAACATGCAGAACATGCGCTCGCTGTATCTCAGCCTGTATATGACCCATAGACTTTACTCTCCCCTCGCAATGTCTTTAGAACATTATCCTATTATCCATTTATTTCACTTGGCCATTTGAACCAGTAGCATAGTACAAACAACCAGTATTTTCCCTAATACCCAGCCCTATACAGTAAGAACCATCCATCCATTATCTATACCCGCTTATCCTGGGCAGGGTCGTGGGGGGTGCCGGAGCCTATCCCAGCGTGCATTGGTCGAGAGGTAGGAATATGCCCTGGACAGGCTGCCAATCTATCGCAGGGCACACACACCATTCACTCACCATTCTATAAGAACCAGGCTTGAAAAAATCTAAAGATTTTAAAAAGTATAGTATTTACTCTTGAGGTATGCATATTTATTTTTGTATTTTGCAGATACAGTATAACATTGGAAGCAGAGCTTAGCTGTAACATCAGATTGCTTCCCCCCCCCCACTCTAAACAGCATGCATTTTACCCTTAATGACTTGTGGGGATGCAGTTTAGTGTAAATAAACCACATACATAAACTGATGTGGGGGGGGGGGGGGGGGGGTGGTGGAAGGACATTCCTGGATATTTTGCTTGGATATGATGGTTTTCTACACAAACACATGATCCTCACCCTTCAAAAGATGGCAGTGTTGTGCATGTAACTGAGCCGTTGAAATGGTTTCAAATCCGTTTGTTATTTTTCTGTAGAAAAACATAAAGGTGTACAGTTGAACAGTTGAGTTGTCTCAGGTATAAACCAAATTACTGCAGAAATGACTTATGGTTGCTTTATTTTCTTCACACTATACTAATTATGTAAAACTCCTTGTGACCTCCCTGTTATCATTTGATATTAACCAGTGATTAGCCAGGCATTAAACATAATTGCCAGTGCCTTAATGCTTTTATCTCATTATGATATTAATAAAAGTTTTTTTTTTTTTTTCCCCGGGTACTCCGGTTTCCTCCCACAGTCCAAATACATGCCTGTAGGGTAACTGGAGAGTCTAAATTGCCCATAGGTGTGAGTGTGCAAGTGAGTGGTGTGTGTGCCCTGTGACAGATTGGCAACTTGTCCAGGGTGTGTTCCTGCCTCTCACCCAATGTATGCTAGCTTAGGCCCCAGCACCCTCTGCGACCCAGCCCAGGATAAGCGGGTATCAATAATGAATGGATATTAACACACCTGCCACCTTTTAATTCTAACAAGTTTTATTAGCATTTATTATGCAATGAATCCACAATGCACAATCAGCACCCACGCAAGCACATTCATATGGAAGTAAAATATGAAGTACTATGTATATAAATATCAGAACAGAGAGTACAATGCTTCCAATATACAAATCAATTTCAGATTTTGCAATATTAAAAAAAATACATTGTTGTGAAATATATTTCAGAGGTCTACATATTTACAATATACCTGTAAGGGTGTGTGTGTGTGTGAGAGAGAGAGAGAGAGTGTGAGGATCCTCCATTTATAACTGTGTTTATAACTGTGTTTACTTTTTGACCGGTATCTAAGGGTTTTAGCCTAAAGTGAATCTGCTTCTCATATTTAAGAAGCTTGGCTTTGGTGTCTCTGCTGCACGGAGATCTGCGCTAATGGCTCATTTCGCTCACCCACAGACTTAATGCACATGTTTACGGACGCGGCCCAGCAGCCCAGAGATGCAAGGAGAGGCTCCGGGCCGCCGCGCCCTTTGAAGAGAGCAGCCGGGCGAAGAGCAGCCTGGCGCTGAGAGGAGCAGATAACCCCCACGCGCCGCGCCGACGGCTCCGCGGAGCCTCCGCCCGCCGTTACCGCCAAGGATGGCCCGTTCCGGCCCTCCGGGGGGCCGCGCGTCCCGCCGCTTTCCAGACTTGCCTTTCAACTGCCAGCCGGCTAATACCTGGAACGGGAGGTGAAGCCTCCTCAGATCCAAATAAAGACTTCAATTAATCAATTAAGAGCAGAGACGGAACAGACGACCGCAAGGCCCGGCAGCACGGGGCCCTAGGGGCTGTAATTACCCACGCTTGATGGAGAGGACCATTTAATCGCCATCAAACACCCAGACAGGAGGCCCGTGGACGTTGGCGGTTTGGACCGTTTGTTGTATGTTTGGTTTTGCCGGCTTTGCGTTTACCCAGCCCCCTTTGGAACGTTGAGATACTTGGTCTGTTCTGTGTTCTGGCCGTAATTCTCTGGCAGCTTGAAGTGCAGCTTGTCAAGTGGAGAGCAAATCAACGGTACATATGTAGCAGTGAAGAGGGGAATGCATTATGAAGGACAGGCAGAGAGAAAGAGAGAGACAGGATGGGTGGGACAGAGAGGGAGATGGAGAAAGACGGGAGAATGTGAAAATACAGAGATATTGAAAAACAGTAAAAAAGAGGGAGATAAAGTATGGAGGGAGTAAAAGTAAAAGACTGAGATAATGGCAAACTGAGAGATATAAAGGAGGGCCGTGAGAAAAAAGAGAGATGTAAGATGAGGGGGATGTAAGATGAAGGACGTAACGAGGGAGGGAAACATAGGGAGATGGAGATGGTGAGAAAGGGAGATGAGGCACAGAGAGAAGGTGTGCCCATGCAGCCTCTCCCAGCAGGGGGGGGGGCTAAGATCGCTGGACTCCCTCCCCCGTGGCTCAGGGCACGAGCAGGGGAGCGGAGGGGATCAGCCCCCAGCACACCCGCCCCTGAGCCACTCGTGTGGTTTGGCCACCACAGGCTGTAAATCAGTCAGAGAAATCCAAGGCTGCAGAGGGATGTTTGATTCTTTTCCTGCATGGCTCATTACCTGCATAATTTAAATCCCTTGAATGAGATGCAAAAAAAAAAAAAAAAGGGAATAAAATCCTCTTCCCCCTTAATATTATTGTCTGGCATACTCACTCAAACAAATTTAACATCTTGAGGAAACATAGCAGACCCTGTGTCAGGACGCCTGGAGACACGAACAATTAAATGCCCGTGTTATGGTTTGCTAACAGACAAGAACATTTTTCCATCATCACCGTATTTAAAATGTATAGTGAGTTGAATTTTTAGCTATGTGCTATCCTTTAATAAAGATGAATGATTCATGCAAGTCAGATATACAGTGTCTTGTTTGGGGCATTCAGCAGCTAACCCCAAGATTCAGATCTGCATCCACACCGTGTCCTTATATCTATTTTGAATATGTTTATGAATTTCAAAAAGATATGTCCCCTCGTGTTTTGTAACTACCAATCATGCTGTGCTTTCAAATAACTGCCTACCACCCACCTTTACACAAAGAGAACAGCAACCAGTGAACCAGTGACTATTTTACAGTACAAACCACACAGCGTTCTTCAGATGAGAAATGAGTCACCCTTCCTTCCTGGTCAAAAAAAGAAAGAAACAATGCTCCCTTGGTCCGCGATTGCAATCTCAATATGAAATTGACAAATCATCTGTCTCAGGGCATACACATATGCACCTGCAATACTGGACTGGCTCTTTAAAATCCATCCCGGTGCTGAAGGATGGATGAGTCATGTCCTATGAAGGTATCACATGGCTTTTTTTGGCCAATCACGAGTCCTGTAGCCTGAAGGTATAAACGATTTGTTATGAAGTTAAAGTTAACGGTTTACGAGAGCCCATAGAGGCAGACAGATATGACGTATAACATCAGGGTCAGCACAAGCTGGACAATGATCTGAAACTGAAATGCATCAGAAGTGTAGATGAACAGGCGTGTGTCCACACGCACACATTCATACACATTCTACATGTGCACACACATACACACATATGCACACACATATGTAGTCAGAAATGCATACATCATAGACACACAAAACTATGCATGCATTGCATTACAAGCATTTAGCAGACACTCTTATCGAGAGTGACTTACACAACTTAGTTTTTTTAATTTATTTTTATTTTTTTTAGACAGCATTCATACTGTATGCATATTGCACATGCACACTCGTACATACACACAGTACAGCATAGTGAACGACTATATTGGATAATTTCCAATATTTGTCTCAGTTGTATCACAGTGCTTAGTGTGGCTAAAACTTGACTACCTCAGAACAGGTTGTACAATGATTCTCCCCAGGGTAGAAGAAATCCTTAAGTAGCTTTCACTGGATGGTTTCTGTTCAGGAAAAGTCAGCTCAAAGTTAATCCACAGGCTGGCAACAGAAACTAATTCACCGGTCTGAGGAAAAACAATTTGAGACTTTTTTGTTTGTTTGTTTTCTTTTTTGATTCACAGGTAATGGATTCCGAGCATCAATGCAGCACATTTTTTTCCTTCCTTCTCAGGGAGATTGGACACTTCAAATAAGGCATTTGGTATGCTCGTTCAGTTTCAGCCGCCATAGCGATATGGTGATATGGTATGTGTTGGGATGTTGTTCCAGAATTGTTGTGCAGTCACGTCACTCACGGAAGCAGGCAGAGCATCTATAATGCCATTGATATAATTATTTATGTAAGCCATGTGTGAGTGGGTGCGCATGTATGCATCTATGCATATGCCTGCTTCGGTGATCTGCCAGGTACTGTTATTGCAATGTGCTTCACAAGAAGGGATTCCGACTAATGTTTTGTTATGGGAAATGTATATTGCGTGTGCACTTTTCCAAACGGTGCGCACATGAATACCTTATTATATACTGGGGTGGAGAGGGACAGAAATACCAGATGGAGCCTGATTCACTGAATTATACTTCACAATGTACTGCAGCAAATCAGACCCAGTGGAGAGAAAATGGGATATTGTACATGTACTGTCTAGGGTTTATTAAGAGGGCTGCACAGATAAAAGAACATGCATAGTTGTGATGAAAATTCTGTTGCTACCACGCTGTCCTTGGAACAGGCCAATAGGAGTCGGAAAAGCGGACGTAAATGTACTGTATCTTGGTGGTGGCTTCAAGGTTAGTGAATTCCAACCCAAGGAAATTGTAGCTCTTGTTGCTCTCTTTTTGGTGGTCCTTTTGGTGTTGAGCTCTCATAATTTCAGTGATGGGGTGAGGTGCTTAGGAGCCCTGACAAAGAATGACACTGAAAAAGGACCTAAACTAAACCAATATACTCAGAGGTCACCTCCGGGAGGGCATGAATCGAAAGGAGGATATTAAAACATATGAATAACTTTTCTATATGGATATCTACTGTTGTAAATGTAAGGACCAATGTATCAATTTTTAAATTCCATTAGTAAAACTATGAAATTAGCTTAAAGTACATTGAGTATAATAGGTTTTCAAAATCCAATTAAAAGAGCAAAAATTCTGTCATCTTTCAAAAGAGGAACATGTCATTGTCTTAATTCAGTACCGAGCATGAAAGCCTTCACTGAAAGACAGGTGGGGAAGACATTCTTTAATTTATGTAATTCTACATCAAGAGCTGTCTTTTTTATGCAAGTACATTATATTTAATAGATCAAATTATAGATGGAGGAACACATAGTTAGTGCTGGTGCTCAGGTGAGTTATTGAGCATGGGCATATCTTACCTATTGGTGTGTCTGTGTGTGTGAGTGTGTGTGCTTGTGTGTGTGAAACGGGTAGATATACTGTTTAATATAGTTTATTTTTTAGGTAAATGGTTGTCTAATGCATGCGGTGCTGTACATAAACAGCTGGTGTAAGGGTTTAGTCCATTTCCACACATGGCAGTAATATTGCACCTTCTGTTCACTCCAACGCCCATGATCATGATGATAACAATTATTACCTCAACTGTTAGTACCAGAAATGACCTAATTCATCATTTTGCAACTTTCCTTCCAGCCAAACCAAATTTCATTATGGCCAGGCTTAGTATGAAAGGAGCATCAGTTTTTCCATAACAGAGAATATCTGATCTGATTGCATAGGATTTCACTGATTTATACAAAGAGCCAGGCTAACTTGCCAAAGTTAGTATGCTGTAAAACAGGAGCAAGGTCCTAGCTCAGTTGTCATGGTAGTAGCCTAAGTCTTACTTGATGCAATCTTTGCTTTTTAAACCAGAAAGCCTAAATGGTTTTGTAGGTATAGGAGGAACCAATGAACTCATTAATTGTACTTCAAACTGTAATTTGCCCTGTTAAATCATCGCCTTGGCTATCCTGTGCTTACCATCCAAACAACAGTCAGATCACTGAGTGAAAGTTGCTGTTTTTCTGTTTAGATTAAAGTTACAAAATTGCCCATAATCTGTCACTGTGTGCACAATTTGATTTAATATAATGTTGCTTGTACTTTCGGGCTGTTTGCTCACACTAGGCATTTCTAATACTTCCCATGTGCTAATATTTTGACAGTTTTGTTTTCAGCTTGGTGATTATTTACTGTTACTATATGATTGTACTCATGTTTTTTTTAATTTTAAAAAAAATTTATTTTGTTGCTCCTGTCATGTGCATTTAATTGGCATAATTGCACCAATGAGCTTGTACGTCTCTCTGGATAAGAGTTTCAGGCAATCTAACAACAAACAAGTGAATAACTGCACAAAGATTGTATGCCCTTATCAAATTTGTATTGGTATTGCTAAGGTTACCCATGCATGACAATATAATACAGTGGTTATTTACACACCCAGATAAAGTAATCACATATAATTTTGCTCAAATATATGTCCATGCCTGTTTTGTTGAAATGAAACTTTAAATAAAACTGCAAATGTTTAAGGATTAAAAAGAAATACTTTTTATTTAATTTTTTTTTATCATGAGCATGAAATAACACTATACTTTGCTATCACGAGAAACCATTATCATCTACACATAAGTTCAAATGGAATAACATATTTGATTTAGAATAACAAACGAGTGTTTTATGTGTTTGGAAAGATACATTTTTAATGGATATTTCTGAATTTAGTAGATTCGCTCAAATCCACAAGGCATTGACACAAACCACTGGCTAATTGAATCATATATCATTGAGCCCGTAATGATCTGTTGATGTTTTTTTTTTTAATGTAGTGTTAAAAGGATAATTTCATATTTAATTTTGTTTTTCTCTCTTAAAAGAGAAAATGCGTTACCAAGCTGCATGTCAAATTAAGGTACTATCGTCCAAAATTCATTGAACTGAAAGACAAAATATATAAATTATAAGAATTGATCACTCTTGGCATATAAGCCTGAAGTAGAAGATAAATCTTATCTTTAAATTTAAATTTATAATTGCTGTCAGCCTATTTTATTTATTTATTATTATTTTTGGTTTATTAAAATCCATGCCGATTACCTGAATATTTCCATGTTATTAGCAGGAAAGAGAACAATTATTTTCAAATCTGTTTTATGTGGTTGTTTTCTTTTACCAAGTCAATTTAGATTAATAATACAGATACACTCGCAGGCAGAAGTAACACATTTTGAAGGCAATTCCATGCAATTGTAATTGCAGATTTCATAATTATGTTTCGAAACTTTTTTTGAACTTTCACCTGTATTTGTAAAATGTAGTTGGTCTCTTCTGGGGCATTATGTTGCAACCTGAACACCAGGGGCACTGCAGCTGAACTACACACACATCTTCCAACTGACTTTTCTGTGAGCCAGTTATTGTTGCAAACCCTCATAGGCCACTCAGTACTGCAGGTGGGAGCTGGCACTAATTGGATGGGACGCACATCTCTTGTTGATAATGGCTGGTATATTGCATGTGGATGCGTGGCATGTGATTCAGAAGGAATAATTCAACTGTTTGTGCAAAATTTGTCAATTTGTACAGCACACAATTTTAGGTTTAAATGCAACAAGGCTAGCATAGAATCTTGATTCATGAAAGTTACAGTACTGCATACTTATGAGCATTGAAATGCACGTGCGTTTTGTGCAGATTGACGTTTACATCATGCACTGGCCCTGGTTCTGAGCATGGACAGCTATAGGAAAGCAAGTTGAGGCGTATTTTGTAAATGCACAGTGGTTATGCAAAACCACTTCACAAAATCAGGTCTTAAGCGAAATGTTTTTCCATACTCATGAGCTACCACTAAAATTCATATGAATAATGGAATAAATTTGAAAGAATTAATATGAATTTGATATTAAATTTTCGGTTCTGATATTTATCTTATTACACACCCTTGGAAAGTCTATAGCTGTGCTTGGTGTTAAGATGGTCAATGCCGTCATGATATGGTATGGAATATTATGATATGGAATATTCATGTTCAGAAAATATTTCAGAAAAGGTGCCAGTGTATTCTTCTCATGCCATATGACCTCATCAAATATTTAGTGTTTTATAACTGGTTTTTGTGCCTAAAAAGGCTTACAGTTGTCTTGGTAATAATTAAATCCATCATGTGCAAGTCTACGAAACTATTGAATTATTAGAGAGCATGAACCTAAGAAAATTACTTTTGCTGTGAACTTTAAATCAGAGAAATTTAAGAACACCAAAAACAGACTGACTTAAATTGATGTCGTGGATGTCAAGGTTCTTGTAAAATTGAAGAAATCAAACTCTTCAAAAATCAGTACAGATTTCAATCAAATGCATCTTTCAGAAAAACAGTAATCCCAAGCATACTAAAAAAACCGTAAACAGAGCTATTCAAAATTGCAATAGCCACCTCAGTCTCTAGGCATGAACCAGTCAAATACTAGTGATCTGAATTGAAAAGAGCAGTCCAGACATGCAGATCGAAGGATGTAAAGGAGCATAAAAGATGGAATGAAGGAAAGGTCAAAGGCCCCCATCCAATGTGTTCACCAGTCTCATGAAACATGGAAAACTCTAGAAGATGACTCCTTAGTTTTATGCTTGTGAGGATAAGGTGTATCTTTTTTTGGGAAATAAAATGATTTCTTGTTTAAAAATATTTTCTCTGAGCAAGTGTATTCGTTATTAATTCTTCAGACAAAATGCTGAAGAATTAATACATGGCCATCTTCATGAGTATAGTGTTGACACAACCAACCATTTTAGCCAAGTGCTGTCACTCATTGTACATATAACGTGCATTAGCATTGACCACAAATCTTATGATGATTTTTTTAGTAGTTCTCAAATTAATTCTGAAATTCTTTTGTGCATACTTATGAAAGAAATGAGTGACCTAGGATGAAGATAATTAGGTTTGTATTGGTAATTGACAGTAATATTAACATAATGACCAATTTGGTTCATATTGTGCCCTGCCAAAATGCAATTCTTTTTTTCATAATGGATATGAATGGTCTTATAATTATCAGTTTGTCAATGTCTAAACTACAATAATTTCTCACAGAATATTTTAAAAGGAAAACATTTAAAGTTAAAGACGAACAGTTTGAGGAAAATTCATTCTACCATATGACTTTATTTTTAAACGGGGTTAATGAAAGAATCACTCCACTGTGAAAAGATAATTATTTTTCAAATTGTTCTGTCACTTCACATTCTTTGGTATTGTTTTTTAAAAGAAGACACTGCCATGACTACAGTGGATGTGTGTACAGAAAATGTCAATGGTGCTTCACAGTTCATATTGTTATTATTTATTTTATTTTATTTTACATCTTTAAGTCTGTTATGTTAATGAATGTATCCAGCCAGCACTGGGTATTTAATACTTATGATATTAAATAAACAACTTAAGCAGAGCCTAAATTCTGAAAAATATTGAATAAACGGAATAATATGTTAATCTTAATTAAACACATGTTCTTCACTGAGAACATTTCATTTGTACCCCCTATGCAATGATAGGCTGCAAAAACAATAAAAATATAAATTAGTTCAGTACCTGAATAATACGTGGGTATTCACAAAAAAATCAGTGTCTGTAGAAATTCTGCATCATGCAGTTATGCAAAAGCGTGTTTTGACTTTCACAGCAAGGCATAATGAAATGTGTGGCATCACAAGTGAAAATATTCATCAGTATCCATATTTGTTGTGATTTTGAGTGATTAAAAGAAATGATTTACCTTAGTGTGAGCTAGTCCTGTCTCCCAAGCCGGTGAAGGAGGCGAGCGTCTCCCCACCAGCCCAGTTCAGAATATGCTCGTACAGATGTAAATCACTGTGTAACATTCCAGTTCATAAACTGAATGGAATTAGTTTTAAAAATGCAATGGCCTGGATTCAATTAACATTTGTCCTTACCTTTGGCTTATAAATAAAGACAAGTGTTAGTTTGTTTAATACAATCGTACGCATCGTGCTGACGAAGCTGTGTTTTTCCAGAGAAGATGGTGGCATTTTATCATTGCCAACAGGCATACTGCATCCTGAATAGCCATTAATACTTTTAAAAGAACTTACATTGTAAACATTCTGTTTATAATCAAACGGGCTATTAGCTTAGTAGTGTCTTATTACGTACCAATAGTGGAACATTATTTCCCACAACAGTAAATGAGGGGAACCCATATTTTCTACGTCTAATTAGTCCTTTTCATATTGCTAAGCAGTTGTTTGATATTTATTTGCATGCTCCTAACATACATGAATAACAAGTTACAAATAACACATTAGTGGTCTCTTGACACCCTGGAAGTCATTAACAATGTTTTTTCAAGTAGTCATTGACTGTATACATACCATTACAACTCCTGACAGTTTTAAAAGCAGCATCCATTTTCACCACTGGTCTGAACAAAAGTGTAATTCCATATGATTGTATGTTTTCATATTTCATGTATTTAGGGATGTATAGGAACACTTAAAACACTATTTATTTAAGTATTTCTGTCATCTGTCTGTTAACAGGTGCTCAATGTTTGCTTATTAGCTGGTAATATATAATCATTATGTTCAAATACACCAGGCACAGCAAGACAAGTGCCAAGTACACTGCTACAATGGGTATTTCTTTATACATCAAATCAGCCTCCCATCGCAGTGTTTTCCTTGGTCACTGTTATGCTAACGGGAAGGAAAAGTGACTGTCTGCAACCTGCATGTCTTGCAGATACATGACATAGGCCTTTCTGACATACGATGCTCTGTTAACCAGTTCAAGAACATTTTAGGAAACTGAACAAAAACTATGGATGTTTGTTTCTTGCGCCAGACATAAATACGGAGATGCTTCTACTCGGTAAAGTTGTAAATATGGCATGCTGGCTGGAACGTGAAGCTTGAATAAGGAACTGGGCTCTTATTTTTATTGCTTCACCAAGATATTTGCCATGGTTGCATTGCCGCATAAACCTTTACAAAATGCAAACAGGGAAAGCGCTTAAGACCACTAGACCCCCCCCCCCCCCCCCTTCCCCCGCCCCACCCATCGCATGCTGCTGTCACAGACTGGACACCTGCCCACTGCTCCAGGTGCCAGTTTCCACCAGCAGACAGACTGTGCAATCAATTACAGCAGATATACGGGACGGCATGTCTCAACAGTTTCACAGGCCTCTCGGCAGACCGGGGGTCTTTTCATTAGCTGTGCCGGCTGATCCGCGCTCAGAGTCCACTGTGTCCCTCCTCGCAGGATCAAAGGACCTGTTTATCCATGGTCTGATCCACTGTCCCGGTCTCCACTGTAAAAGCTCTGCAGCCAGCCTTGAGGAACTGGCTGGGTTTCGGGGGGGAGGGGCATGCATGCCTGATTTAAAGAAATCAGTCTTTTTTTTTTTTTTTACCATGGTAAATCTGACCTGTTTTGGATTTAGTAATAGTGTGTTGATCAGCTAAAATGGTGCTTGTTGTTGGCGTTGTTATGATATACTGAAGGTATAGGCAGAGCACAGGCTTGTGTTCTGATAACCTTTTTGGAGAGTTTTGTACTTATACAAATTCTTGACATGATTAATTGTGATTATTCATTGCCATTGCCAAACAATGATGCTGATTTGATGATTGACATTTAACCTGGAATTCCATGGGGAAGTCTGGCCAACCATCCCTCTTTTCTGACAATTATTGACAATTCGTATCTTATGATCTGTGTTGTATGTTTATGTATAATCTATTACAGGGAAAGCTCACCCAAAAATGAAATAAAGCTATGGTTCCACTTACCCTGAGTGGTACAGAGTCTATCCATTCAGATAGTTTCAATGAGATCTAGATACCGGCTGCAGCTCACCCTGATACACCAGACCTGAAGGGGACCAAGTTTTTGTGATGCTGAAAGTGCCAAAAATGTATGTTGAAAAACATTCAACAGCAACTTAACTTTCCAAATCTAGAGTATAATGACACGGTTACACTCTCTAATATCCACAGACCCTGTTGGGCATGGTTTCATTGTAAAAACTTTCTTTTTTTTTTTTTACCAAAGTATGCCAACTGTTCACATGCATGAAAAGTCTCAACCAAAACAATGTTTCAACATTGTTTTAGCAATCCAGGTAAGTGGGAACATAGCCTTATTTCATTTGTGAGTGATCTGCCCCTTTAATAATACAGTAATCATTTATAACCATATATATTGCTGTGTGCAGCTGAGGATGGTTTTCAAAGTAGTTGAATGAGGATTTTTCACTGTAGTTGAGTTGAGGAGTGGAGGGAGAGCTGGGATTCAGGTGTCAAATGAGGAGGAACAGGGGACTGTAGATCAGGTGGTGGAGCTGTGCAGACGGAAGCCAATTTGGCAAGAGCACCGGCAGCTGAGATTAAAGGGAAGAAAGAGAGAAATGGAGGAAAAAAGAGGGCGAAGCTGACGGCACGAGGGTGGACACCTGAACGCAGGACAAGGGCAGTGGTGCTTGGAGGGCAGGCTCTCAGCCCAAAGACTGGTAACATTTGGAAGAATTAAGACGTTCAAAGTTGACCAAAAATAAGATAACTGCAACAGCATGCAGGGCAGCGGCGGAGTCATTATTTAAAGGGTGTCCTGGAAAAACGCGATAAACTGCATTCTTCATTTTTTTTTAAAATTTAATAGCGGGAGATTTTCATTCCATTACTGACCTCCTGGAGAAGCCAGAACTGGAAAATGTGATAACTGCTCTTCATAGAATTCAATTAGCCTTTCTCTCTCTTTCTCACATGTAGAAACACACACGTGCGCACGCACAGACACACACACAGACAAACTCACGTACACACATTCGCGCACACACACTCACATGCATATTATACCCTATTTGCATGGATAGTCCTCTTTTCCCCAGGAGTCCCCCCTTTTATTTTATGGCATCACACAGCAGAGACAACATTGTGCTGCCTGAGATGCATATATTAATATCAGTATAGGGAGAAAATCTGATTGAGGTTCACTAAATATCTATATCACTTAAAGCCTTGTGGACAACAACATGGCTTTAACTGAAAATTGTCAAGACATGCCATGCCTGTCCTCATATGCAAAAGTTCCCTCTATATCTATAGCATGAATGTCAAACTCTATGATTAGAAGTCCACGCAGTAGAACACTTGAATAGTACAATTTGGTGTATTGGCAGTAATATCTCACACAGTCCTTTTACAAGAGAGTAAAAGATGTTACAAAAACATTTACAGGATTTTTTTTTAGTTTCCTTTCATTGAGTTCTTCACATAATTGTTCATCACATAATTTTACTCATTACTTCACTAAAATCTAAAAAACCATAGGAACGCAGGGGAATGTTATCCACAATGAAGATAAATTTTGATTGCAGATAAATGTAATTATCCTGTAATGGAGAAAAATAGTGGCTTCGTAGGCTTTTGATGTGCTGGGAAGTCTTCTTTATAAGCCAAAACTTCATAATACTACATAAGCAAAATGTTATATATACTGTATATATTTGCTTTTGTCTTGTCACAAATGAAGGCAGCAACAATGGGACAAACACCACTCGAGCCACCTTGACTGACCCACTGATGATTTTAACATGAACAATGTGACACTATAATATTTTACTCCTGTCTTGGGCTTAATATGGATCTATATAAGGGCCCAAGGAGAAAAAAGGTGGTAGTAGATAACTGTCTTTTCAGCAGGCCTCCCCTTGTTTCTTGAAGTGTGGGCTCTGATTCTTTGCGGTTTCCATGGCAACCAGCTCTGGTCACAGTCATACCTTAGTCTGAGGACACGGACAGTCAATGTACAATTTAAATTAATTCCCTAAAGGTTGTTCCTTGAACAGCTGCCTGACTATCCAACAGGTGAAATTACTTTTTTGCAATAATAAAAATTAAAGTAAAATTAATAGGAATCACAAAAGATCAAATCTGCAATCTGTGAATTGTTTTCTTAGAATATATTGTTCTCACAGCAGCTGGGTTCTGGGTTTCTTTGCATTGTTGTCAAGCATGCTTAACAGTTTAATGACTAGCTTTACAAAGCAATCATTACAACTAGTGTGCTTTAAGATTACTGACATAGTAATACAGAGCATGCTATGTTAAAAAAAAATAGTGGAGGAATTATATCAACATCGAATATTGCCATGTCCACACTGAGTGACAAGTCACACATTGGATTCTTTATACTTCATGTTTTGTTTAACCCCACAACACACACATACACACACACACACACAAGCTGACACTTGTAGGAATAATACACCTTGGTTGCCTGTACACCCTCATATCCCACTTAAACTTGCATTGCTTCAATAGCAGAGACCAGCAGGTGAACCAGATTACTGTGGATAGTCCCTTTCTTAATCCATGGTGCGACTGTCCCTCAAAAAATGCTCGCAAACGCTAATAGGAAATATAAATAAGACTTTCTAAAAAATCCCCCTCCTTTTCTTCCCTGGCTTCCCTTCCCCTGGAAAGGTAATCTTTCATTTCCTACATTGATAGATTATTCCAATGTAGTCCATACCAGAGAGCAGAAATACATCATATGAATGTTTGGCATGCTATTATTCCACTTTATCATAATATGTGCTTTTGGCCCACTATAATTCATGCTCAGGGCTTTTTTTTCTCCCCACATTGCAGCTTGGAATAGAACTGCTGACAACTTTTCTGCTATGATAAATGTTTAAAGAAGCCTTGAGATGCATCCTGACCGTATGGCACTATTGTTTGAGCACGGCACACAGTGAAAGACAGTGCTGTGTAAGGATTCTTCCCACAGTATTGTCAGTATTTTTTCTCAGATTTAGTTTTTTGGAAATAATTAAAATCTGTTATGCTAAACGTGGCCTGAGAGGTAATGTACAGCCGTGGAACAATAATGAAAGGGAAGTCTAGGCTCCTTTCAGGAAGTATAGAGCTAACCAGAGCCTGTGCGTGTGAATGACAAAATTAACTGTTAATTAATTTCAATTTCAGTTGCTAATACGGAAGCTGGGTAAAAGGTCTCGGGAATACATATGAGGTTAACAGGGTTTATTTTTATGCATACTGAATGCATAATGTGTTCTCCGTGGCTTCATCAAATCTTACATTTTAGGAGACATGATATGGATGGTGGCAGTCCAAAAGAGTAACACAACGTAGCATAGATAATTATGGGGAATTTGCATATTGACTTTACATTAAGGGAGTACGATGGATAAGAATCTGCATTATGAGTTGAAGGTCAGTGTGACACGTTTGAGCTGTCATCTGTGAGCTAAGTATTCACTAGTTATTGCCTGCTGCTAACTGAAAAATAACTTCACAGTTTTGAATTTCAATAAAAACATAACCTGTTCTGTGGGACTATGGAGCATCTGTGTGATTCGATATTGAGCGTCACTGTGTAGGAGCTGAATGCTAATTCAGCAAATGGGGGGAACGATTTGTTTGCATAATGATCAAAAAATCCCTGCACCCCCCAATTTGGGATGTCCAAATATCTGCAACCGCAGCCATGTGCATTAGCGAACTCCACTGCCAATTTGACAGTGTAGATGTCCACAATTTTCTTCTGAAACGTGGTGTTGCCAGCTAACATTAATTTTTAAAAAACTGGACATACAGTTTGTATTAATATTATTCAGACTCTTTTTCAGCATGGGCTTTTAACAATAAATTGAAGGCTTTTGTCTGTGAGGAGCATGCCAGCTAATGGGAGATCAATGACTTTACAGTACTTTCACAATCACTTGCCATCACCCCCGGTTCTGGCTCGAGTGTTCAACAGATGCCTACCGGTGTATTACTGTGGCACTTGGCTTCTAAAACGATGAAGATACTGTGTGCATCTCTCGTGGATTTCCTAATTGGAAAGCTCCACTTGAACATGACAGGGGTTTTTAGAACTGTGCCTCAAAGCTGAGGCCACTTAGCTTCTTCTGTTTGAAAGGGCAGCAGAGGATAGCAGTGGCTTGACTGCTGGGTCCTTGGCCTAAATCAGCGGTAATAAAGTCTTCTTTTTGTTCTCCAATTTGGAATGTGGCAATGTTGTGTAACAGTCAAGGAACCGTTTTTTTGTGTGTGTGTGTGTGTTCAACCCTGTTGAGTAAGGCACTTAACCTGAATTGCTTCAGTCAGTGTTTTGTGTTAAAGGTGTATCAAGGATAGAAAATCACTGTGTAAGTATACTGTACGTGGTTCATGGAATCTAATAATAATAATAATAATAATCGTTGCTAGAGTTGGGCCATAACTGCAACACTGTTAATTTTTGAGGATAAGCACTAGCATATCAGCTTATTGATCCTTTTGCCTCGGTCTGCAAGCTGGCAGCCATTCCTCTAGTCTTACCACAACAGAGCAATGCACAGCTGTAATGACATCACAGGTGCTGGCCAGCTCACTACTGAGTGATAAAGGAAGGCAAGATGTACACACATCTACCTGTGTCATGTCTTTAGTTAACTATGACTGGGAGTGTCATGTCTTTAGCTAAATATGACTGGCAGTGTCATGTCTTTAGCTGACTATGACTGGGAGTGTCATGTCTTTAGCTGACTATGACTGGGAGTGTCATGTCTTTAGTTAACTATGACTGGGAGTGTCATGTCTTTAGCTAAATATGACTGGCAGTGTCATGTCTTTAGCTGACTATGACTGGGAGTGTCATGTCTTTAGCTGACTATGACTGGGAGTGTCATGTCTTTAGCTGACTATGACTGGGAGTGTCATGTCTTTAGCTGACTGTGAATGGGAGTGCTATGTCTTTAGCTGACTGTGAATGGGAGTCCACAGTGATTGGACATTATTATCTTTGTTCTTCTAGGAGGAGGTGGGTCGCAGTTGGCCAGGGTTCCTTGTGGTACCTTTACGTTAGCTCCTGTCAAAATGTACCAGGCACCGACAGGTGCCTAGCTGTCACCAGATAAACTACAATCTGTGCAAATCAATCTGTGTGATTCGTAATGCGGAAAATTGTCAAAAATAAACCCATCAATTATTTGGTTGAGCAAGTATGCTGCTTCTTCCTCTTGGATAGATTGTTATTTGAATTATAAAAACTGAAAACTGGTCTGTTGACATATTTAATATGAGCCATTGTTTGGTTCCATTTGCCACCATGTTAGCGAACGCTAGCAAACAATGATACGCCTCAAAAATATCAGCCACAATTTTTGCATTTGAAATGCATGTAATTGTTCTTTTTTTTTTTTTAAGTGGCCGCATGGCCATGACTGTTGTTAGTCAAATGATAAAATATGGAAATTGCTGGTTCCATTTTGTGTCAACTGCAAATGTATTATAATAATTATTAAGTCTGGTAATAAAGAAGGCTGTAGGGAAAGAGAAATGACAGCGAGAGGGTAAAGCATTGTCATGCAGATCACACATCCATATCAAAACTTGCTTTGTTCCGAAAACAAAGCTGTTCATTTCACAATTTATGATATCCATCAAATATATCAGTTTTGTTTGATTGCATTGTACCTTCTTACTGCAGCAGTTGTACATACATTATCAGAAATGCCTTTCATTCAGCATGGTAAGTGCTTGTTTTCATTTTTTGTAATGAAGATAGAATCAGCAAATGTTCCTTTATTTTAATTCAAATATGAAAACAATCAGGACAACAAAATATACTGCAGCATTTGTTTTACTCCCTAGGTCACATGCACACACATTCTCTCACTCGCATGCAGATGCCCCAGCCACCAACTACCATCATTGTAATTTAATTTACTGAATAATTAAATGAATGTTCTTATCTTATTAACCAGTGTTTACTAGCCCCTGTTCAGTCATCCACATTCTAATGTAATGCTAAATGTGCTTGGTGGTTAGTGTACGGGGTGCGGGCGGCGTGGGGGAGGGGGTGTTGGGGGAAGAGGTCAGTTTGGATGATATCTGCTTGTAAATAACAAGAGCTGACAGAGGTGGGCATGCATATTTATCAAGAAAAGAAGGAAATAAATGTGGAACCTCTTGAAGACTTATGAGCCGCAATCACACTTGCTCAATCTGCTCACGTCTGAGAGACGGTCCACTTCCGGGGCCTTCATTACAAAGGCCACACGTCCTGCAGGCGGTGAAATCATCGGTGTGTTCCAATTTAAGAGCGCTCTTTCAACTGCGGCACCGATAACAATGGGATGTTAATTATCCTGGACGGAAATTATCTGCAGAGTTCAACCAAATCATTCCCCCACGTTAATTAAACCGGCATAAAGAGAGCAAATAAACACGCAGTCCTCACAGCGTAAATGGCTGCCGTGGAACGAGGCGGTGGGCCGGTGTTTGTTTGCACCGAGCGTCTGCTAGGCACGGCAGCCCGCTTCACACAGTTCGGCCATTTCATGTTATTGTGAGAGAATATTGAGATAACGGTCGTGTATTGTTTAAATAAGCCACAAATGAATCTAAAGTGTTCACAAGTTGTCTCTTTCAAGATTCTTTTGATCCAATTAAAAACCAATTGAAAAAACAAATGCAGAGGAATCCTCAAAGATGTCAACTGTGCAGCAGTTCAGAATGTGTTCCTTTCTTCATATGTGGATAATGGTGCAAACCAGCGAAGTCTCTGGATATCATGGGACAAGTGTGAGATTTTCTGTTCTCGAAATGTGATCTTAAAGTTTAGCCAAGTAGAAGCAACAAAGCCCTCAAAATTGGTAAATGACAGGCTGCTATAAGTTCATGCCTATTTAATCCTACCCAGTGAAATCACATTTGACACCTCAAGAAATGACTACACCATTCCTTGCTGATCCCATAGACCTAGAAGCAGTAATAATAAGACCAGATTTTTGTTCAGAGAGAATTTTGAGACATTGTCAGGATCCTTTAAATGATTCAAACAATTATTTAATATTGCAGATCCAGTGGGCAAGGTATGACCAACAGACCAGTCCTTGCCATGCTTAATTATATCACATTGGAAATGTGTCTTGTAAATGGCAATTTGACTGGAGATGTAAATTGAGGTGAAAATCGAAACTGGTTGCAGCAGTACGATTTAAATATAGCTTTATGTGCGAGTAAAATTTCAATGGAATTTTTTTATTTTTTATTCTATAAGACATGCAGACTTGGTGGGTGCTTGGTACTGTACAACCAATTAAGCAATTTCCCTTTGGTTTTATTTTCTCATAGATGCTCAGCCCCTGGTGCCTGATAGGTCCTGTAAAAACGCATTGGCTTTCCAATGAAGATTTTAAAATGAATGTCATGCTCCAATCATGCGTAAGCTGTGGAAGGGGAAAAAGGCAGCCTCGCAACAAACAATGGACCATTTTCACACCAGTTAACTTTGTATCATTCACACGCTCAGATTTATTTGCCAGAACAGAAAGCATTTTATGATAAGTTTGCATCCTGAACTGTTTAGACTAGACTTTACCATTAATTGTATGTATGAGCTCAAATCTTAATCTAAAGGTTTTTTTTTTTTTACTGATGAGTATAAAAAATATTGTAGTATTAACATTATTTGCATTTCAGAGGAATTGATGGGTCATACCATGGTGAATATGTGAAAACAGAGATTGTTCTAACTACTTGCATCCATAAAAGGAAGTTTATAATGTATAATGTAGATTTTTGTTTTGTTTTAAATATGAAGAGATTTGTGCATTTTATCCATTGCTGTAGTGGAATCGAGCTTGCTGGCTGACCAAGCTGGCGATGTTATTTCGTGTCAATATGAATGTACATGTCATTTCAGAAAATATAGCTCATCAGGTACATTTATATAGCTTATCAACTGTACATTTTAGGTTTAGAGAACAGGTTTCATTTGAAGTCATGTTGTTGATTTTTAAAATAAAACTTTTGAAATCAATTATACATTTAAAAGTACAACAAACCAACCAAAAAGATGACAAGCACAGCAAGAACAACAACAAAAGCGTGTATGCTGGTGAGGATGCTAAAACGAAGGTGGCAGTTAAACCTTGCGCATGAGGTCACAATAGGAAATATTTTGTACACTGTAGATTGGACATTTTACAACTGCTGCATAATGTGATTAGTCTTAATATAGTAGCTACTAACATGTTAATTAGAAATAAAGTCAAATAATTGTTTAATAAACTCTCAATGCTACCTGCACAGACTCATGTAACCTTGTTGTGCGCAAACCTGAGCTGGACATACCCGAGTTTTGTAAATCCTGTCAACAGAAAAATAAGTCAAAGATATGACAGGTGGATCTCCCCACCCTGAGGCAATAACCTGTCATATAAAAAGCTGTTTAATTATAGAGGCCTGAGCACAAAGGACCTTATCAACCTAATAATATTCAGATATTAGTATTGACCTATACACCATAATAATAGGCGCCTCTCTGCGCTGGTTGAAAATTAATGTGAGATTATAATGAACAGATGGCAGCTTTGTAGATTAATATGTTTTAATAAGACATATTTATTAGTTTTAGGGGTGAATCACACTGGTGTCAAGGGGGATGAGGGCCATCTAATCTGCCTTTTCTATTTTTGCAACAGCTCCGACTGGACCGACTCAGACATGTCATCTGTAGAACATCCAGATGTGGGCTATGGCTGAAACACCTGGATCAGTATTGAGTGAGGTTTCCCAAACTTTGTCCTGGGGTCTCCTCCACTAATTTTGTTACAATTAATCTCTGTTATATAACAAATAAAATGAAAAGTTGATCTCTCTGATCTCTCCTCATGTAGGTTGTAACCAGATGTCCATTTTGCAACTCCATGATGGTTCAAGCTGCCAAATAAATCAATCAATAAAATGTAGTCTTTTTCTAAAGTCATTATTTGCCTCATAACAGGAGCCATCGGTGTGTCTCAACCACGTGACCTGCAGTGATTCAAACTAGTATTTCAATTGTTACCCTCCAGAAGTCCTTGGCACTCGGACGACACAGTCAAGTGACTAATTGTATAATTGAGTGGCTAATTGTGATGTTTGTAAAAACAATTAGTGTGAGAACAAGCGGAGACAAACAGGTGGTCCTACTCATAGCACATTGCATAAGATAATTTGTTTATTTGATTTGTTGTTTGTGAATGTGTATGGCTAAATAGAAAGCCCCAAAATGATTCTAATTCTTTATAAATGGAATCACCCCCCCCCCCCCCCCACCTCCCCCGCCCCCTTTGTTATAACTATGAATGCCTACCATTTATTCACCATGGAATGCTTAATTGGAACTTTCCAACCAATTGCAACATCCTCCATTAAATTGGAAGGGTGAAGGCTAGTGCACTCACTTGAAAATGTATACAGCCAATCACTGCCTCTTGGCACAGTCAAACAGCTGGTGCCCAGTGAACCATTGAAGTTACCAGCACACAATGACTCACAGAAGCATTCTGCAGAGAGAATCACATGCTCCTCATAGATAAGTCATCTTGGGTCTCGCACACTATTGGAATGAAGAACCAAATGCAGGTAACCTGAGGCACCCTAGTTGACTTAATCCCACCATACCTCTAGCAGCACAATTTAATTTTGTTTCACCAGTATAAACTCCAGTCATAATTGGCTTAATGCAGCCACAAGACTCTCTTCAAGAACTCTGTAGGCTCTTTTAGGAATTTCGCAACCTGTAACCCAGCCCATCCTTTTTTTTGTGGTAAACTATTGCTTTGCGTCTTGCAGTGTTAGCCTCTTTAGTCCTGTTCGAGAAGTCTTCTGCAGACAGTAGTCTCTGACACACATACACCTGCATCCTGAAGAGTGTTTCTGATCTGTCGAGGAGGTGTTTGGGGGTTTTTCTTCATTCATTGTGAAAATTATTCAACAAATAATCAACTCCAGGTGTGTGTGTGGGTGTGAGCGTCTTTGTCCCAAACATTATAGCGCTCACTGTATATTACATTGGTTTCCAAAATCATTTTTAATTTCATCCAGCAAAACCCCTCATACGGTTAGACTTTTAAAAGGGTCAGTGTGAATGAAATTCCCCCACCATGTCAGAAGAGTGATTCAGAGCTCTGTCTAAATGCGATGACATGGTTTCTGTTTGTGAACTGTGACATCCATTCCATAATTGTTTGTTTTTTCAGCCATCTGTGCCCAAAACCATGACTTTCAGCTACAATTGTATTCTATTTCTAAGGATAAATTGTTATGAACCTTCCATTCAGAGTGTTTTTTTAAATTTATTTAAACACCGCAGTAGATTGCATAATGTGCCCCTTTTTTAGCTCTTAACTTTGATTTCTGCTTGGTTTGATGTATCTTAAAACTACATAGTTGGTGGTATTGACTTTGATCTTTTGTATAATGTTACTTTGCTTTGATTTTTTTCACTTACTCGAATCAAATTTTATACATTAAATTTTGCCTCATGCAGTTTATTGTGCAAGAAACATCAGAACTTATGGTGCTTGATTTTAAATAGAATCAGATATCCACAGAGTAATGGAATATTTCTGTGATTACCCTGAGGCACTGAATAAGCCTAGCCTGATTTAACAAGATCAAAACAACCAATACCTGTGTTTGTGAGAGTATGTTGGTCTGATAATGTCTATCTTGTTAGCTTAAACCAAATAACATACAGTACACTAATAGTGTCAGTATTGGCTAGCTTAGAGAATTTGCATCCCAATTCTTTTATCAATTTTAGCAACCTTATTCAGCAGAAATGTTTACTTTTAATCATGTCATTATGTTGTCATTTAAAATTTTTGTTTACATACATACAATTTATATACATTGTCTTAATAAGTATTATCTTTCAGGGACACTACATGGGAAAAATAAGGTCCTTTACTATTGCTCGTGCTGCAGCTCGGATTCATGACAACCTACACCTCCGGGTGTGAGCCAGCATGTTTGCTTTTCCTGCGCGTTTGATATTTCCCTCATTACTCACTGTTCCTTAAGCGCACACCGCATGTGTGTGCAGTCACTGACTTTAATCTAACAATTTTCAATGAGTCTTGGGTTTCATCTCCGAAATATGGGAAGAAATATAATAATAATAACGTGAATACAATGTGTATTTGTTTATTTATTTTACAATTCAGGAGGCACTTGCTATAGGCTCATAAGTTTGAGATAACTTGCACTTGTGCTTTTGTGATCTTTACTCGCTGGTTTACTAAAGTTGTTTGTCAGGTATGGCACTATACTCTTATTAATAGGATAACCATTCTTATCTTTCTCCTATATTCTATGTCCTTCTGGATAAGAGTGTCTGCTTAATGCATTGCAACGTAGGTCCTAAAATACAGGAAAAGTTGTAAAACAAATCTGTTTAGTATTTATTAAAATTAATATAATATTAAAATCGCATTACTTCCTTTATTTCTCTCCTAATAATATTTGAAGTTTCACAAAGCTTCACCTTTGTGAAGTGGCATCTGGGGCCTCATTTATAAACTATTTGTATGCATGGATTTGATTCTAAATTGTATAGATTTGATCTTATGTGAAAGTTCTTTTGTAGAATTTGAAAATGATTTGAAAATGTGGACATGATGGACAATATGCTTACAAACTTTTCATTGTGGCTATGCAGCTGTGTTCTAGGCTCGGCACTTTTATTTTCAGAGGAGAGAATATTTTGCCAATCCTGCCACAATCCTGGAGATGTGTAGGCTATTAGACCACACACGCATCATATTTACTTTTGTGGTAAGTACAGTGAGATGCAATGTTGTGGGCCATTAACCAGGCTATTGCAGCATTTACCGTTAACATTATTGGGCGGCATGGTGGTGCAGTGTTTAGAAGGAGACTCTGCGATTGAGGGAGCATGTTCTTCCTGTGTTCGCATGGGTTCCCTCTGGATACTCTGGTTTCCTCCACACTGAAAGACAGGCATGCATGCAGGTTAGGTATACTCCTGCCATTGCCTTTGACCATCATGTCATAATGATATATTGAAACACTATATAGTAGAGTAATATTGACAGTAAGAAACATAAGGCTTTTTTGCCATGCATTGCTAAAATGTATAAATTTAACACACCTCACTTGATTTTTTTTTTCTGCTGCATCCTGAAATTATTCATTTGCTAAATGGTTTATATAGCAGAAAAAACCTGCCATATACATTGATAAGCACATTCACCTGTGCACAATTTTAGGAATATTTCTGATCTATAAACAGATCACATCAATGTTCCTGCATATGGACATTTTATATATCATCCACAGGAACATTTCCAAGGCAACAATCATATGTTCACATTTAGCATGATTTTGTAAAAGTGGCCCTGGAGAGGTTAAGTCAACCCTATTTCTACAGAAGATTCTGTTCTCCTTTTACAGCAGGTAATTCAGCTAGGTCTGGTGGTGGTATTTCCAGTGGTGCTACACTCCTCTCCCTCCCGTTGACTGATGGCCCTCCTTGTGCATTAGCCCGTACTTTGTGGAGGTCCACCGGGGCAAAAACTCATTACTTAAAGGTTAAACTAGCGGTTATGCACTCTCCTCTCTCTTAAAACCTCTCCGTAACCCTGGACAGTTCTGCGACGCTCCCGTCCCATTGAATCAGCGACCTGGCCCCCGCAAAATTTCCCCCAAACAATATGAGGAGAATGACACAGTTCCTCATGGCCTGCTTGACCCTTCCACCGCCTTCATGGCATCTGACCAGGACGGCTGCGGCTCGCTGCTGGCTGGTCTCCCAGCCAACGGCGCCAGGCCGCTTCCACCCACTCACGGCGTGTCCGCGCGACTGCTGCTCCGCCTCCCGCGATAAGCTCGTGTCACCCCTCCTCATCTCTCTCTGCTGGCTCCTGATCACAGCGCACGTCAAATTGAGGGCTTCTTGCCCTCTGAGCGCTCAAGGACACGCTCCTCCCTATCTGCTGCATATTGACAGGCTCTGAGCACCATGAGCCCTGGTCACCTGAAAATCTCAACCTGCTCAAGACATGCATTCCAAAGTTGTCTTGTTTCCTTTCTGCCCTCCTATTGGTGGCATGAATTGCATACAAGCATCAAAGCTGCTTGTGATATCCTGCCACTCAGTCTAAGCCCATCTGTTCTGTATCATTCACTATTTGTTCCAGGACTCATTCCTATGCAAAGATCCTAAAATCTTCATATATCTCACCCTGAATAAAATTATGTACTGTAGTGTCATGGGGATAAGCATTGTGTGGAAGCTAATGACATTTAAGCTTTATAACTACACTTAGTCCAGTATTTAGTATGTATTTATGTAGTGCTTATGAAGGAGTTACACAGCTCTTATTATGGAGCATTCATTTAACGTGCTGCCATCTCATTGGGAAAGTCTTGTGAGTCACTTTAAATAACACCATTTCCCAAATGATTAAATAAATGGCAACATATTAAAACAATCAGAGTTAATCCAGACTGTCACTTAAGCATTTAAATTCCCCATTGGTATGGTAATAATACAAAAAATAAATGTCTCAGGAACTTGAAAAAAATGGTTGTGAGCAAAAGTTCATTGAATATGTTTTTCACTGTCAAGCGATGATCATACTATAAATCCTACGAGTATGTTTACTATTAATTTTGCTTATTTTTACTTCAGTCAGTGTTTACACTTCACATTCACTTCTTGTGAAAAGTCATCAAATAGGATTTTTATATGTCAAAGCTGCAGAGCAAAGGAGAGCCATTTTTAAAGTATTTATTTATTTTTATTTGCGTCGGTAACAGTCTAGCATTCTCTTTTTCCTGGGAAATTTTTTTTAAATTCTCACGTGACCCGTTTTCAATAATATATACCTGAAACCCCATGGGCTTGGCCTAATTTCTATGAAGAACATGTAAAAGAACACATTTTCATTGTGTACAAATGCGGCACCCCCAAATGGTCAGGTTAATTTGACCCAAGAGTAATGAAAGGGAAAGAAAGTGAAAACAGACCATTATATTTTATTTATCTTACAGATTGCAGATATTATATCTGGTCCTCAATAACTGCAAATATGGAACACATACTACTAGTAAAATCAGTTACCTGGCAACCATAGCTGCTGTTATCTTTATCTCTGTTTCCCTTCTAATGGTCCGAAACGCTAAAGGTGACTTACGTACTGTATATTCTTGATAGCAAGCTTGTTATGATCAAGAATGGGTAAATTGTTAAACTTTATAGTAAAGGCAAAGTAAATGAATGATTGATCCAGAAAGTGCATAGCTCCTTTGACCTTCTGAGTCGCGTCTTCTGGTTTTATCTAGCAGAAACCACGGTGAATGTTTTCACTTTTTTCCATGGACACCGCAGAGAAGGCCAGAATTAGGTCCTGTTGTATTGAGCTGCACCTTGGGTTTATGACAGATTCCAGTGCCTCCAGGTGTGAGCCAGCATGTTTGTTTTTCCTGCGCATTTGATATTTTCCCTCATTACTCACCACTCTTCAAGTGCACACCGCAGGTGTTTGGTCACCTACTAATATCATAGTTTGGGACTGAGAAAATGGCATTCAGAGTCATGGGTTTCAACTCTGAAATAGAGAGAAAGGTGTAAATAAAATAAAATGATGATTTGTTAATCAATTTAATTTATTTTTTCAAGCAGAAAATGTTCAAGCCAGCTAATATGTCCAATACTCCAAATGCTTTCCAAAAAGGGATGATAGGAGTCATGGCATCCATAAGATGTGTTTCACAGTAGCTCAGTTTATGATTTGCAGAACTATATTTTTAAAGGAACAAACGTCAGAACTAAGGGGTCATCCAAGGGAGCATGGCACATATAGAAAATCAAATATGTATATGTTCACAACCATTTGTCTTGTTCATTTAATTTATATTATTACATAAATTATATATTTTATTAAATATTTTATTATATTACTATATATAAATTCTGTCCTGAATTTCAAATGACATTAAAAAAATAATAAATAAAATAAATAAATAAAATGAAAGGTCACCGTGGAATATCAGAGCCATGTATTTTGCTGATTATTCAAAAGTAAATTGTCCATGAAAGGTTTGATTTTGTTCAAGGTCAGCAGCCCTGATAAATAATCATGACGAGGATATGCGCGGTTTAAGACCTTGCATACGTTCGCCCGACCAATCCCCAGAACAGCAAATCTTTCTCAAGCACTTAGGTAAGGCTGTGTGCGAACGAGCTCGGTAGTAAAACCTTGAGTAGATTGATGTCTTACTCACTCTGCTTGATGCGCCATGCTGAGATTAGTTAAATTGGAATGAAATTGGGTGTTAAATAAATATCTGGCAGAATCTGACAGTGACAAACGAGGAGGCGCAGGAGATGCAGAGGTTGGCTCTTCTGCGGATAACGGATGTGCCGTTTGTATTATTTGTGGTGTCACAGTTAACCTCAATTACACCGAGCTGGATTATGCAATAGTTCCCTTATTTCTGAAGGCTGGGAGCATGATCAAATTGTTTTCCTTGTTACTGCGGTTGTTTTGTTTAATTTTTAAGTGGCTCAAAGTTCACAAAGCTTCACTACTTTCAACTCTCATCAAAATTTTTTTTATTGCTCTTGCCACTTGAGGTTTTTATTCTCAGCCTGGTTTAATTAATTGTTGATTTAATTTCCTGTCAAATATTAATAAAAATACCCATGGCATTTAAGTCAGCCAACATAGCAGTCAAGGACACAAATGTCGACATCATCATAAGTGAAGCGAGCGAGCTTGGCTGATGGAAAGGTCACTTTGAAAACATATTAAAAGACACCAGAACCCATTAATCTAGTCCAAATAACAGAATCAGAACAGGACATTTGCACAAGTAAGGAGTATCATGAGGACCAAGAATATCCAGGAAGTCCCAGCGCTGATCAAGTGACAGCAGAAATGTCGAAAATATAAACGACAGAGAAGCAGTTGAAGGTGGAGGGTCATTCAATAAAACTCCTACGGTATTTTTTCCAGTTTTTTCACTCTATTACAAATTAGCTGTCACTGAATTATTATTCAATGTGTGCTCAAAGAATCCCAATGACCTTATACGTCATACGTACACACAAACATTATGACCACCATATAACAACTGACGTAGTTATGAAGCGCTTAATGATGACACATAAAAGTGATCATGACATTATATTAACTTATGGTCTCCATAAAGACCTATGCTGGCATATGCACACGTGCATGCTGACAGTGGCTATGATACACTTGGCAGAATTCAAGATATTATGATGTTACATTAGACCAAATTCAAATGAAGTACAACCGATTGAATTACAAAATAATGCATTGTGTGAATGTATACGGAATACCAAATGTCTACAGAAATATTACTGAAGTATACCAAATGCACACAATGATTAATCAGAACATATTACTCATCAGACTATTACTCATGACTTGAACAGTAAATGATTCCCGCATATATACTCAGAATGTAGGGTGTGTGCTGAAAGATTACTGAGTCATTACTTAATTTGTATTCAGTGATGATTAGTGATAGCTTAACCCCTTAAAACCTACTTAAAACCCAGGGATTTTAGTAAGAATCCCCCTGTCTTAAATAAACTTAATCCTTTACGCTATATACACTGCAGACATGGCTCAAAGCTTGAAATAAAGAGCACATTTGTTCCAAAATGACCAAATCCCTTGATGCTACAGAGGTTGCACTAATCAGAACCGATTTACAATAATATAGTGGCACATCTCAATTTCCTTTATGCAAGCATTTTTTGATAAATAAACAAAGCTCCAGTAAAGAATCAATAAATCGTGCGCAATGCTGCCAATCGTGACTCGTGCACTATGCGAAAATGAGAAGTGGAAGTAACTCCACACACAACCAAAATGCTAAGTCACAATTTCAGCTTGAAGGAAGCCATAAACATCCTTTGAAAGCTGCATAAATGAGCTTTAAGAATACAAGATTGTAAGGTTACTTTAATAGACAGTATATGGGGTTTCCTAGCAGGGTCAAAAGTCACGATGAGAGAGTCGGTTTTTTGAGGTATTAGCTTGCTTTCAGGTAATTTACTTGGTACTGGAATGTCTAAATAAGATCATTTTTTCACTGCTTGTAATAGAAGATGTTGCCTTTTCACATTTGAAATTCCATTTACATACATAGAAATAGTCATTTGCTCAAGAGGTCAAGTGCTCCTGAAAATGCTTTCAGCTCAGTGGAAATAATGCATAATGAAATAATGACTTTTCCAAGCACATGTACAAAATTGGATTGATTATGGATTGATACAATGCATTTGTAAGATGCTGACGTCTAATTTCATGGCCATTGGGCTTTAAGATCTGAATTACAGTGAGCTACATAATGTTAGGGACAAAGACATATATTTTTTATTTGGCTGTGCAATTCATAGTTTTAGATTTGTAATCGAAGGATTCACGTATGGTTAACGTGCACATTCTCTGCGTTTATTTAAAAGTATTTTTGTACACTTTCATTTTATCATACAGAAATTACAGCACTTTTATACATAGCCCCCTATTTCAGGGCCCCATAACAATTGAGACATTTTAATGTCATGTAAATAAAAGTAGTCATGTTTCGTACTTTCAGGCATATCCTTTGCAATAAATTACTGCTTGAAGTCTGTGACCCATATACATAACCATGTGCAGAGTATCTTCTCTGGTGATGCTTTGCTAGGCCTGTACTGCAGCCATCTTTAGCTTTTTGTTTCTGGGGCTAATTGCCTTAATTTCCTCTTCAGAATATTAAACGCATGCTCAATTGGATTCAGGTGAAGGATTTATCCTGTCAAGAATTTTCCAGATTTTGTCTTTGAAAAACCTTTGTTGCTTTAGCAGTATGTTTAGGATCACCGTCTTGCAGTAGAAAGAAGTGCCATCCAATGAGTTTGGAAACATTTTCTTGAACTTGAGCAGATGTCTCTGTATCTTGAATAAAAGCATAAGAACAGGAACAGGAAACACAGCGTTCAACTGCACAGCATGTAGCTTATACCCTTTTGAACAGCGATTGTTTGAGCAGTAATTCCTTGAGCACAATTCTGGGAGCTGTAGCACACAAAAAGCAGCGCAGGCAATGAGCAGCAGCTGAGAGGTCTGTTAGTTTAAAAAAGGCGCTCCGTGTGATGTGTGCATGTGATAGTTTGTGTATGAGGACATGTGGTGATGTGCGTAGGTGACTGGTTGAGTATGAGGACATGTGGTGATGTGCGTAGGTGACTGGTTGAGTATGAGAACATGTGGTGATGTGCGTAGGTGACTGGTTGAGTATGAGGACATGTGGTGATGTGCGTAGGTGACTGGTTGAGTATGAGGACATGTGGTGATGTGCGTAGGTGACTGGTTGAGTATGAGAACATGTGGTGATGTGCGTAGGTGACTGGTTGAGTATGAGAACATGTGGTGATGTGCGTAGGTGACTGGTTGAGTATGAGAACATGTGGTGATGTGCGTAGGTGACTGGTTGAGTATGAGAACATGCATGAGGCCAACCGATGGTCATCTGCAGCAAGAGTTTCCTGAGCAGTCTTGCTGTGTGCATTTCATGTGCCTCGCTCAGTGATATAGTCATGTGCTCTGACTTATTACTGACTTGTGTATGGGATGCATATTGCATGGTGAATGCAGTATGTATTTTGTATTTTGTCTAATATGTCTAACAATACTCTGATTTGTAACACTTGAGTACTTCTCACAAAGGGATGATGGAAGTCAAAGCACCCATAAGGCGTGTTTCCCTGTGGCTGAGTTTATGAAACTTATTTTCAGAACTATATTTTTAAAGGAATAAACATCAGAATTGTAGGCATTTTGATAAATCGGGTACTCTGTGTACTCAAAGACTACGGAGTTATTATTATTATTATTCTTATTGTTAGATGCAACGACTCACATACAGTATACTTACACAGCCTTTTCCTTTATACACCTTTAACAAAAAATACAGACTGAAGAAATTCAGGTTAAGTGCCGTACTCAACTGGGTTGCACACCCAGGTAAAAAAATGTATTAATTTTCTTAGATGATCTTACACAGAGTAAATAACAAACCACACTATTTAGCTAATGAAACCAGACAGAGTACAGAGCTGTAGTACACTGGAAAAAATGCTTCATTGGATAACACTAAAATTTCACTTTTGTTACACCTATAATTTTTTTTTGGTTTTCTCAACTTAAATGTTTTTTCAGGTTCATTCAAATTAGGTGTAACAAATTGAAGTAACCTTTTAGATTTATCCAAAGAGGAATTTTTTCAGTGCATGAACTTGGAGGAATGAGATGGGCATAGTGTACAATCCGACATGATGAATGCAAAAACAATTCTGTTTGATCATCATAACATACTCAGCGCATGTATCAACAGCAGCTAAACTCTGAGCTAACACTACACAAGACAGCATTGTGTGATAGATGTAAAGTCCTAAAATTAAAATCGCATGAGAGTTTCAGAGAGCCGCGTCTATATCTGGCATTGGAAGGTGGCAAGTGACCCAACGGTCCTGCGAGGCGCGAGTGGTTCATTTTAACATGCCTCAACATGACTTAACCGAGCCGGAGACTGCCAGGCAAGGCTGGCCGCTGCTCATGCTTCCGCTCAGGGCTGGGTGGGCCTGAGCCTCTGGGGGAGTGTGGTGGGCCTGAGAGTGCGCTGTCACAGGTTACAGGGCAAAGTGGAAATACACAGCCCAGTCACACACAGCATAGCGCCTAGCTAAATGCGGACACAGACCGCCCATTGCTGAATATGGATAGGTAGCTCTTTTTGTGATATATAGATAGTGTGGTCTTAAACTCTCTCAGTAATATATTGCAAACGTGATCGATGTGGGCACACAGGCAAGGGCATGGTGAAGCAGTGCGTTAAATGAACAGAGAATCCATTACGCATTTGTAACCTTACATTCGCAAAATCGCCACAATGACACTAACACATGTTTTCTTATAACCAGTTATGGGGGGCAGCTTGACAGTTGTATTTCATGCACAGAGTGAAAATACACTGCTTTTTTAAGGGGGCTGCTGGGTGGCTCACTTGACTAAGGCACCATGCGGTGCTGCAAGAATGAGCCCCATGGTCTCAGCACGACTCCGGACTGTGCCATTGTTGACTGTGGCTGGTAGCTCCAAAGGGCAACGTGCAATTGGCGATTGTGTCACTCAGGGCATAGGGGGTTTCAGTCAGTTAGGGGACCACATGTCATTGCTGTCCAGCAAACTTTGCTGGTTGATTGGGAACCTGTGGACTACATTGCATATGAAAGGTCTTTATCTGACCTCACTCTATGCGAGCTTAGCTGTAGTCTGTGGTATGAGATGCAGATGCAGGCTGGAGACACAATGAGGAGAACCGTGGATGTCTGCACTCTCCTGAATTGGCAGTGGGTTTGTGCATGGCTGCAGTTACAGATAATTGAACATCGCAAATCAGGGTGGGAATTGGACATGCTCAGCTCCATGTTGGGTGCCAAATTTATTAAAAAGAAAGAAAAAGAAAAGAGAAGAAAAAGAAAATTTTAAATAAAAAAACAGTAAACTGTTTTTTCATCAAGGGGAGAGGGATTGTTCCCATTTCTCCTCAAATGTATCTTTTTCCAAGAGTGAGGAAACCCTGTGTGGAAAGTCTCTGGCCTCAGATTTATGTCCTGTCCTACATGGAATTGAAGGAATGCTTCAATAAGAATAAAACAAATCTTACGGCAGTGAACACAGAAAGAGCCATTACCATTTACAGTACCAGGAGGTAGAGCCATTTTGCAGAAAAACATTTTGCAGTTGAAATAACAAACATTGATACCACCATAAAATGCATCATGTAGGTTTTCATATTTTTCTTCCAGTGACATGTGTGCATACTTTGGAAGCAATGTTATTATGTAGAGAAAAAACACATTTCGTAATGTAATGTATATGGCTGTTTTTGAAATGAAATCACTGTTTTAGATGGAATTTAATTACCTGAGTCTGAAATATGTGGTGCTTGTGCCAAAGAATTCCAGTCAGGCAGATGGTGTTTATTGTAGGCAATTTGCATAATTTTAGTAAATTAGGATCAGATGTTTGAAATTGGGCTGAGAGCGGGCAACCGGTAATACTGAGCCACTTGAGAGTATGAGGCCGCCTCCCCCCCTCCCCCCACGAAGCCTTTCCAAGGGGTCAGGTGATGTCACCGGGGAGATCACAGGCACCTCCCTAGCCATCTTGGGTCCCCCCTGTTTGGAGTCCCACTGGCTCCTTACTGATACCCACTCTATCCTCAGGGACTGGAGCCTTGCTGATTTCTGGAGCTGACTCAAGTTTGCTAAGCAATCCAGACGGGGTTGAGACCCGCTGCTGGCTCACAGAAGCATGCCAGATCACACAAAGAGCAAACTGGCCTCGCCCAAAACAACGCAAATGGGCAAATGGTGCATTTGGGCTACAACCCCTTGTTTCTTACAGGAAATATTTATTTAATATTTGTGGGCTTTATCTGGGGAAAAACATACTTTGGTTTGATCTGTGCATTGGTGTCAAACTTACGCTGTGTGTAAAATATGTTTTCCCAAAAATCCAATCTGTGAAAAGCTCTGTGGGGGCTTCGGGTCCTTTGGTTAAGAGTGCAGTCTTAAATCAGTAATATTTTATTTCAATGACTGATCAGGGCTGCAGCGTGGTTTGAGGTTACAACAGTATTTTGAGAATGTTGACTGAGTTGTTCCCTTGACCACCTAAATTAATATATACAGAGGTGTATGTAAATATATATCTTCTATTCTTCGTACAACTAGTACTGTTGTCAGATAATAATAATAATAATAATAATAATAATAATAATAATAATGTCCAACAGATTAATACCAAAGAAGTACAATAGTACTTTTTCGATGATGAAAACCTTAATATATTAATCACAGAAGTCATTACAGATGTGATGCATACACTAAGCTTCTGAAAACCTTCCAGCCATTACTGAGCTGAGCT
Source organism: Anguilla anguilla (assembly GCF_013347855.1). Taxonomy (NCBI): domain Eukaryota; kingdom Metazoa; phylum Chordata; class Actinopteri; order Anguilliformes; family Anguillidae; genus Anguilla; species Anguilla anguilla. The sequence goes on from NC_049209.1 coordinate 21,502,673, forward strand.
AATATGCCTAATAGCTGTTGATAACAGGACCAGCCACAGTGTGACGGTCCGCGTACTTTCAAATAAAACTCCAATGCAAAATGTAGGTTGCTTTTTTTATTTTTTGCAATGTACAGAGCTGTATAATGATGCTGACATCCACCAAGCATGTCCACTATAATAATGTACACCTCATAAGCCTACTCCTTTGCAGCTTGAGTTATAATACATTACATATGAAGCCCATTCATAAAGATAATATGCACCAAGATCATATCTACTGTGACACTAAGACCACTATGCAATATAGATCACATAACTACTATGCAGTGCAATTTGTGCAGACAATTATAAATATATTAAAATTTGAACTTTTCATTCAAAAATATTCTATAATAAAATATGATAGAATTATGAGATATATGAAATGATATAAACCACATTCCACAGTACAGTTATTTTGTGGATTTGTCCTAGAAAATCATGTGGAGTGTACACATGATATTTAAAATTTGCCATATGTAATTTATACACTGTAGGTGTGGCCTGTCATTGCATTTCTTACAGGCCCGAATCACCACATACATGTACACGCATGCACATGCATGCACATACACACACTTGTCTGTCTCACATGTTCTTATAAAGCTATTGTGAGTGAAAAGCTTTTTGAAAATTGTGCTTTATTAAACCGTATTGAAACATAATGAATGTACCTTTGAAAGTACTGAAAGACTGAAACTTTGCATACAAAAGTACTGCAACCGTTTGCACATTAAAATGGATTACTCTGCAGGAAGTAATTATTTTATATTATTAATTATTTAGTTTAATTTAATATTATTTTATTAAAATTTACTTCATTCAAAGGTACACTCTTCATTTTGTCATACATCCACCTGACACTCAGCAGAGCAGTAGGACTGCAAATAGGAAAATTGCTAAATGTGAATCTTTTATTAGAAGAATTATAGGAATATGCAGCTTTCCCGGTAATATTTGCATGCGTATCCCATCCCAGAGCTTATATCTGAGTTTATGAATATCACCTCAGGTATATTTGGATTTATTTTCCTGTAAATCATACCATGTGGACACAACAGCCAGTATCTCACAAAGCAGAAAACAAAACACACTTTTCTTTTATGTTGAAATTCAAGGAAGTGAAACCTGAAGTGTTAGTTCTGCCAGGCTCATAAAAGTGGTCTTGAGCAGGAACATAATGATAACAAATCACATGATTATATACAGGAACATTTTGTCACAGGACGCCAATGTACTTTGCAGTGAATAGAAGAGGCCGAGCTCAGCTAACAAAAATGTGAAGCTCCAGCCAGGTGAGGGAAGGTCAGTTAAGCCAATTAGAATGTCTATGACTAGGTGGCCAGAGTTGAGAGTGCTAGTTTGGGAATTTTGTGAGGAACACCAGAAAACCACTTACTTTCGGAGGCAGCATGCCTTACAGGAATTTAACCTCACAAAACAACTGTGTCTCCCGCAGGCACAGCTAACCAATTACTGCCACAAAAAAATGAATTATAAAAACAGAAAGCAGGGCCTAATTTATTAATTCAGTTTTCTTAATTTAAGTTCCTAACTTCAATTCAGGAAAAAAATACAAAAATAATGCAATGAATTATGCTAATTAAAAATAAGAAATAATTGTATTTATTTTCCATATGCCCAGGAGAAAGAAATAATAATGATTTCTTCAAATTTGGTAACTTTATAAGTTATCGCCATTTTCTTTCCATGCACATTATTTGCATTATCATTATTATTGTTGTTGCTGTTGTTGTTGTTGTTGTTGTTATTATTATTACTATTAACTTTCAATTCACTAAAAGGATTTGTGGTTCAGTTTATGGTACTGTATTTTTCTTTTATACAATGGCTTGGCTGAATACTCAATTCTGATTGGCTGGAAGGTTTGCATTATTTTTCCATCAACACCAGGCTAAACACTAGCTAGGTAGCTATCCGTGATAACAAACATGCTGTGAGACCATTTTGACATAAAACCAAACAGAATTTTTATATTATGTAATGTGAATGACAGTGAATGTAGCATAGAGCTAGCTTGCTATCCAACCTGGTTGAGAGAGGGACTAGCAAGACACTTTCATTCCTGAGTGGTATAGGGTTTGCTGGAATACCTAAATAACGTTTCTATCGCAATAGAATCACATATTTTGAAACACGTTTTGATTTAAATTATGTTGTTTCCTGGTAAGACATTGTATAAGCTGGATAATGACCTTGGAATTATAGAATTCCCTTCACATTGGGCAATTTACTACCTCTGCATCAGGCATTCAAACTGCATAATGCCCAGACCCTTGGCCATTATCCCTTACTTGCTTTGCTCACAAAGTACTGTTTGTTGGACTTCCTTACATGGGATTCTCGAAGAATCACTGCCAGCTTTCCATTGCCATAATTGAAAGCCAAACATCTCAAACTATCCAAAATAGCTTCAAAATCAAAATGGCTGTTGATCTTTTGTTCCTGAGCTAACACTATGTTGGTTGAGAATAATAGGACTCAGTGATGCTGGCTTTGGAAATGTTTACAAACAGAGGTTCAGAACTGTGATGAGGTACCTTGGCAGGCCTCGTCCAATGTGAAACTTTATTCTGAAGTCCTCGCTGATAATTTCATCTCAGAACACATAAATCTTTTTATTTTGATTAGATTGCCAGTTAGTCAGTCCCGATTTGTTTCTGTAATGTTGTGAACCTATAAATGCTGGAGAGTGCTCTTGCCTTGGTGATTTTAATGATCATCACATTGTCTGCCAAATGACGATTTAAACCTAAGTGTCCTGTTCTAAAAGATGTACACAGATCTAGTTTTGATAACTGACCAATCGCTTCAAAGCTTTGGAGCAAAAAGAAGCCTGGGGCCTCATTTATAAAATGGTCTTACAATTAAATTGTACCATAAATAGTGCCTTACGCAGAAAGTCATGACAAAGTAGTTATTTATAAAATCCCACTTTGACATGTATACTGTATGTAATTTTTTCCCCAGAAATAATTACCTTCTGGTTGTGTGGAGGCACTGCAGGTTTCAGGGCTGCACACAAATCCAAAGTGGGCTGTGTTCACATTTTATGAGCATTTAATTGGTAATCAATTTTAGGCATGATGAGTGCAAGAAATGTTGAAATGCAACCTTATTTATGGGGAAATGGTTGTTTGACCACTTTCACAAGACTGGGCAATTGTAAAGCACATTTACGTGGTTTCAAAATGAAGTTCATTTGAGATTTATATATCATAAGTGTGTAAGGCACAGACATGCCACTTTAAACCAGTGAAAGCAACCTTTTTTCGGTCTGTTATTTTTATCAGTCAAGCACAGTACAACCCGGCAAATGGTCTTAAGATTACGTTTAAGTTTATATCTAGGAAAATTTCTTATAAATGCACCTGGTCCTTCTCACAGTAATGCATTGGGGAACGATTAAATCAGGTTTCCAAACAGGTCACAGTCTTACTAACTGCCTCATCAGCAACAATATATCTTTTGAACCTCCCAGCCAATACAACCAAACCCTGTAGCTTGGATTAAATTGATACATATTTATTTTTGACCTGAATTTTTGAAACGTTTTGGTTTCACAGTTTGGAAAGTTCAGCGAGCAACAACATTCTTTCATTGTTCACTTGAAAGCATAACATACTGTTTGACACAGACAGCATTATTATCTAAAAAAACAGCTGTATTTGATATTTAAATATTGCTTCATAGATTTTCTTGTCATGGTGGACTTTAGGGCTTGATCTTTTATCCAATTTATTAAAAGCATTCATGACATTAGTCGTTGGATTGTGATATATCATTACACTGAATACGCAGGGTCATGGATGTGTGTGCTGCAGTAGAATATAATAGCATAACTACTTAAAATGAGATTACTTTTAAATACCTGCATGCCTACATGCTTTTGCTGTTTCTGTTTGGAAGTGACATTGTCAGTAAATTTTGTGCCTAATCTAAGCTCGCCTCTTGTTTGAGCTATTTCCCTGGAGCCAGCTGTTTGAAATTTCATTGGTTCACTGTTTTACCATTTAAATGAACAAGGATCTTTTGTACTCACGGTATTTAATGTGGATTACAATGACTGTACACTTGTCGAACCATCATTTCTGGAAATAAAATGAGCATGTGCATCCCCCCTCCCTACCCCCAATGCTTCTCATTCTAGTTGCTCCTCATGCTTTTGCCTTTTGACACAATAAACCTGCATTAAATACCAGTTCCACTGAAGATGTACACAAAAAATACATTGGGTTACTATACTCATCCTTCATTAGTATGACATTTAGGTCACACATCCTTGTTCCTTCCAAGACTACATTTATTAATTAACTTCCAAATGTTTCACCACCTCTGTGCTTCCCTCTGCGATTCTATTTGGGTCTCAGCCTTTATTAATAACATATTTTACTTGGTTGTTGCGGAACATGTCAGATCTCTGTCTCAATATGAAATTAAATGAGACACCCTGATTAAACATGGAATGTATTATTGAACGTGACCAACCAGTATTATTTGGCAAAAGGCCACATTCAACAGAATACAAACAGAGCACAGGTGCTGGAGAAACAGTGTTATTATTAGGAGATTCTGAAGGTGGATTGGACACAATTGCATCAACAAGGCTCTGGCCCAGGTGGATCTGGGGTCAGACTCGTAATGATAGCAGAGACACAGCCGATCGAAAAAAGGCCTTGGAAAGCAGCAAAACAATACACCACACTCATCCGGTCAGTAATGGAGTTATTTGGCTAGTGCTTTCCATGTGTCTGTCTTAAGCAGAACATTGGGGGTTCTCCAAACCACTACTAAATAAGATGAGTTTAAACTTGTTTCCTCCATGATCTAAAAAAAGAAATGGTTTCTCTTGATAGAATAAATGGAGTCCTGCTTGCTGCTAGCGTCCTGCCAAAAACGATCTCAACAGTGTTTTTCCTTGAAGGTTTTTTTAAATGCATTTGTAAATTCCTGCCACATGAAGCTGAACTCAGCATACTGCCTAAAAGTGCATATGCATTGGCTCTGGAACTTTCTAGTATTCCTGAAGATACATTTTAATTGACACATCACACATTATAGCATTTAAAATATGACCGTAATTAGTTACTTCTTTAGCCAACGAAAATGCAGCTATGAAAAAATCAAAGAATAAGAAATAAAGCACAGTTTAACTTACCAAATTCCATTCACTGAATGACGCATTTTATAAGCCTGCTGCCGAACTTCACATGAACTAAACAGCTTTCCCCGATGAACTTTGCAAACTTGAGCGATGGCTGTGATAAATGACACAACGAGAAATGGAAGACAACATGAGGACCACAAGGTCCTTCTGCACCATTAAAAAAAGCCTGGAAAGCCAAGCATGAAGCAAAAGGGGATGCTGAGGATGGCAGCGTTGTCATAGAAACTGGCCTGGATTTCTGGGCCACTCCTGTGAAGGGAGCATATTGATTCTTTATTGGAGATGACATCTCACAGAATCCCCTCGCCAGGCATCATCCTATCAATTTTAGCCTTGAATCTTACAGGGTAGCAGAGTGGCAATCCATGACATATACTGATCTAGCACACAAAGAAAGGTGAGGCCATGCCAGTGCATGCCAACTTTTGTTTTCTTTTTTTTTTTCCACATAAGGAATATTGTTAAAACAAGATGTAAAACCCTGCTGGGACTGTGTTTAATAAATTGCCCCCGGCTTAACCGTTACAAGAACAAACAGCTACAATTGAATGTATGACAACAGCTATCAAGGTTGGGCTGAAAATAAGCTGGTGAAAAGTACATGAGAATGCAGTGAGGACAGAGTATGCACCCTACATCCCATCCAGGTTCATCATTTTGCCTACAGTCTAGAGAATCCAGCACTGTGCCAGTCCCAGTGTTTAACAGCTTCTATATAGCCTGGCAAGGTTAATGAGAAAACAATAATGATAAATATTGACAGAGGATTTTTAAACGAGAACAATGATAAATGAACACAATAATGACGGTAGGTAGACGAGAAGCCAATTTTGACCAATGAGAGTTGATGAATGACAAATGAGAGCTGACGCGTGATGACTGGAGAAAGAAGACTGATACATAAGGAAGAGAACTGATAAAATATGACTGAAAATAACTGCATGACATGTCAGGGTGCCCCACAATGTGTTCTTCACACAGTGAAGAGGCCACAAAACAGACAGCATGTACTTCCTTTCCAATATAATTTTTTTCCATAACAAATTTTAAGGTCACACTGTATGATATTCCACCCCCCCCCCCCCCCCCCACCCCCCCTTATACTTGTTAACAGCCCATTGCAGTAATATAAAGACAGGTCTAATGGAAAGACAAAACATATTTCACAAACTGGCATCTACTGTTACATGCACCACTGTATATTTCATACATACTATTACAAATAGTACCATCACCTCTATCATTCTTATTACTACTACTACTGCTACTAGTGCTACTACTACTCCTAGTCCTACAATCATGCTACTACCACAAACATAATGATTAAATAGGAGCATAAGGCAGAACAATAAAAAACAATATTATTGACCACACAAAAGCACACTTGTTTGAATGGCTCTTAAATTAATGAGGCACTTTAGTAAGAGTCATTAAGAATAATGCTTCAGAGAGAGAGAGAGAGATAGAGGGAGAGCAGTAATACAGTATCTTGTACTGTCCCACTTTAATCCTGCACATGAACAATCACTGTCCACTTTAAACAGGAATAAATATATGTAATGTCAATGAAACACATACATTATTTGACGTATTTCCATGAACATTTTTCATGTGGATCTTTTGTATTTTTGATAATGTATGCGTCTACTGTATCCTCATTCATTTTTATATCACCGCAGCCACAGTGCAAGCTGGTTTATCCTCAGACAACCTGGGCCTTTTCTTTTCATTTTTTAGTTTTTATTCTGGAGAAAAGGAAGAAAAAAATCTTTTGATAATCCCACACAACATGAAGAATTGCCTCTAAACTATTCATGATGCATGATGTTGCTTTTATATAAATGGATTGCTGGTTTTCATTACCATTTTAAAATTAAGTTGCAATAACCTTTCGACCGTTCCCTTTCCTGTAACACAATACTTTGTTACAATGCTCTACTTCTCAGGTGTCTGTTTCATCCAGGTTCTAAATGGCCTTTTATGCTTTGATACTATTAACATTTAAACAAAAAAAACAAAAAAAACTGCCTCATCTCCCTAATCTTTTTTTTAATTTTTTTTACACATTTTCTTTTTTATGTGCAATCATTGTACCCCAGTGTCAGGGACTTAATTGTTTTTTTTTTTCTTTCTTTCCCGTAAGAGAACTTTTTTGTTCTCTCAGAATTGAACTTGAGAGTTCTCTTGGTTGTTACTTTTACTTATAGTCTCTTAAATGTGTTGGGCCCTGTTTGTACCACAAAAAAGAACGGTGCGCAAATTCGATTTGTTAGCGCCAAGATTGGAATTCTGAAGCAGCATAGACGTCATTTTTACTTGCCATTTCATTGTGTCTGCTGTTCACACGCCATTTATGTACTTGTGTTGAGTGGATGTAAAAGTCGTTAAACACACACAGGCATGCACACATGCACGCACATACACACACACGCACACAAACACAAATGTACAAGAATGACTGCAGTCAGCACAAGTGCAAAAAATACAAAAATATACCAGCAAGCACTGGTAAATGTTTGAATACAACCATTAAAAAGTGCTCTATTTTAATGTTCCTTTTGTTTGTCATTTCTGTATGATAAAAGGCTTACAAATATATGACACTTGTATAAATTTGTGCCAAATGCCACACAATAGTAAATGTGTTTTTTGTGGACAGATTACAACCTCTCCCACTCATTCCCAAGGAGGTTTTTATAAAGTAGTGAGAGATAATTAATAGCACTTTGCCTCAAATTCCTGTCATGCAGTCATCATTTTTGATTGCTTACGAGCAACCTTCATGTAAAATATATATAAAGGAATCTGAAATATACTAATACTCAAAAGAACTATTTTGAATGAACATTCTGAATTGGTTTTTTTTTTTTTTTTGCATAGTGTAGTATAACTTATTTAGTTTGACTTATAGATAAATACACCCGATTGACTTAATGTACCATGTTATTTGACTCATTGGTGCACACTGTGTATCTTGTGTATCTACCACAGGCAGGATAGCATTAATAAACCAACATGATAATCACAAAATTAATATAAATGATAACTGTGATACCATAAAGATGTGGGACATTTCTTATAGATTTCTTCTTCCAAATGTGTGCATACTCACACTAGCCTGAAGTATGCAAATAAATCTTCATAATGTGACTTATTTTGCTTTTTCCTTATACATATGTAGCATCAAAATGGTCTCTGGTTCACAGATATGATGTTTTAACTTGAAAGAACATAATTAGGTTTGCACTTCAGAGAGATGGTGCAAATTTAAATGTGATTGCTTAATTAATCATCTGTGGTCCAATGCACATTTGATTATTGGGGAGACGCTAAAGTCTGGAAGGAATGTTTTTTACTAGGATCGTTGACTGCTTGGGAGAGATGTGTACTGGAGAAAGTATTATTCATTGAAACACTGCTGAAGCTATCCTTGATTCGAAAGTTGTGAACGAGTGTTTTTCACAGTAGCTTCATTTAAAATAACAAGCGACTTGCTGGCAAAGGGTCTTGTTCAAGACTGCAAGATGCTTACAAGCCATAAAGCATATATTAGCGACTTAAAAGATGTTTGGTGCAAATTCATTATATGGTGTGTTCTGTGGAAATTAAAGTTTTTAATTCACTTATATGAATTATGGAATAACAGTAAATACTGTACACTATAGCCTGAAACATCCAGCACACATGATTTAAGGAATGGTGCCATTTTTTCAGTCATCTCTTTATTTTCTTTTATGAGATGCAAGATTCACTTTCAAGTACTGAACTGAGTGATACATTTAGCATGCAGTATATATTAATGTTACAGGTGAATTTTCATATATGAAATACAGTTTTATTCCAATAAAAGCAAGAAAAGTGTTGAAATTGTGCACACCTCCAAAAGTAAAGCAATTTGCCAGGTAATAAAACCTTCACACTTGAAAAGATATTTTTTAAAAACATTACTATTTTAAAGCAGTAAATAAATCCACAGAAAACCAGAAATAAGCATTCCATGCAACTCCACTTTGGTCAGGAAATGACTAAACTGTAGCATGTTTAAGCCTGAACTCAATTGAAGACAGGAACACTTTTTTAAATGATGACTAAGAATGATTTCACATTTTAAAATGAGAAGTGTATTACTTGTTTATTAGCGCCTCACTACCTCCAGCTACTTCAATTCATATTTATTATATCGCTATCAACATATTTTAAATAACGGCCATAAATAACGACACTGAAAGAAACTCTTGAATGCACTGTTCGAATGCTCCCAAGTGAGCTTAACTGGCATGAGACAAATGACAAAGGCCTCGACAGTCTTTATCGGCTCTCAAAAACTGAGCTGTGTCTGTCTCTCGGGAGGTTCCACTGATAAAGTTGATTACTTATCCTTAGTTTGAGACTGAGCTGTATCATTGGTGCTCTGTCGGGAGTGCTCCAGTTATAGCTACATAGGTTTGCAGTAGTATACAGTGTGGTTGTGGTCTAGATAATAATCAATGGATGAGTACTGTACATCAGAGGACTTTTCTTTAGAGTTGTCTGTGCTGTGAATAAGGAGGTTCCAAAAAAGGGGGGGCTAGTCTTTTTAGGACAAGAGAACACAGATAGGCATTTGCTTTATATGAAAACAGGAACTCCTCACCTTTACAGTATCTGAAGGACTCAGGATACTTGTTGATTGTTCACCAAGCAGGAAGATGATACATCTCATCACGTGACTTTTTGATTCTTGTGCCCTCAATAATTTCAATGTTTAAACCTGAAAGAGTGCATTATAATTTGTCAATGCTTGTACATTTTTATGCTACCTGAAAAATAGCTGGATTGGGTTTTGATATTCTGATATATGAGATCATCAAGCATTTTGAATGATGATATTTATTAGACTGGCTTTACACGGTGAAACGTTCATGCAACTAGTCACATGCAAAAAAGTTGTATAGAACTGAAATTGCTTCCAATTTGACAGTTATACAATGAGATTGAAAAACAATAAAAGTTGCATGCAATATAAACATTTTACAGTGTGTTATAAATGTGTTGTTATTTTCTATCATTTTATTATTATAAAGTTACTTTGTATCAGCTTGTGTGTTATTCATTCATTAATGGCTGCATCAGAAAACCAGAAGATGGCTATTTGTGTGACGTTGCTTATATTTTTGAAAAATGGTGATGACGTACATTCCAACAAAACAAAGTTAATGACTGGTTGCTCAAAAGAGAGACCAGCAGTTCATTTCACACTTTATTCTTTTGCCACTTCTGTCCATTTAAAAAATTTCAATGTAGCTATTGATTGGCTGCGGGTTGGCTCTCACTCTTTCTGACAAGCTTTGACATGATACGTTTTCTGCATTTTGACTGGCTGTTGCATGAAACTAGTCTCACAAAGTTGATGTTTACTACTACTCCTGAAACTTGAGATGAGGCATTGATGGCTTCCCATCTGCACTTTAAATTTCATTGGATATTGCTACAGACATGAATGTTACATTTTATCTTTCATCTAAAAATATTCTGCTCGTGCCCTGAATATACAGTGAAGTTATATAAACAGTTCTAATACATTCAAATCAATGCTTTAATTGAAAGTTTCATAAGCGTGCTGTGGTCACATATGAAAGCTAAACATACAAGTCCATTTTTTATTTCATATGCATTCCTTTATAGGTCGGCTGGGATAATCAAAAGTGACTTGTTTAGAAAGTCATTGCCATCTTTTTTTTTTCAGAATTTCTCATTTGCATTTGAAATAGCTTGTCTGCTCCCGTTACAACACACATCAAAAGAGAGTGTATGTTATGATCTTACTAATGGTGCGCAGAGCATGGATGTACTGCGCAGAAAATAGCTTTGTAGTTTCAGGTAAATGACTATACAGGCCCCAATAATGGAGAAGTCAGCCCGGAGAGGAGGGGGGGGGGTCTATGACTCCATGTTTTGCTAACATGGCCGTTTCTCTTTTATTGTGCCTGTAAGTGGAAGTGGAAAAGGGATCCGGAAACTATTATGCAGGAAGAGGGTGCCTAATCCTGGCTTGAGATCCATGCTCCTAATTTGAATTTCCATGCAAGCTTAGTACTTGCGTTCCCTTTACGCATCTTTTGTGTTCATGTCATACATGCAATTTTCAACCGCCTAAATTGAATGCAATCTATGTAATGGTTACAAAGGTAACACTTTCTGACATTTCTTGTAAATCATCTGTTGAGAGAGAGTGAGCAAGACACACATACACATAGAGGCAGAGAGACAGACAGCATTGGCCATTGGCAAAAAATTGCATTACTCTGTTTCAATAAAACCAGTAAAGCCTGGGTCGGTCTAGCCCCAAATAATGAAAGAAAAAAAACAACACTAACCCTAACCCTAACCCACCCACACACACACACACACACACAAATATATATATATATAGACCCACCCTACAATAGATTGGCGGCCTGTAGAGGGTGTATTCCTGCCTCTCGCCCGATGCACGCTGGGATAGGCTCCAGCACCCCCCGCGACCCTGCTCAGGATAAGCGGGTATAGATAATGGATGGATGGATATATAGACCCAGCTAAGGAGTCTGAATATACTCCGGTCTAATCATATATCATTCCCCTACTAATCAAACTAATCATGAACATCGTAATAACTATAATCAGATTTAATTGTAGGAATTAAACACAAGAAATTATCACTATTTCTAACTTTACTGTACTACTGCAGAATGATTATGATGACAAGTTACTTCCTGGTTAGTGGGTAGGCACTATGTATGCCCAATTCGGCAATACAGTTTTATCAGGGTCAGCGATAAAACTCACATGTAGAACACCCAATGAAAATTTACTCCAATTTAAGGTTCAGAAATATAACATTAATCAGTTAAAACATTCTAATAGTGTACATTTAACTCTGCATTTTGTCTATTGGATGCTGTTTGTTTTATAAACTCTTTCAGAGTTGATTTAACATTGTTATACATATTAAAGGTAATTGTGGTAAATCATCATGATTAAAAGGTAAGCCCAAAAATTATGGGTTATATAATTGGTTAGGAACTGACCTTGTAACCTAAAGGACACTGCCGTTGTACCCCTGAGCAAGGTACTTAACCTGCATTGCTTCAGCATATATCCAGCTGTATAAATATATGCAATGTAAATGCTATATGAAAGTTGCGTAAGTCGCTCTGGATAAGACTGTCTGCTAAATGCCTGTAATGTAATGTAACATCACATGTTATCCCTCTCCCCCACCACAAACCCCCACCCCCCACACTGAATTTGAATTTTAAGCAGTTGTTTTCAATGGCAGCAGTGAATGGTGATCTCAGGGCTCAATGGACCATACCTTTGTCTCATCCCTGATTGCCTGAATAACTAGAATATTTCAGAATCCAACAGTAATTTGCAGTAATGTAAATTGGATGTTAGTTGTCACCCAATGTTCTTGAGACCTTTATCTGATTTACTTTAAGTTGCACCGTAAATGAAATGGACAGAATGCTGTCAGATGTGCATGAAGTCTTTTATATATGATTCTAACAAGCCCATTGAAAATATGTCATCATTGAGCTTTACAGTAATGAGAATTTTGTCAAATGCTTGTGTGATCTTGTGTATGCATATGTGTTTTACAGAGATCTACAACCAGGCACTTTATTAGTACAACATGCAAATCCATGCTTGAGACATATTTAATCAGCCACATATTTCACATATTCATCATAATGAAATCACAACTACAGTGGGGAATGGCAGCATCACAACTCCTGTCAAGTTCAGTTGATGATGCCGAGACAGAAATGACACAATCAGTTCCTCAAGGAAATCCGACATAACAAGCAACAAGCTTTAGAAACATTTGATTGCCCTGTACCTCTCCACTAGTTCAAAGACATCTTGAGATCAAAACCGCCACATGAATAATAAGTTGAAGTGACTGAAAGCTCTTGAATGTACTGAACTCCAAAGACGAAATGATGCCATGTATTTGAAATGTAAAATACGATGTTTAATTCTCGAGAAAGTCTTCACAGTGCCAGAAGTTAGTTTACATATCTACTGCAACAAGGATTCAGATAAAGAAGATTCCAGCCATTACTAATACAGAAAAATTAAGAATAATGCCATTTTGCCACCTCAGCATGCTTTGCGAGAGGTAGTATACATGCAATTGATGACGTGGTTAATCCCCTTTAATATTATTTTACTGTTCTTTATTTTGCTATTTGAATTCTATTTCATTCAATATTTTCCCGTTTTATATTATTTGTGATCTTACCTTTTTTTGAGACTAAACATTTTACCATTCTTGCAATTTCACAGCTTTCATAATTGTGTGATTTGATACTTTAGTACTTTATGGCAGTAATTTATTAGCGTGTTTTATTATTGTGTGTTCACTAAGAGGAAAGGGAAGTGTTTCCTTGGCAGCTCTTCGCCGGGTCTGTGAGTGCGCTCCTGTTGCTGGCAGGCAGGGCACCGGGCCACACTGAGAGCTCCGGGAGGAGGACGCTGACAGGTAAGGTATCAAAGGTGAGAGAGCAGCTGCCGGTGCGGTCGTGACGGGCCGGGACGTCAGGGTTGGCCGGGTGGCAGATGGGGGACGTGTCGCAGGTGAGAGGAATTCATAAATTTGCCAAACGGTGCTCAAAGGAGACCCAGACAGGTGACACGAGTTCTGATTCACCAGAGAAAAATAAACAAGATGTTGTAACATGTGAGTCGGGAGGAGGAGGGATGGGGGGGCGGATATTTGTGACTGTGTATATTGGTTTAGAGTGGATTGGAAACTTCGGGGTTATTCATGTGGTGAGGGATCTTGTCTGATGTCATTAAGGATAGGACTACCACCGTCCTCAGCAGGTGACAGACAGACAGACAAACTTAAAACTGTCACGCACAACCTGTTGAGCACAGTCTATATATATATATATATATATATATATATTCATGGCAAGCTGCAATGTTGCAGTTCGAATCCGGCCATGCCACCTCTGTTGCATGTCTCTCCCTCTCGCTCCCCATTCTTCCTGGCTCTCTACAATGTCTTTTGGCATAAGTCTGGAAAACGCATATTGTTTTAATGTGAACACTATTGTATTTGCAGCCTTTAAAAAGTTAAATATGATTTTTTTAAATAGTCATTTTTTTCTTTTATACATATGATATTATTAGTAGTATTTCTGTATTATTATTCAGGAAAAGATGAAAAATAATGCAGCAGTATTTGTAGAATTGTACATTTCTTTGTGAACACGTTAGTCCATTTACAATTGGTTTGGGTGCAATATGAGCTGGATTACATTAAAAAGATGAAACCTCTTCCTTTGTGTCTTGACAAAGTCATCTGACAGTGCTCTGCAAAGTGCAGTAACCAGTATCCACGACACAATTCATTTTGTGCAAATACGGCTCCTGTCTCACACTCTCTGGGGGGTTTCGGTCGGTTTTATTCTGTAAAATTAAATGCAAAGTGGTCTCAACAGTCACAGAGACGGATCTGTGATAAAATTACATTTTATTCCCCCCTTAAACCCACTTTGATAAGTGTATAAAAGTCTGATTTATTTTTAGAAAGATTGTTTTTTTTCCCAATATTGTAAATATTAAAGGCAAAAACTGAACAATGGATATTAAAAATCAAATGTGCTCTGAATGAAAACATTACAAACATCATGTAAAATCATACTGAAACACATTATTATATTGTTATGGTTGTGCCAGTGTTTTTCCATTTCAAGCTTCAGCACAGCCTACTAAGTTGCTTGATTTAGTCGAATAGAATAACTTTTTTTACCCTGGGGGGAATGTATTTCTCTTATGTATGCTTGTACTTCCTTTCCCAGAGCACTAGCCTAAATTTTCAGTATTGCTCACCAATTAAGCTTAAGGCAAATGTACCTCAACCAGAAATTGCATGCACATGGGTGGTGTACATTGTGGCTGTATAAATATTGAGCCAGTCTCCAAAAACCCTAAAGTTTATTAGCCTTGAGAGAGAGAAAGATGTCACTGAGGATTTTCACCTGCTTCCCCTCCAAGCGTTTCACAAATAAAATCTGAGCTTAAATCTCGAGGACTGGACTGGTTCGTGCTCCGACCGGCAGTGCCCTGGGAAGCCACAAATTGCCACCCTTGCACAGTGTGGCGTGTCTGGGACTGATTCATCCCAAAGTGCTGCAGAGCTGCCTGAAAATCACTGTGGTCAGAAGACAAGATGGCAGCACCACAACGAGGGGCCCCGGGCACAATGCATTCCGAGCAACTCATATATTCTGGGAGCAACTAACATCCCAAAAAGAAAGTGGTCAGATACACACTGGCACATTGATATTGTAATAAGACCAGGGGCACTTCACGCTGCTCATCACGCTGGGGGGATTGTGGAGTGGCAGAGGAGAGAGACGCGGAGAGTAACAACATTTCGCAATTACTGCCACAATGAAAAGAACACAATGGACAGGGAAGAGTGGGCCCTTTAAAATGCCTCTGGTTAAAATGAGAAATAAAAACACGAACAGGCCGGGTCACCTTCTTCTCTTTCCTGGCGTAGAGGCTCTCCTGTTGGGCGCTGTTGGGAGCCTGGCAGAGAGGCCGTGGGGTGCGGGCGGGCAGCGCTCGTACGGGGCTGTCACACGCAGGCCATCAGGCTGTGAGGGCGGGGGAGAGAGAGAGAAAGGGGGGTGAGAGAGGGAACGATAAGAAAGGAGATGAGGTGAGGAAGGCAGAAGGGGTGAGAGAGGGCCATATTTTGAGGACACAAATGAAATTCCCAAAAAGAAAGCACAAGCATCTAATGAAGATCAAAAAGGAAGCGCCCTTTGTTAATTTATTTTTCATTTTAGATATTTTTCCAGTGCCAACATATGGTTTAATTTTAAGTAGCATTGGCATTTTAGGGTTTGCTTTTACATGACTTTAAGAATGTGAAACCTTCCTTTAAAGCAAACCTTTATTTAAGTGAACATGCCTTGATTTTGTAATCACATAAGCAAACATAACAAATTTTAACAAGTAAATGAACAAACAAAACAAAACAGTCAACCAAGTGGTATATACTGTACCTGCACTCTAGGACGTGCAATGTATGACATCCTCAGTCCTTAAAGTCGTAAATGTTTTCTTGGTATATTCATTGACCAGATGCAACATAATATGTTAGTAATACAATGTCTTAGTAAAACTTCTAAAATTCAGACTATGAGTACATTCGTTATTCAGCTACAGTTGCTTCACTGGTGCCAATTATGGAAACAGGAAGACTGCATCATTGACCATTTAAATTATTTAGATATTGATCCTGAATTTTACTTTAATTTTTCTAAAAAAATTTAATTCAAAACATATTTCTTGTTTTTTATTAATCTGAAATATCAAACTGGAATCTATAGAGATGGATGCATAACTCATTGAACTTATTTTGCCCATATGCACAGGTCTGCACTTCATTAATCTAAGCCAATCATTAATTTCAAGGATGGCATACTCTTCTTTATACATATTTTTTTTCTTTTCATGTTCCTAAATAAAACTGTAAGGCCAGAGTATAGTTGTGATTGTTCTGTGATTCAAAGCAAACAGATATGCAATGACTGATCAAACTATTGTTTTGGATGTAAAAAATTAATTGATAAAATTATTGCTGTGAATGTAAAACAATAGTTTAAAGCACAGGCCACTTTATTCGTCAGTGGGTGCTACTACTACCTTGTTGACAAATGATATTAATATTTCCATATAAATGAACACATCTTCATTCAGTATTAGAATGCTAATCATCATCGCTCAAGTATATGAACTGTGCATTAGGTCTTCAATATACTGTAGCATTTCATCTGTGGGTTGGCACAATGACAGTAACACGACTGCAGGAGCACCAGGGTTTTGTTCAATGAAATCACCTCTGAACAGCTCCCATTATCGTGGCAACAGAATGAAACCCAGTGATGTAAAGCTTCTTTTTATAAAGTTCCGTGGACATGAATGAACATATTATGGAGCCTACAGTATATTATTTTTTTTAAAAACCCTTGAAAAGTCAAGTCCATTCAATGATGGTTGCATGAACATTTTGAATGCACATATTCATAAAAGCTCCAGCACAAAATTTCAAATGCAATACTGAAGGGAACAAAGAAGTTGATGTGACAGGTTTCCAATCTGCTAATGTTGTGATTTTCTTTCAGTTCAATTATGCTCCGGCATTATGAAGTGCATTTATCCTGAATAATGAATACAATTCTGCCAGATTTACCCATTTTCTGCATGAAAATGAAATAAATAAATGTAAAAAAATATATGATGTCAGTGAACTAAATTGTATTGCATCCCATGGTTACCGCACATGGACATAATGAGCAAATTATTCTAAAATGTGACTAAATTACTTTTTTGCTTTTTTTCATCTACATCTGAGATCCATTACAAAACGAATAATGAGAAAGGCTGGTTGGTGACAACACGAGTCACTAATTAAGTCATTAATCAGACGGGACCATCTACTGCAGGCACAAGACACCAGCCAGTATCGCTCATATTTGGGAATCCACTCACTCCGTAGCACAATTTCACCCAAGAACATGAAGCCATTATCTTCCCTAAGGGTAACAATATTGGGTCAGACATTACACACGGTAGATACTCCTAAACTGTCATGAAGCATGTGCAATGCGTTCATTGTCACTGTATGATATCTTTACACTTACAAATAAGAAAGTGTGCTGGAATTCAGTTCAAAGGGTTAGCAGTATGTGAGTGACAGCATTTTGCACAAGATGTGTTCAAAAGCATTTTGTTTGCATATGCAGTATTTTCAAATATTGTCATATGTTCATGAAGGTGTTGTGTATGCTTGGAGGATGTTCTTTTCTGTGCGACCAGATATTTTGATCACATGTCAACTAAATACGAGAGAAATTGGCTGAGTGGATAGCTGTTCATAGTTGTTCACAAAGAGGAAATAAAAACAAGAGTGTTTATATTGAAAATGTTGCCAGCATGAAGAATCACCATATGTATATTTATATTCTGTTTTATCTGTGTGACAGGCAACAGTATCGTCTGCCTGGACTGATTTTTTCATTTTTAGATTAAATACATTGAACACTGTTTTTTCACCTAATCAATAGATGAATCCTGCATTAGATGCATGTTGATCACTATATCATATTTTCTAAGCAAACAATGCTTATTAAAATAATATTTTTATCATGCAGCCTCTTCTGCTGCTAGCTAATCCCCAAACAATAATTTAAAAGCTGTGGAGGTTCTTCAACCACATCTGCAGGCCAGATTTACAAAATGGCTGATACAGGCCAACAATCTTCAACATACTTTTTATAAAACAACATATGAAAAAGATGTACTGTACATGTGCAAGCAAATGAGTTGCCGTCTTAAAATATTCATAGCTATTACTTATTATTTTGCCACAAGTGGTAGGTACCCTGACTGTGCAGATGCAGAAAATTTCAGAATTTATTGGGTCTATGGCAGGCTGCAGTTGGTCCCCTGGCTACCAGCTCAATAGCCCTGCTATAGTTCAATTTGCATTGTGCAGGACTATCCAATGAGTACACTGTACAGCTTTGATATAAGCATAGATCTTTGGATGGCTTCCTTTGTTGTTTAAATGTATTAACAGTGCTACAGGAATGGATAATTTTGACATTTCTAAAAGGAATGACAGAATTATAGAATTGCAGTGACCAGCATTATTAGTTTGAATAATTGCAATTTAACTCTTAAAATTCTTTAACAGGTTAGTGAAACAGTCAGCTCAGGGAATCAACCAAGTGAAATTAAAATCTCAGATGAAATGTGCATATTAAATATAAAAATTAGATAATACAATATGAAACAAATGTAATGCACTTACAATGTAGGCTGACTACTACTAATTAACTAATAAGAATGATTTTAAAAACTTCCATTTGAAGTTATGAGAGATAGAGAGAGCGAGAGAGAGAGAGAGAAGGGGGGGCAGTAGGTAAAACCTACAGAATTACCCTTGCAAATTCAGTGCAACGGGAACAAAAGAAAATTAGGTTGGAAGCAATTATGGTACAAACATTCAACAAAACAAAAGAAGAAAACGCTTATTTTCTTCTCTAAAACAGTTCAAAACTCCAAATCCTAAACCAAAACTACTCTTCCCTTCAGGAGTCGTAAAAACTTCACCCAGCAGGCGAATGTTTACCCTGACTGGGTGATGCCAAGTTGATGCTCTGAAAAGAGGCTCAGGTTCACTTATGGCAAGGAATATGTCTAAGAAAAATGGCAAATGGACTTCTTGACAATAAAGTTGTTGTCTGCAAATAATAATGGTGAAGTCTAGTATTGAAATCACTATTCTTAGAGAAAGAATATTGCTACATGTGACAAGGCCAGTCATACAATAAAAACGTCTAGTCTTCTCTGGCTGGCAGGCCTAAGTTGCCATTACCGACAGTACAAGGAAATTAAGACTTTGAATTAAATATAGCAGATTGAACATTCAAAAGGCAAAAATCACCTTGTGGCATGACGTGGAGTATATTTACATTGCATGGAGTACATTTGTTCTGGTGTTTCCTCAGAAAGGAAAAAAAAAATGAGGAGAGGACGCACCATGACACCCTATATTGTTTTGTATAGATGAGGAATTTCTGTGGATTCTTGGGGAGGAGAAACAGAAGACCTGACAATTGTACTATGTTCAGGTCAACCGGACAAGCAACTTTGTTACAATATGACATTGTATAGTCTACAAATACTGTCCCTCTTTTCCATATACTGTAATCTAAATACTGGGTACTACAAACTCTGCATGTATTAAGTACTGCATTTTTGTGGATATTATGTATGAAAATGTAAATCAGAGTAGGATTATATTTCAGATAAGCATTTGAAGTGTTAAACCAGTATGCGTCACCACATTGGTGGTTTGTGTTATTGTATATACAAAATATTTTATACATAACTGTAGAGTGTGCCGTTGAAATGTACAGTATATGAATGGAGCAACCACAAAGGCTGTTAGGCATCTTACTCTTACTGAAATTATTAGTTGTGTTTGGGGGGTACACTCTGTGATGCATAGCTCCTTGCCTGCTTGAACCTTTCTCTAGCTTATGAGTCAATACCTCATGCCAAGTCTCAGATGAGAGGGAGAAACACATTATTGCAGGATATCATATTCCAGCCAAGCATACAGCAACGGCATGAAAAGCTAACTGTGAAAGAGGAGCTGAGCCTGTCAAAAGAATGCACAACAATAGAACAATTTGGCTACCATTCCTGCTGTCATAGCTCTTCAATTTTTGAGGAACAAATACACCCCCCACACTCACCCACCAAAAGAAAACTAAAAAAAGTACTGCAAGACTAATAATGAGTGTAAAGTGCTTTGAACTTTTCTGTTTACTCCCCCCTGCATTTTATTGAACAGAATGCCAAGCATCCAACTCAAATTGTGCAATTTCCTTTGTAAGGAACCTAACTGGATTGCGACTGTCTCTCTCTCCTTGCAATACAGCAGCTCTGAAGGAGCTGCAAACAAAGAAATTCAAAAAATTCTAGAAATTCTCAGCCTCCCCAGATTATAATGGGAAATATAATTTCACAAGTGCCTAAGACACCACAAAGTGGACATTAACCCCCTTCATTAAAGGAATCATGGAAGAAAGAAAGGATTTCATCAGCCTAGTCAAAATTAACACAAGTGAACCTTAGTGCTCTTTCCTCTAAAACACAAAAAGCTTCAAGAGACATAAAGTTCTACATTGCATATGAATGAGCTGATGCTGTGGTCATTAAGACAGAAATAAAAATTTCAACATGCAAGCTGAGTACTAATCCATATTTTGAAGAATGGCAAATATTATTCTGCAGATTCGTTGCATTTTGTTCATACTGTATGTAAGGAAAAACATTGCTAATTCGACCACTACTACTGTTACTACTAATATGACTATGACTACTGCTACTGCTACTATTGCTATTACTATTACTGCTACTACTACTACTGGTGCTGCAGCAGCTGCTGCAGTTGCTGCTACTACTACTACTAACAACAACAACAATCATCATCATCAATAAACCTGATAACATTTTTTTTTACAATGAACTGTTAATGAGATATTGTAAAGGGTCTGCCTTTTCCAATTAATAACAAAAATTGGGTTTGCGGGCATGCCTTCAGCCATTGCTAATGTGTTGTCTTTCTCTCTCTCTTCTGAATTTCATTGCAGACAGTACTTAAATCAATCGTATCGATTCCTCTCACTGCCTAGAACAGTTATGCAAGACACTATGCAATGAAGATGATGTTGATGTTGACTACATGATGATGAGGAGTAATGATGGTTAAATGGCAGTAATGCATATCAACAAAAATATTTGGTTCAGATGTCCATAAACTACAAAATAAATTTTTCAGGGAGATTGTTTTGGTGTGAGAGGAAAAGATAAATAGTAGTGCAATTTTGGAAATGGAATATGAAAGTATTGGAAAAGCACATGGACAGACATATGTTTGCAGTATTTGGACAAGAATGTAGAGATGAACTTCACAGTAGATGTTTTCCTACTTGTTAGAGGAAAGCAGTTGGAGGTACATTGCTGTTCCGAAAAGCAATGTCCAATATAAGGGTTTTTTTTTCTGTTTTTTTATTCGGGCTCCATTTTCTCTTAGCACCTCCGGCAAGTGGCATGCCCTGAATTGAGCTTGTCTGGAAAGGAAAGCAGGATTGTTGGAGACAGCACTAAATTTCAAGGGCTCCGGGGAAATTAGAAATAGGCACCCCGTCTCCCGGTGTTATAATCACTCTATCTGCTCATCCTTTTAAAAAAGAAAAAAGAAACAGCAAAACCTGCTAAATGCGGGGAATGATGCTGGGGTCTGGAAAAAGGATTAGAATTAAAGAAAAGTTATTCTTCTGCTCCCCCCCCCCTCAAAAAAAAAAAAGAACAGAAACTGCTTGATGACTCCTTGACTTGTGTTGTAGTGGAGAGGGGGATTCTGTGACAGCTACCCCTGTGGGCACAGCGGTCATGCAGGGGGCCCAGGCACCCGAAGCCATCCATCTAAATTGGATCACTTGTTACAGTAAATATGAGTCACTGCCCTTCAGTGAGAAATTTCACCTCATTTCATCATCTTTTCCCTCTGATTTACATGATTCTCCCATCCCTCACATCTCGCCTCCCTGTCACTCATTGCTCAAATTCAAGGAGCCTCGTTCCGCCGAACGAATTCACCGCACACATTTCATGTCGTACACAGCGAAATCATTTACTCTCGCGCTGCTGCTTTAGAACACCTTTCAGAAGTTCACCAGTACAGAGGAAGTTTTTTTTTCTCATTTGAATGTGCTGTAAGAGCTACCACTGAGGAAGTAAGAGTGCAGTTCAGTGAGGACATCTAGTTCACAGTGAAATAATTGGTCATCTCGCACCCTTTGTTGTTGCTGCTGTTGTTGTTTTGCAGACAACAGTATAAATTATTCAGGTTTTTTTGAGGATGCAGCTGTACATGTGTTTGGAGGAAAACATAGAAACGCATAGGAACATTGAACCGAAAAGCCCTCGAGCACTTCCTCATAAAAGCGAAAAAACAAAGGGAAAAAACCCCCATCAAATTCATTACTGCTGCAGCAATGAACAACTTCTCAACAGAAGTCAGAATGGTTAGATGATTGCTCTCACAAGCTGGCCAGAAGCAGACCTGTTTCTCATTTACCACCTCTTTTAGGTCTACATTGATTCAGAGTTACCTGTTTGTTGTGAAAATGAAAGTGTCCAATAATCAGGACAGAGTCAATTATGCTGTTTCTGGTGACAGTCCCCAGGAGAGGCAGATAAAAGCTCAAAGTGGCGAAAGCAATGGGTGTTCTGCCCACATCCCGACTCCCGGCCTGCTCCACGCTCCAGCGAAGGCAAACATGTCTCTAAACACGCTTCAATCGCACCATCTTTTTTAGCAGCTTTCTCCTGCCGTCTGGAGCCTCTCTCCAGCCCCTTCTGTCACTGGCTACACTCTATTTATCTGAGAGCGAATGGAAATCCAGATTATTTTTGTCCCCCTTAGGGCATTAAGTGCGGTGCATTTGGTGGGTGGGGAGTGAGAGATGGAGGAGGGGCATGGAAATAATTTGGAGATGGATAAATGGCAAAATAGATGCAGTCAGTCAAGTGTGCAAAGGTCATCTGGCCACGCCCACTGTGTAGCTCTGGTGCAGCACGATGGGGGGAGGCGGTGGCATTAAACATTTAGTCAGATGAATTCAAATTCAAGAAGGTCCAAGAGAGAGTTCATCTGATATCAGGAGCTGGGGGCACCAGGAGTGGTGTAGTGATTGAGGGGGAGTTGCCTAAAAACCAGTGTGTGTGTGTGTGTGTGTGTGTGTGTGTGGTGGTGGTGGGGAGCTTCAGTTTTACCCTCAAGCAAGGCACATTTTTCCTGAATTGCTTCAATAAATAGCTTAGCTGTGTAAATGGATTATAGGCAGAAAAAAGTAGCTGCCCAGACAAGGGTGTCTGGTATGAAATCTAAAACTGCAATGAGGTGTGAAAATTCTGCAGACTAATACCACCACAGAACCTGGAGGCTGAGTGGTATCATGAGCAAGGCAAGACATACTCAAGCTTAACAGTCAACAAGGTAACTGTTATATAGAACTTCCAAGATGATATTGTGATGATATATTGTGCGTTATTGTGACTGAATAAAGAACATGTTGGTACATGTGGAAAAGCCACACGGATATAGAAGGCTGTTGAGAAGGTTGCTACACGCTGCAAAACTTCATTCACAGCATTAAAAACAGCATGCACCCTATTAAGGCTTATTATTTTACCGTCTAACGTCTAATGCAGTTATATGAGTAATATCACTAGTAATTTTACCTTCACTAATATCCAGATGCTGATTTCAAAGACCTAGCCCATTGTTTTGTGTTCTGATTCAGGCATTTAGTGAAGCACATTAAATCGTCAAATCAAATAATTTGGTGCCTTTCGAAGGAGACACAAAAGTAATTAGGGAGAGGGAGCCCAAATCTTACAGTTCATTTTTAGCAATATTGTTTTGCCTGGAAAGATTCCCAGCACAATAGTCTGGAACAACAACAGCAATTAGATAATGCTTGCATAAATATTGCAGAGATTGATTTTTAGACACTATAGCAGCGCCCCCCACCCCCCAACATCCTCCCTCATGGCAGCAACATGATTCCACAGTCTTCTGCAGCTGTAAAAAAAACAGGTGAATTTCTTTGGTGTGATTCATTGGAACCCATCTCATATTTTTGATAGGACCACACCAGAATGTATCACTGAATGCATCGAAAAGGATCCATACGCCATATGACCACACTCGTGTGATAGTGGAGGAGCTTGAGAGGAACTAAACCACACCAAACTAATCCGCATCTCCTTGTATCCTCTCGGGATTGACATGCTTTAAAGAGATATTTCACTTTGGTAGAACACTAGTGATTTTGTGAAGCGTACCCCACTGTATTTGCATCGTGTGAATACAGGCAACATCAGCTATCCATGCTGACTGTTAACGGTATCGCCGTTCCTCATGGTTGTCAGGCTTCCAATTTACTTCCATTCATTTCAGGACCACGCTGAAACGAATAGTTTTAAAACACAACTTACTATGGAGGATAATAGATTGATAAAAGAGAGTACTAATGTCAAATGGTCTGACAACCAGAAGGAACGGCGATGCTGTTAATGGTCAGCAGGGACCATAGCTGGAATTCAAGCTATGCAAAAAAAATGGGGGAGGCCCTTTAACTGCTTTGAATTGTTGATGGAGTATCATTTAATTCTGGCCATTCTCTTTCATACGGGTACCGTTATGCCATTGCTTTATCATTTTGGGTCATGAATGGTATCATTTTCACCAGTGGCGTTTGTGTTATGCCAACATGTGCTCTGGATCTGCTTCATGTTCTTCATAAATGTTGCATTTATTTTGCAATCAGAAAAGACATCATTGCATTAGTGTAAAAACCTGTCAATCTTATTGGTAGTCTAGTCTTGGTGTTCCCATGGCGCTTCGCTTCTGAGTGGACATTCTACTGTCATCCACTGTTCAGCTCAGCAGTCATTTTTAAGTGTCAGATTAGTCTGGTTTTGTGTCATATGAGGTAATATGGCTTGTACCAAGCCAGCACATCCATCTTACAGAAGCGGGAAACATTTGCTGCATTCCTGGGGCCCAGATTCATGTTTTGTCATGAATGTTAATCGTTCTCAGCTTGCGAATTAATCCTCCTGGCCTGTCAAACAGGTGGACCCTATTTGTTTTATGAATGTGTTCATATGAAATGAAGGTTCGCTCAGGAAATGTGGAGGAGCAAAGCCTCTGGCACATCTAAGATTCAGCCTTGATCACGTTTGACCTCTTTTACTTCTCAATCTGTATTTAAAAATGTGCCTGCGTAGAAAAATCCCTATCCTTGAGTGATGACAGCAATTAGCCAAGGCCTGCATGGAAAAGCTCAAGATGGGGTTTCTGCCTAGATTTAAACACTGTCTTATTATGTTTCTATCTGTGCGAGACCTCTTTACAGGTTGTAAGGGATTACAGCTATGCAGATGTTTGACAATTATTTTAAATGAGAAACTGTAATTGAACAATGAAGGGAATCATACTGCACTGTGACAGGTGGTTTGCATGGACGCATTATTGTCACTAGGATACATTTCTCAGGGCAACTTTACTCACCTTAATAGAATAGGCTTTCACACAGGCTAAAGTGGATACGTGTGTTAACACTGACCCTATAATGCCTCCAGCACAATCGTAGTATCAAAATCTGATGTTGGCAGTGTCAAAACATCACCCAAATTGTATATTTGGTTCGAATTAGTGTCCAAACAAGACATTGAATTTAAATCAAGCTAATATATTTATACAAAATAACAGGGTCTGTTCAGAAAGTGTTTACCACCCTGAATCTTAACTTCATCAGAGAGGCTGCCTTCACATGCCACTTGCAAGACTATTAGGGACATTAGGGAATAGTAATTTCCGCACATCATAGTTTATTTATGCACCATATGGACATGCACACATAGGACCTATTCAGTTGAGTATTTAGGTCCTAATATTTATCATAGGCCAACAGCAACCACTACTTCAGGTTTTCAGTGATGTGGTATTTCAAACACATTTATAATATGCCTGTAAATACAATATATTAATGCAAATATTATCTTAAACATAGAACTATTTAACTTAAAACACTTTTACATGTTAACAATGTTAGATCCAAGATTAAGGTTTTTCATCAACAAACTTGAATTTTTTTACATATAAAAAATAAAAAGGAAGGAGTCTATCCTGTATTAACACCAATCAAAGGACATTTTTCACAACTAATTGTGAGACCAGATTTTCAGTGTTGGCCCAATCCTTATTGTACATGACCCAAGAGATAAGTATTTTGTATTCTGGCCAGAAAGTTGAACTATGTAGTCTTCACCAGAAAATGTCAGATAAAACTTCAGATCATACCTGGAGTCAGAGGCTGGTTTGGGTCAGACTGCCTGCAACTTTTTGTACACTTCCAGACCAGTTCCAGACAATTCCGGTGAACAGTGAGGTTTGCGACCAGGTTGGTTCGATGGAAGGCTGTGTGACCATTACCAAGAGGTTGGTTGAAGCGGTAAATAAAACAAAGCAATACAATTAATAATTAATTAAGGGTACTGAAGTGGACCTGCAACAAAAGCATTGCAGGTCCCTGACTGCACACCAGGTTTCTGACCACATCCTGACCAATCAAAAGCAATAAGCAACTGCCTCTTCTTCAGCTTTTAATCACCATACATGCCAATTCACATTGTGCATATTTGATAGATTCATACTGGATTTGCGATTGTAAAACAGCCATCCCAAGGCTTCTGTGCATTGTATACAAGAATTGATGCTTCCCAACAAAAAGCTAAAATTGTAATTTGCCTCTGGAATGTTTCTCACAGCTGTGTTCTGCAACCACCCCCACACTTATATAAACACATTACCAAAAGTTAGGCCTGGATGCAATCAGCCTGTGTCACCCCAAAATGAAAGTTTCAAATTCCGTGACTTACCTCAAATATATTCATTTCACCAGACATTGGTAGCTCTTCATGGCCTCTGGTTGCAGTTTAAAACCTTTCTGAAGACTTTCACAAGGCTGCAACCCAGAATGAATGCAAGTGAAGGGAGAGGATGAACCCGAAGTAACCTCAACTTCTTTTTCGTGATCGATTTTTTAATTTTTTTTATTGACAATTCAAAAACATCCCCATCCTACTCTTCCCACCCCTCAAAGTTGTTCCAGGTACAGAGGAGCATTATCACATCAACATTTCAAAAAAACATTTGAATATGTCTACAACAAGTAAAAACAAGAAAGAGAAGTAAAAAAATACAATATTACTTACCTCATAAGTGATACACCAGTGTATACAAAGCAATATATTTCTATACAACAGTGAAACCTGAGTTAAACATGGGTTACTTTATCTCTGAGGGTCTTGAGACTTGGAATTCATGAGATTGGAAATACCTGAGGCTGCATTAGTCTAGGTGTGTAGAGACGCAACTATTTGTATTCAGATAGAAACCAGAAGTGACACAGAAGTCAAGAGGAACACATAGCTTTATATCCATTGGACAGTTCTGTGTGTATATCCACTATCAGGGGCATGTGGTCAAGGCACTTGCCCCCCATTATTTTGGCATTGCCTATAATAAAAAATAGTAATAATAAATAAATTGAAGTTAAATTAAAAAATATAAAAATCTTAATAATTCTTTTAATATTAAGACATTTTTATTATTTGTCCATAGGTGAGGTGTACAGGTCTTAGCAGTGGACATTACTATGCTGTGGAATTCAGCCAGCCTGTGTTACACACAAAGTGTGTAGAGTGTGGAGAAAGTCAATGTTGAGCTGTCATTTTCTTGGCAGCCAGATTTTCTTTTGTTTTTCAGAGAAACCAAATTTACAGTTGTCATTAACTAATAATACCAATAATACCAACCTCAACTTCAATTTCAAATATAACAAATGTGAGCTGAGTGGTTAGAGACAATGAACACTTTGGACTTTACATTGTTCAAAACAACCTTTGAATTCATTCCAGTGTACATCTGCTATCGCGAGTACTGTATTTTCTCTCAAACTGGTGGGATTCATGCCTCCTTACTGGGTGCAACCAGGACAATGCACAGCAAGAGAAAGGCAATGCTTTTTCTTTGGAAATTGCATTCTTGGCTGGAGAACAATTTGCTGAAAAAAACATGTAACAAAACATTGTGTTGTGATATAACGCTGAGTTTTTGATGGGTACTGTTCGGAGTGAAACATGTACTAATTTTGCATTGGATGTGTTGGATTACTGTAGGATATTTCTGAAGGAAAGAAGATCTTTCAGAATACTGCTCGAAAATGCAGGCCACCAAAAATATAAATAGGAAGACGGAATTATTATTCAAACTTCAGGCCAAAGTGGGCCATGGCAAATGGCACGATGGCTTGCTTGGAGTGTATGCATTTTTAAGAGATATAATGCTGTTTTGCAGTATCTTCACATCACACACCAGAGATGTTTAATGCATAAAACGCAAAATAAAGTGACCAAGGGTGCAGCGCTGCACACAGGTCTTCAACTGGCAGTTTGGGAGTTACAGAAACATTTCTAACACAAATGCAGTCTCCCTGCTGTGACCTCCATCCCACTTGAAAGAGAATCGCAGTCTGTTCACTCAGAGTTCAGAACAAAAAAAAAAAAGTAATCTTAGCAGGGACACAATGTCACAGAGTAGGAATTTAGTGACAAAAAAATTTTCTTGCCTGAATCGAACGAAAGTGTTTACACATTTTTTTTCCCCACAAAAATTACCTTGACGTTGGACTCCAGAGTGGTCGTTTGTAAATGTCACTTTCTACAGATGCTTTGGCCGTATGACTGAGACATTGCAGGTTTGAGTCTTGGCTGTGTTGTTTGTTGACAGTGGATAGGAGCTTGCGACAGAAGGACAAAAGCTGCAGGGCGAGTAGGGGTAGGTTGGATCCAAGTTGGTTGAAATTCCTAGGGTTTCCACTCCATTAGTTCCTCCCAACAATGTGCCAAGGGTCTACAGGCTACCTGTTGTCATCAACTGGACAAAAAGAGAAATGTGTGTCCTTTGATTAGCACTAGATCTCCTTTTGACTCTGTGGCTTACAGTTTGTCAATAGCTTGCAGCACGTGCATCAAACGAGTTCATTTCAGGTGGCACAGCTTAACTCAGGAGGCCCATTTGGCAATCAAACTCCTGCACCAGAGTACAATTTGGCTGCCCTTCAACAAATTCTCAGTTTACACAACCAAAACTATATTCTGAGTTGAATTCTTTCTTATTCTTCACTGGTAACTAAAGCGGCTATTGTGTTTCAGGTTGTTGAGAATATACTCTGAAGAAGAAATTATCCCAGACCTAGGTTACGTCATTTCAATTTGGTGATGGATTACAAATTGATATCTTATTTCTATTCCTGTAGCTCTTGACAGATTAACTATTATTGAAATACGTCTGGATCTCTCTCAAGATACATTTTTATCAATGATTCATTGCATTGGCTTACTAGGAAGGCAAGGAATGCTTCAGTGGGTTGATTCATCTTGTCCTCTCAAAGAATATTCAAGCATTGCACCTGAAGGTATTAAAAATCTTTAAAATAAAACCATGTTAAAATATATCCGTCTGATACATAATCCGGTGTTTATCGGAGCACAGCCATTTTGTAAAATTACTTAAAGGTAAATGGAGGCCCTATTGAAGTGCTCTGGAAATACAGATTTGTAAACAGATCCTTGACAAAAGCTCCTCAGATAAAGCTTCTGCATTTCTATTGCTAAATAAATTCCTCTGGATTTATATATTATTTAATCAGATTCCTTCAAATGAAAGCTATTACGAAGTTCTGGGAGTATCCTACATCATATGTTGAGTACCAGAATGCGTTAAAAACATTGAACATTGAACTGAATATTTTTAAATTATATTTCTCAAATATTTACTTTTGAAATATAATCATTTGAAACATTTTAACCCTTAATTTCCTGCAGTGTACTAACAATTGTAAAAGAAACATATTTGCACCAATATGCAGAACAAAGTTCTTTTTGCATTATTTCAAATACATATCTGCTAGTCTGGCTAATATATCAGCACATGCAATAGACTAGTCAAAGAAGTGAAGTAAGAAATGAAGATGAAAAACATTGGTTCAAATGAGGCCTCATAAAATAGGATAAAAATCTTGCTCCTGAAAGAAGCCACTTTCTCATGTGCAGGGTGTGAAAATAAAATGGGGATCATTAATTCATATGAGATTACAGTCCTAATGAATTAAATTGTATTTAATTTTGCAGCGGAACCTTTGAATAAGATTAAATTATTTATGTACTATTGTATATTACTTATATGTGGTTGTGCAATAGCCTGAGTGACCTATGTTCGACTGTAATTATTCTCTGGTGAGAAGCATAGCCATTTATTCTATGCTCCTGCAAGGGCTGTCATGAATATATTAGTGTATTTTAATGCAACATCAGTGTATTGTCTTTACAATTCAAGATTTAGCACTGACTTCTTATAACTGTATCTTCTGACTGTAAGATGACTCGCTGGGTACAGTATGTATTTCTGGCACCTGGATCTACTCCAAATGGGAGGAGCCTAGCTCTAAGGAGGGTTAGGGTTGCACTAAACTCAGCCAGTTTGGAACTTGACCACTCCCCTTTGGAGCTACTCCAGGCTCCAGAAATACCATTCTTGGTGGCCAATGAGAAAATAAATAAAAAACACTGGACACTTTAGCTTTAAAGGGAATTTTAAAATGAGCCATATCATGATTATGTGGATGAAACCCCAGGGGAAACTGGTACATATTCCTGAATTGAACATGATTGAAGGTTGAAATGGTGCTATAGGCCTACTTTAAGTTGTATATTTTATGTAGGAGTCATGTAATAAAATTGGGATACACAAACTGTCCTTGTGAATGTTTAGGTATAATGCAGAAATGAGGATGGAGAGTGTATGATGTGTCATTTATACATTGATAGCTTGTATGTGTGGATCTAAAATAAAGGATTATAATGATAAAATTAGCTGAGTTCAATCAAAACATATGTTCAATACAAACATTTATCAAGGTTTGCAAGGGATATAGTCTATGATAGCTCCAGCACAGATCACCAGGAGAAACGCGCATGTGACAAGCATTAGCAACAATATTTAGAAGACTCTTTTTTTATTTTGAATTATTTTGAAAGGCTGTTTGTGAGAAAATGTGAATCCTGAGAAACACACCCCAATGCCTGGCTGAGTGGTAAGCGCATTTTTTTCTCAAATTAAGCCACTTCAGGTACAAGAGTTACTTTGGCAACTCTTACTCTGACTTAAAACTTTTTTGTCTGGAATTTCCATTGTTTTTCATATTGCAATTTCAATAGCCTACTTGGCAAAAGCTGTGGAATTAGTGATCTTGCATAATGAATGGGTGAAATGTGAAAGGGATACAACAAGTGTTTATTTCAATCACAGTGTTGCAGTTGCTTCCAGACCAACAGCAGACCCCACTCATAACAGCAAACAGTCAACAGTTAAAAAGCAGTTCATATCATTTAAACCTGGACATATCTACGTGTACAAATCAGACATCAGACATTTGCCAAATGAGCATCTTAATTGCTGTATGTTTTCTGGTTAGCTAGATAATTGCTGTGCCTTTTCTTTTTTGTGAACCCTACAGTTGTCAGGTGAGGTGAGCTGACTGTGCTGTCTCTCTGCCGCTGCATGTGAGCGCTCTGATTTGATGCTCTGTGCTGTGTCTGGGACCTGTCAGCCCAAGATCACTCGCACGGTTGTTAAACCCCCTTTCTTCTAATTGATTCTGTATGCAAAAGAATTTCATAATGGATCAAGTGTATTTTTTTCTGTCAATGCATAACTTTAAAACTAGCTCAGAGCTCTATTGTGCATTCAAATTAACATGCCGGTTTTCTCTTTACGTTCAATGGAAGTATCTAGCCTGTATGTCTGAATTTATTCCACCTGTGTAAGTAGGGCACGATTTCTCTGGCTGAGCAGTATTTAGTGTATATATGTTTGCTGGCATTCTGCCCCTCTGCTCGCTGTCTCGGTTACAGAACTGATGGATGAGGGCGAGAAGTTATGAGAGGCAATAGAAAAGATACAAAGAGGCAACAAAAATGAATGAAGAGACTGTTAATTTTAAAGCAAGCCGGGTATATCGGCGGTGCCTCCGGCTGTCAGCTCGTTGGCCATGGGGAGAATCTGAGGGGGGGTGAAGGTCGGGAGGGGGGGTGAGAAACAGGGAAAGCCATTGCTCCTGCGAGGCGGAATCACCTCTTGACTGAGCAGAAGTGACAGCAAAGGCCCGGCAGCAGCTGCCGGGGATGATTTCTGGACATACGGCGAGGTTCACATCCCCGCCATAATCAGCTCCACTTCAGGCCAATCCTGAAATTCCTGTCAGACCACAGGGCTGTGAGGTTTGATGAATTCAATGTCTTTTAAGAAAAATAAAGTGGAGTGAGTGTCTAAAGAGTTACTTGAACCTGACGTATTTTCCCGAACTCTGACTATGGCAAATGCATTTGGTTAATGGCAGACACTAAAGAAGCAATGCCTTTGTGAAAATAGTATTTATAGACTTACAGCTTTGCTAACTTTGTACAGCATACTCAGCCTCTGGGAGCATTTTTGAAGTGTCTGTCTGTGTCTGTCACTGGACACTATATTAGGTACACCTACAGTACAGAATGTAGGCCCTGTTGCATCCACAACAGCCTAATTCTTTGCAGCATGGATTCAACAAGTGGCTGAAAACCTTCATTTGGGCTTTGAGACCATGCTGACTCGATAGCATCACGCAGGTCAGGCAGATTTTTCGGCCACATATTCATGCTGTAAAGCTCCCATTCCACCTCATCCCAAAGGTGCTCGGATTTATGTCTGGAGACTGTGCAGGCTATTAGAGTAAACTGAAACCACTGTCATATTTGTGGAACTGGCCTGAGAAGATGCATGCTTTATGACATTGCCCATTATCCTGCTGGAAGTACAGTATATATTTTAAAAAGAGTAGACTGTTGCCATAATGGGATGCACATGGTCAGTAGCAATGCTTACAAAGGGTGACACATTTAACCACGCCTTCAACCACAACTTTCTGGTTACACTATTTACTTACTGTAAATCGGAAACACAATCCTCAATAAAACAGAGGAACGCTTTCTTCCAACGTTTCACGCGCTTTCTTCCATTCTCTCCTGTTAATTTTGCAACTGCAACGCTTCTGACCGAATAAACATAACTGTTAATGGTTATTATAAACGTTAAGTGTTTTACCACCGCGCTGTGTTCGTCTTAATATAAAAACACAGCATGATCTCTACAAACGTACACCACTTACCATACGGTTATCCTTTATCTGTTTGGTACGCATACACAATTGTTTTATTACGAGCTTCAGCTAGTTTTCAAACCTCCCTCCATCTCAACTTTCATTGTTCTCCTTTAAACATGTATCCCCGGGGCGCACTCACCATGTTGCACCACCCTGCACTCAGGAGAACATAGATAACTATGCTTGTGCGCACACGCGCCCAGTGGTAACGCACACACACACATGCACCCAAACACAATTTGTTGTACAATATAGTAGTGCATTGTGCTTTGTCTGTTCGTTACTTTGATCTATAAACATTATCATTTCCAAAGTTGTCTGTATTAATATTACTCTTGTGTTGAATTGAGTGAGCCACTGCTAATCAAAATAACTCTTAAAATATCTTCTTAGCTGAATCTTTATATTAATTTGATATTAGCTGAATATATAATATTCTAATTTGGTTAGATTAACTATGAATGTGTAATTTTAATAATATTAAAATTAATTGAATTATTAATTGAAATGTCCAGGTTACAGTTAGTGCGTTTCCTTAATGAGACTGATTTGTTATCCTTAAATTATGCCACTATTTGTAGAAAGATGTAATAACCATATCACCTACATTAAATGGAGCCTTGCATAAATAGTAGAGGTAAGTCCCCTACACTATCCCATCTTGTCATCGACATGGTATGTTTGATATAGAGCAGGGTCGTCCAGTCTTATTGAAAAAGGACCAGTGTGGATGCAGGCTTTTGTTTTAGGCCAGCCCTAAGCTGATTCTACATACGGACTGAAGACCATGATTAGTTATTTATTTGAATCAGGTGGTGTAGTGCTGGGCTAAAACAAAAACATGCACCACACCTGCCCTTTGTGGATAATATTTGAAACCGTAATTATACAGCAATTAAAAAAATAAATGAAAAAACTATATATATATATATATATATATATATATACTTTTTAAAAATAAGATAGCATCTCTGTTTTGCCACCGTCTGGCACAGTCCTCTAGTTTTTGATGAATAATTTGGTTCTCAGCCAAAGCTTTTCCATGCGAGGCCATCACAATCATCTTCTGTAGCTAACCTGAGTAGATAAACAATAGACTGCATTTCAATCTCCTGAAGACAAAGAAAGAAAACAGAATTAAATGGATAATATTCGACTGACATCGTATACATTACAAAAGTTACAGTCAGATACAGTCACCTGCAAAAATGATTAGCACCCTTGATAAAGGTGAGCCAAAAGGTAGTTAGCTGTCAGCCCAGTTTTCAGTGCACTCTCCTTGTAAGGATAACACTATGGCTGTTCCTCAACATAGAATCTTACAAGATCAATCAGATCTTTTGGCCTGTGCTTGTGGACAACCCTCTTCAATTCAAACCACAACTTTTCAATCAGGTTCAAGACAGATGTGGCATTGCAGTAATATATATATATATATAGGGGTACATGCATGTTTTAAGTATATAATGTATATATATATAACTAGGACTCTTTATCTCTCTTTAGCATAAAAAAATAACAATGGCGATCATGATGTTGCATCCACAACAAAAAGACACTGCATGCTCACTTGTTTAAAATACATTTTTAACATCTGAAAAATCATCCCTCTCGTGGGAAATATGTCAAATGAAATAATATTCACCGTAGCAAATGTGTCGTTTTCTTATCAACTAGTGACAAGAATATTCATTTGCAGGGTATGTAGCGTAGTGTAGTGTAGTGGTTAAGTAATGTTGGCTCACAATGAATAGGTTGCAGTTCAAAGTGAGATATTGCTGTTTGTCCCTTTGAGCAAGTGACCCTGCCACAACTGTTTCAGTGAATATACCGAATAAATGAATCGTGTACAGAAATTTAAGCTCTGCAGCTCTTATGTCACCCTGGATAACAGCATCTGCTGAAATAACAACAGTCTGTTGTCCCAATGAAATATTTCTTGATTTCTTTATAAGAGACTTTTCATCACTCACACTCAGGATCAGTCAACCACAAAACAAGCTTCTGTTTGTGCCATTTACTTGTTTTGTTTTTCTTAAAAAAGAAGCAACCACCACCTGCAGTGTACAACAAATAAATGACAAGAACATACAGAGCCAATAAGATCAGAAATAATAATCATCAATCAATTTACATAGTATGTCTGACTTTTTTTTTCTTCCACAGACAGGGGGCAATGCATGGGTGGCTCCTCTCTTGTTTGTGCATGTACCTTTCCCCATTCAAAGCAGTCCTACAGATCTCTCTAGGGTTCAGCAGGCCAGAGCACACCTCAGGCCACAGGTCTCCAGGGGTTAATTAAATTCACTTCAGAGCCCTTCGTACTGAAACGGCGCAACGCTGTGCCGCCGCGACCAACTGTTCCTCCACCGCAGTTTGTACATGACAGAAATGAGGCCACACCACTAATTAATGAGACCCACCCCCACACAGGCCCAAAGGTCAGAGACAAATTCTGCAACCTCCTGTCCGAGGCCCAGTAAAAAAAATACCATGATGAAATTCTTTTTCTCTGAATGTCTTTTTTTTTCTTCGTTTCCCATCTGAGAGGCAAGGCGCAGTGAAAATAAGCCGTAAACATGTCCAATTTTCATACACATCCCACATAGCGCAGCACCTGTCCTGATGTTTTGTTTTTGTTAGCCTCTTCGCCTATGTAGATGCACCCTGATTTTAACTACACATTTAGTTCTGATAATGAAAGTTTGATTGTTTCTCCTTTTTTCATCCCTTTGAATTAGTTATGTATCGAGTAAAACTGAGGTGCGTTTTAGATTTAATTTGCACTACTAGCGCTGCATATTATTAAAAATTCAATTTCAACAGGGATTGTCAATCAATAGAAGTGTGAAGAAATACCACAGGCTAAATTAAAATTTAATCAGCCTGTGAAATCATTTTAAAAAAATAAAAAGTGAAGTGTAACTTTACAACGGACGGTCGGGGTATGGGTGAAGTTATTCCAGAGTTATAATTTTTTGCCTCTACCCCTCAGCTGACTCTGTAGTAGGATTGCATGGTATACTGGTGCTAAGAAAAGGTATATTACTGCATAAATGTGGTAAAGAAATGGAAAATGCAATGGTGAATGAATTACAGGGGTAAAATGGTTTTCATCACAGTGGACACAATGCACCAGGGAGAATGGGGAGGGAGTAATGGGTTTAGACCGAGGGACTGGTCTGACATAAAAAGTTATTTAACCCCTTCGTGCAAGCCCCCTAGAGGCCAGCATGTCGGTGTGCTGAGATAACTAAACTCAGGCATTCAGTGCTCCAGCAACCAAATCCTGCAACCAAATGAGCAAATTGCCAAATTGTTCTAGTTTTATAAGTAGACAATACACAACAACTATCTACCTGGGTTAGATATCTGGGATATCTTATCTGGGAGTTCATAAAAATATTCTTTCAGCACCAAAAATTTGTATTGTGCCATAACAACAAGAGAAAGCCAACAACAACCGGAAGGTATGCCAATATAACTGAATAATTTGGCTCATTGAATAGCAAAATAAACACAAGGAATTCTTGTGTAATTGTACAATTTCATTCTACTATCAATATCTGCTGTTAAATGTGGAATAAATATACAATCTTACCATTGGTTTTACATGCAATGATGTCCCTATCAAGATTCAGTGGTCATTTATTGTCTTGAACAATCTGTTTGAAAAATAAACATGCAAATAGAAAGTGGGCGTAGGTACACTAGCCACGCGCAAAACACAGCTTGTTTTTTAGGACATAGTAATTCTTTTCAGTTCCTTCTGGTTTGATTGATAGCTCTTTTATCCAGTAACAAGCCTGATTTTAATTTATTTTTGAGGACTGAGAACCGCCTGTTAATACTGTTGCTTCATCACAGCATTATGCAGTACAGGGTAATATTACACAGTAATATACAAGCAGTTGTTGTGGCGTTAGAAGAAGAACAGTTGCAGTGTTGTATGCAGAGTAGCCGATGCTTCACAAGATTCTCAGTTACAGACTGGTCGGGATTACTTATTTTTAGCAGTCAGCATTTTTTCTTCATGCAGATCGATGTAGTTTAAAAGATGCTGTGGGAAGTGAACCTGAGCACTTTTTTCTCCTGCTGGTGATACATACTGTATGTAAATGGGACGCTTTAACTGCCAATTTCTGAGGCACTTCGCGGAAGTGTTTTAAAAAAGAAGAAGAAACCAACAGCAAGATATAAGGCTTTATCATGGATATTTTATTGCACCTCAGAAGAGATTAGCTTTTTCCCATTTCCCCAAACCCTTAGAGCTACTCGGTCTGTTGCAATGAGCACATTCGAAGCTGTCTAGTTGCTCCACAGTATATCACAGGTAAGGGTATATACAGGTAATCAAATGCATTTCTCTCATATTCCTGTGAGTGAGACACCAGCTGGACATAATTGATCTAAATCCCAAAGTCCTTTTCCTCTGAAAGACAATCATCCCCACATATGCAGCTCACCGTGAATGAACAAGTACTTCGTGAGAGAAATGTAAAACAAAGTATTATGTAAGCATTTAATTAAAACATGCAGTGTATATATCAGGTTCAAGACAGATGTGGCATTGCAGTAATATATATATATATATATATATATAGAGTTCAGTACAGTTTAGAACTGCAGTGTTCTTTCCAGGCCCCTTTGTGATTAGTTAGTGAGCTCACCAGTGCTTTCTTTCTTCTTACTGACGTTCCAAACAGTTGGTTTTGGTAAGGCAAAAGTTTGGCCTATGTCTCTGACAGTTTTCTTCTCATTTCTCAGCCTCATAATGGCTTCTGTAACTTTCAATGGCACAACTCTCGTCTTCATCTTGAAAAATGCCAATAACAGACTGAAAAGGCAATCAAAAGCCTGGAATCAAGACTAGATACTGACACCTCTCTTAAGCCTTCACCAAGGAAGCACATCTATACCTATATCCCGGAGACTGTTCTTGATCTGTTTGATAGTTAAAAAGGGGCATTTCTTCATAATTCAAAATATTTTTCAGTCATCCACTATGGTGGCCTTCTGTGGTCAGCTAACTTGTATGATATTGCTGTACTCTCCAGTGTGTTCTTGCTTCTTACTAACGCACACCCAGTGTTTTGGCTATGCCTCTGATGAATTTATTCAAATTTTTTCCACCCCATGATGGCCTGCTTTCCTGGCATTGACACTTCTTTGGTTCTCATGTTCTCATTAGAGACAACAGTAATAAATGCAAATGCAAATTCCACACCTAGAATCTTTGTTAGCTTTCGTGTGCATGAACTAATGATGCAACAACAGCTGGCCAAGAAACAGCTGAGCAGCCAAGTAGCCAATTACTTTTGGTCGTCCAAAATGGGGGACTATTCATAAAAAGGGCTGCAATTCCTATGTGGTTCACCCAATATGGATGTAAAAACCCACACATGAAAGCTACAATCTGCTCTTATTCCTTGTTTTATTTTTAATCCTAAGTGCTGGAGTACAGTGCCAAAACAACAAAAAATGTGTGTGTGTGTGTGTGTGTGTGTTTCGAAATATATTACATCATTCCTTCCCTTACATTTACTTCAGTAGCTATGTAATGTAAATTATGCCTGCATACATACATAAATACATACATACATGCCATACATATATACATACATGTATTTTGTTTTGTGAAAGAGTTTTGCTTTTTCTCTCCTTCTTGTTGGCTTCTGTTTCCACAAAGCTAGAGCAGAAATATGTTTGCAGCTTGTTCGTGGTGATTGATTTCACTGTTAACCAGAGCACGGAGATGTCGTGCAAGGACACCTGGAGCAGCCACGTACGGGCTCCACTGAAAACATCAAGGAATTTCAAAACATTTGTAATTGGGTACCGCCGATCTGAAAAGACAAGATGGGAGAAGTAAGAAGTGCAGTGGAAAGGCAGAGTCCATTCTGCCGATGTTGAAATGCCTCCAGTTCCACACAGTGCGAAATGGAGGCAGGGAAATGACTGCCTGCAATATGCCTCTGATTGAATATGTGTGGAAGAGGTACAGATGGTTGGTTCGGGTGCAGAAGAGTGAAACAGACATCAGAAGAAGGGGAAATATTTTTGTGAAATGAAAAGGAAGCAAAGGACAGTGGATATCAAATTGGAGTGCTGGTGCTGAATTGTGACTAGAACAAACCAAAGGGGACAAATGTTTGATGCCATTACTTGACAGATTTTCTCATTTGTGCCTACAGCGGCCCTTTTCTCTTATTAAACATTTTAAAACGGAAAGATTCAACATTTCATCTGGAGAATGTTCAACAGTGAATGTGAGCCATACAAATCAAACACACTTTTAAAGCTTGCCATTAAATAAATCCACTGTACCGTTTCTGCCTGGCAACTTGTCAACACCTTGTGGTGAAAGGATTTAACTTGTGAATATCACAGCTAGCGTACTGCTGTTATGCCCTCGAGTCGAGAATTTAACTTGGATTGCATCAGTATCATGTCCATCCGTATAGGAGGTTTATCTAATAAATCCAAGTTATCTTAAAACCTGGCAGATTACTTTCAATTGCTGACTGTAAACATGTAATTCATGACTGTGACTGAAATATGCTCCTGCTTTTAACCTCTGCTATGCTTTTTAATCACTGTTACACTGCTGTCTCGTTCCCCATTTTATGTTTGTAACTCGTTTGTCTACTGTCTTGTCTAACTTTGTGTTTTATGTCACGCCCCCCTTGGAAAAGAGATTCCGATCTCAATGGGGTATTTTGTGGTTAAATGAAGGTTAAATAAAATATCAACAAGTGCCAGTTCAAAGTAAAGCGCCCTTTGTCCTTTGTTCAAATAATAATGTATATATTCTTGGATTATTTGATTACTTCAAAAAATGCACAGGAGTGTGCTATGAAGGAAGCTTCACATATCCAGAGTTGCTTTGCATTAGCTGGCTTGACAAAACCACCAGACTTGTTCTGAACCAGTATCAGCCTTAGTGAACATGGGCTGTGTTAATTACATTCTGAGCACATTCCCACAAACGTGGCAGTGTACAAAAATAAGGATCATACTCGAGCAGAGTATTTCTCACCTGAGGAAAAAGGCTGATATAGACAGATGTAATAGACAGATACAAAGAACATAAAACAATCCTAATGAAAAACGAGCTGTTTCCACCAACAACAAAAAAAAACAAGGAACGAGGGTTGGCAAAAAATTGCCAAGTGTAAATGAGTTAGTGAAATGAATCCCGTTCCAGTTGCACTGGGTAAGATTACAGGCATTCCTTCTCCACGCAGACACTTTCGTGGTTAGGTGCAGCTGAGGGGTTTCTTACATCACCAATTGCATGTCTCTCCTCAGGGCTACCAGCCACAGTTGGAACTGGCAGGGTCCATATTCAATCCGAGGTGGTGTAGCTCATCCATGCCCCAGAACGGTGCCTTAACCAGATGAGGCACTCTGCAGCCCTGAAGGCACTCATTTCTGATCCCTTGGCAAGGAGCTTAATTTGGATTCCTTCAGTTAAATTCCCTGCTGCATA
Organism: Anguilla anguilla; assembly: GCF_013347855.1. NCBI lineage: Eukaryota > Metazoa > Chordata > Actinopteri > Anguilliformes > Anguillidae > Anguilla > Anguilla anguilla. The sequence goes on from NC_049209.1 coordinate 21,543,837, forward strand.
AATGGATAATTTAAGCAGTTTAAGTCACATGGGAAAAAGGGAAGTGAAAAAAACAGAGAGAAAAAAAAAACTGTTGTCCCACATAGACATAGCAGTTGTGTAATCTTTTGTAGCCATCTGTATACATGAATAACTATACTCCAAAGGAAAAAATTTCAGTGCAGTCCCAGTGGATACATGTTTATCCTTTATTTTACACATGCAATATGTCATTGTTGTGAGAGTGTGTAATAATTAGGGCCCACTTATATGTGAGGCGCACCCTTGTGGGAATACTTTTCTCATTTTCAATGAGTGGATTCAAGCAGGCAGTCATACAAAGCTCTAGCTCTAGTCAGGGTTAAAATGAAAAAAAGTTCATTTTTTGCCGGATCCTAAGAACCAGCCAAGAACAGTGGGGGGCTGGATGACACGCTGACTCCCTATTGTTGAAATGTGTGTGAGCCCTACATATCAAAATGTACTTCCCTTATAGTACAATGGCCTCAGTCCCATAATTCTTGAATTTATGAATAAACTTGTATGTGATTGCTCAGGCCATACTGTAAATATCTTGAATCAAGTTTAAGGTTTAGGATCTCTGGAATGTGCAATTACCATATTAGAAATAAACTGTAGGACAATTAGGGAGAGTGTAGATTTATTACTTTTGAGTGGTAAGGAAAACGAGATATTAATGATAAAATGAATGCAGTTTATTGAACAGTAAGTTAATAATGGCAATATACAGTGTGTATTGCAATGGCTATACGCATGTGATGAGTCTTTTTGTCTTATATACTTGAAGATTAAAGAAAAACACCAAGTCGTCAAATAATGACAAACACAGACATAACAAAACAGTACATTCACGGTTCTGCTTGCATTATCTCTGTAAGCATGCCGCACTGGGTTAACCTTTGTATGTGGCTGGGCACTGACGCATAGGTATCAAGATCTTTCGTCAGCACCCCAGGAAATAAAGACACTAACTTGTTTCCCATGACATTGGCTTTCCAACAATACAAAACATGATTACACCGTATTATGGAGAACCCAGGTTTTACATAATGCTGATCCAGCAGGATGTTCTACAACTGAGCACTGTCTCTTTATCACACCCTGCCGACTCCCTGTCAGCACAGTAAACAGTCTGTTTTCCTTTGGGGGTCTGATAAGGGGCACACTTTTGTAAACCGCCCTACAGTGATTGCGTTGCCTTGGGATGGGGGTTTCATCCATCTTTCATAGCTGTACCCACCCCTAGTTGATCAGCTGCCCAAGGACCGCTTGCCAAAGCTCTTCCTACGACTCAGCTCTACAGGAGCTTGGTGGTGGGCTGCAGTGTGGAAATAAGCAGACTGGAAACACCACATTTAAAATAAAAAAAGGAAAATAACAGACGGCTGTGTCCCTGAATCAGCTGCAGGGATCACTGCATAAATGCCGCTACAAATGGCTAACAGGACATTTCAAATTAGCATGGCAATTGGACATGTCAAGTTTAAAAATCTGTGCCTTCCATCAAGATTCCAACCTGCAGCTCTCTGACTACACAGCCCAAATTCCCTGACCGTTATTCTGCTTCCCCTAATGAATGCTGCCATTTTTCTGTGATTTGTCTGAGATCAGATTTCATTGGATTATGTATGAATCCAGGGGGACTTTAAGTCTGCTTTTTTATTTTTGGGCTCAACATTAAACGTAACCTGATGTTTATTAATGTTTTCCATTGTTCCATTTTCCCAGAGGCAATAAGTGATGCAGGCATTAGTTCTGACAGCTTATGTCCATTTCAACAAGGTCATGGGAGGAAGTTCCCCCTATTGATCTGGACTGAATTTTAAACATGCTGCCTTTTCAAATAATCTGCACTTTGCACATCAACTGAACATGAGGTCATGATTTAGCTCATAAAAATAATAATAACAATAATAAGAGAGATATTGGTATATTTGTTCAGCCTGTTGTATTTAAAGTGAAAAATGTGTACATACCGTACCCTCCAAAATTATTCACACCTTTGATAAAGATATAAATAAAAACATTCCTGTACTTTGTAGGGGGTGGAGGGGGGTGGTGGTGCAAGGGGGGAATTGGTCACCCTCCAATTACCAAACACAGTGACACAAGCATAAAATACACTACAAGTCTTGTGAAATGGAGGACTAATACTATCATTACTATCATTTCTTTATTTTGACGAGGAGCAGTGGTTATCAACATGTACTACACGCATTTGGCATCCCAATAAAAAAAATATTGGTGATATTCTAAGCATGTATTTGACAAAAATGGTTTCTCTAGGGTGCCGGAAAAGTAATGTTGAATTTTTGCAACACTGGGTTAAAGTGCACATCCTCAGCTTTTATGTAAGGGAATGATTTATACATTGTGATCTCACCGTGCAGAAATTACAGGACCATTTCAGGTTACCATAATGTTTGGGACAAATGGCTTCACAGGTGCTTATGAATAGTCCGGTGTGTTCAATCGCTTCCTAAGTGCTGGTACAAGAATGCTAGTGTCTAGTCTTGATTATACTGTAAGCTTTTGAATGCCTTTGGAGTCTGGTATTGGCATTTGTCAACATGAGGACCAGAGTTGTGCCAGTAAAAGTCAAAGAAGCCACTATAAGGCAGGTAAATTTAAAGAAAAAAACTGTCAAAGTCATAGGCTAAACTTAGGCTTACCAAAATCAACTGTTTGGAACATCAAAAACTGGTGAGCTCAGCTATTTCAAAGGGCCTGCTGGGCCAAGAAAGATATCTGCAGTTCATGACCAAAGAATCATCATAATGAAGAAAAACACCTGTCCGGCAAACCAGAAACATCCTTCAGGAGGCAGATGTGGATGTGTACACTATATGGCCAAAAGTATGTTGACACCTGACATCCAACATCTCATCCAAAGGTTGGTCCACCCTTTTCTGCTCTTACAGCCTCCACTCTTCTGGAAAGGCATTATGTTAGATGCTGGATCATTGCTGCTGGGATTTTCTTTCATTCAGCCTGAAGTGTACGAGTGAGGTCATGCACTGATTGTGCAATTAGGCCTGGCTCGCAGTTGGCTTTCCAGTTGATCCCTAAGGTGTTGGATGGGGTTGAGGTCAGGGCTCTGCAGACCAGTCAAGTTCCACACCGTTCTCTACAAAACCATTTCTATATGGACCTCGCAATGTGCCTGGGGGCACTGTCATGCTGAAACAGGAAATGCTCTTCCCCAAACTGTTGGAGAAGCATAGAAATGTCTAGAACGTGATTGAATGCATTAAGACATGCCTTCACTGGAACTAAGAGGCGTAGCCCAAACCCGGAACAACAGCCCCAGACCGAGGGGTGTCCAGATACTTTTGGTCATATAATGTATAAAAAGTGCTGTGATTTCAACATGGTGAGGCCAAAGTGTATGACAATACCCTTAAATAAAAGCTGAGAATATGCACTTGAACCACATGTGAATTGTTTCTTTACAAATCTAGAATTGTGGGGTACAGTGCTAATTCAAGAAAAAAGTATTTGTCCTAAACATGATGGAGCTCACAGTAAGTATATTGTACAATGTCTATTATTTCCATTAACAATTAAAGACACATATCCGGTCATTAACATTCCTCTGATAAGTTCTTTGTTGTATCTTTGAAAGCAGTCATGTTATTGGAATGTAGAGCAGCCTCGTGTCGTAGAATGGGAACGTAAGCACTCCCTTCAGCTTCATTGTACAAAATGACAATGGGCCACATATCAGCTGTCACAGCGTGCTGTCATTCTCTGCAGATAGTCCCTCCACATTTTGTGCCATTATAAAAAAAAAGCAGTCTATTTTTTCTGTCCTCCCGGTGCCCTCAATACAAATTGATAGGGCAAGACTATTTCCACCTACATCGTGTGTTGGTTTGCACTTTCACGCCACCCTGGTCTGTTGCAGTGTTTCATGAATTTTATCGAGTTGGAAACTAGAGGTATTTCCAGCTCTGGACTGCTCCTGCTGTGGACTGTAAGATAGGCCCTGGAGGTATAACGGTTGCTCAGAATGCACAATGCACATAAACAAACATGCAAGGAGGTGCCTCCCTGCTCCCAGTCCCGGGTGATGGGCACAGCAGGTCGCTTAGGTCCCAGGGGGAAAGCCAGATTTCCGGAGTTCTCTGAGGTGCAGCTGGACAGGCTCAAATGAAACCAACTTGCTGTCTTTTTAATGAAAATTTATTTTCCATATTTGACAGTTTTTATAATTGTATTGCTTTTGCAAGCCTGGACTCTTTGTATGGCAGAGTTGCTTTTATGGAATGTAACAGTAGGTAGCAGTAACTTATAAATATAGTCTTTTGTGGCTGGAATATTTTATGTCATTTGAAATATGTCTTCAGTTCATTTCAATTCATACATCATATTATTAGAATTGATAATGAATCCAAGCCATGGTGTATGTATTTGCGTGTGGTTTGTAATGTGTATCATTATGTGTGTGTGTTTGTCTGTGTTCACACAAACACATTTCGTTCTAGGAATGTAATGACATGTTTGTTTTTGTGTTTGAAAATTATTGGGCTCAGGATTGCAACACATAACCCCTTTTCACAGGCAGCAACGAGTCAGGAACAAATGACTTGTTCTCCTCCATCAAGCACCGATATTTATTTTTCTCAACCTCACAATAGCTGGTCATTGTTTAAACGTGACAGTGATGGAATGCTCAGAGTTATTGTTTTGACACACTATAAAACATGACACACATCAGTATGGAGAGAGATTAGAAATCAATACCCAGCACCATTTCCAGCCACCTCAGTGATTCGTACGGCCTTTAACAAAACTCTAAATGTAAATGTTGTGGAAGAAATAAACAGCACTGTCAGCTTAGCAGGAAAAGGCAGCCTATTGTTCTTTGACATCTTCAGTTTCAATTTATTTTCCCTCTTCACCCCCCCACCCCCCACTCCCCTCCCCTCCCCTCCCAGACAAAGCAAACAAATTGTTAGATATGCCCACAGATTTTTTTTTCTTTATTTTTTGGCTTTTAAATAAATTCACATCCTCCTGTGACTGGGCAGAAAAAAGTATTTACGTTTTGAGTAATCCGTCACAATGATATAGACATGTAGATTTACTGTACCTGTTCCTGTGATATAGAATCTCCAATGAATCAATGAAGCTGCCAAAGACATATCATAAGTTCCTAATTACCATAAATGGCATCACTTACCTTGATTCTTGGTACTGCTGGCAATTTTTTGTATAATGAAATATTATAATCCTGTTCTGATTCTAATTGTGTTTTTATTTGTAGATAAATCTGTAGAACAGCACTGTTTTCTGTCAGAAACCACACTGAAACCACACTGAATCCCTTTCAAAAGAAAGGGATTCAGCAAAAGTGGATGTGTTGAAGAGAAAGTCAAATTAAAAAAAAAAAAAACTTTCATCCTCTACCTCTGAGTTATAGTAATTCGCTGTTCAGCATTTATAAAAGAGGACATTTTCAAGTGTCCTTGGACCCTTGTCCCACGTTCTTTTGAGAAAAAAAAATAAGCAACCAATTAATCTGCAGCAGAGTCGAGGCGATCAGGATTTTACAATTGCACCCTGTAGCTTCAAATATAGCGGCTGCTAGATGAATGGCATCTTTGTGGCCACTGTTGATTAAAATTCTTTTTTTTTCTCTCTCTGTCTCTCGCTCTCTCTCACACACAGACACACACACGCACACAGGCAGACACTTCATGTATTTATTTATTCATTTATTTATTTGTTTATTTATGTATTTATTTATTCACAAAAAGAGGTCTCCATAGCCAGATAACCTTAAAAGGCTTTCCCTCCAGGCTCTCAGCAGTAAAGCTCATACTGGCTGTGAGTGAATAAGATGCAAATATGCATAAATGTGGCACTGTACTTATTTCTTCCGGTGTTACATTTTACAGTCGAGGTGGATTATATAATTATTTTTAAACAAAATATGTTTAGCATAAAATAGAAGGGCAGGGTTAGTAATACATGTGGAATTGTGTATGATAGATCTTGTGATATGAACAGCTGATGTGATTGGTTGCCTGCTGGGCCAGCTTCACATTCTTGGAATTTCAGTGGAGAATATTTGAGCGAACTCATGAACATACACCTAACCTGTCTGTCGCTTGCCATGATATTTTTGTTTTTCTAATAAACATGAACCTCATCTTAAATCTAACATATACAATCACCTATTCACAATCAATTACTTTTATCTGTTGGGACACATCAATTATGTATTTCAAAATGCATTACACAATACACTGCATTTTCATTTTGTTTTTTTAAATTTGTTTCTTCTGAGCAAGTTTCTTCTCTTGAGTACATCAGTTAATAAATAAACAACTTCTACCTGATTAGAAACTTTCTCTGAAATAAAAGAACATTTCTCCAGCAGGAAAAGTTCTCTGGAGAGTAATTATTTTTGAGGTGCAGAAAGAGTCTCCATATATAAAAATGAGTAACATTTTTGTTATTATATTCAGCTTTTGAACAGAAGAAAGCTTTGCTTCACTGTCTGCGACAAATTCTTATGCTATTAAATTAGATATTACTGTTGTAGGTCTTCTCAGGTGCAGTAAATCCCCACAAACTGTGAAAGCCATGCTGATAAACCTCTTTTACTAAAATTCTCCTTAACTGTTCATGGTGGGTTTTCTTCTGACAGCATGAGTAAATGTAACCTGCTCATGTGGTACAAATGCCTATAATAAATCAAAAGTTGCCACCATTATGCATTGCTTTTTTTTTTTTAGTTTAGATATTATTGTAGGTATTATGTAAGTTATTATATTACTTTGCATTGTTTAATGCTTGCATACTTGCCAGAGGGCCTTACCGAGAGATTTAAGCCACATTTCATGCAATATATTTAAGAATATTAGTTATGGTGTCTGTTTATGATAATTGCAGTATCTGCAGCTATCTCTAGAATTAAGATTAATATTTCTGATTGGAGTTATATGTGGTGCTCAATTTAAATGCCTTACTTGTGGTTAAGGTTAAAGAATGAGAACATTTAGTGCAAAGAATTTTGGATTTGAGATTTGAGATCTAACGATTTTTTTATTCTAAATATTTTAAGATTGGCTGGGCTATTTATGTATATTTTATCCTTTGTTTAATTTTACACATACCTCAACCAACTCTTACATCTAGCAAGATGGCACATGACTCCAACGAACCCCTTAAATGACTCGTTTAGAGATCCGGGGTAAATGAATGGGACCTGAAAAAGACAACATCAATGCACTTCACAAATATTTCCTGTTTATTCATTCCCTCAATCCATTTGGATTGTGTGCTACAAAGAATGCATGCTTTCTTTCCTTTTAAAACGTATTCCATTTGGAAACAAAGCCACTGCACATCAGGGCTGCTGCAGCATGTGCACCGATGGCAGTGCGAGTGCTCGCCGTTTCCAGTCAAAACGCAGTTCGGCTTCGAGACCCACTCTGAGGACAGCTCGTCTGTATGGGGTCAATTTAGTGCCAAAAGTATTGTCCGCGTAGGGAAAAAAATCGCACCCGTAGGAAAAAAAAACGCACGTGTAAAGAAAAAATAATTGTAGGCGTAGATGTGGAAATGTTTCTCGTGATCAAAAAAAAAAAAATCAAACGCATTTTTCTGAACTGTAAACGAAAAAGTTATGTTCACAAATGTATTTTTTCTCACTCATGTTTACGATTTTATTTTTTACGAGTACGATTTCATTTTTTACTATTACGATTCTGTTTTTCTCGCACTTGGAGTTTTGGCATGATTTTGACATGGAGGCGGGGTGAAGGGAAGGGGCGACTTTATTGGTCACTCGGACAAATGCGTCATTGGAATGCGCCGTGTTTACCTCCCCTGACTGAAGGCAAGGCATGCAGTGGTAATTATACATAGTATACAAATAGTATATAATATGATATATTATATAGTATATAAATAAGAGGCCCAGCGGTGATGATGGCTCAAATAAAGTGTCATTGCAGGGTAGTCATAAAATGTCCATTGCAGGAGCAGAGAGGTGTAGTCCGGTGAGTTGTGTTTGTGTGTGTGTGGGGTGGGGGGGTGGGGGGGGGGGGATCCAGCATGTGGTGTGCGGAGGGGAGGGCGCAGTGTGTGGAGTAAGGGTGGGGTGTGGGGGTGAAGTGCTTATGTGATGGATGGCAGCAGGGTGTTTAGAAGTCTGACAGCCTGGGGGAAGAAGCTGTTGCAGAACCTCGCAGAGCTGGTTCTGATGCTGCGAAACCTCCTGCCTGATGGCAGAGGGGCAAACAGACCGTGTGAGGGGTGGGAGGGGTCCTTCACGTTGGAAGGGGCTCTGCGTGCACAGCGCCTCTGAAAAATGTTCTGTATGGAAGGGAGAGAGACCCCTATGATCTTCTCGGCTGTCCTCACTATGCGTTGCAGGGTCTTCCGTTCCGATGCTTTGCAATTGCCAAACCATACAGTGATGCAACCAGCCAGGACGCTCTCCACAGTGCCTCTGTAGAAGGTGGTAAGGATGGGCGGTGGTAGACTGGCTCTCTTCAATCTCCGCAGAAAGTGGAGGCATTGCTGTGCTTTCTTGACTGCAGAGTTGGTGTTGAAGGACCAGGTGAGGTCGTCAGAGATGTTCACACCAAGAAACTTGGTGCACCTGACCCTCTCCACTGTGGAGCCACTGATGAACAGTGGAGAGTGATCAGCTGCCGTCCTCCTGAAGTCAACAACCATCTCTTTTGTTTTTTCTACATTGAGAGATAGGTTGTCGTCCTTGCACCAGCTCACCAGTTGCTCCACTTCCTCTCTGTATGATGTTTCATCGTTGTTGCTGATGAGGCCCACCACTGTCGTGTCATCAGCAAACTTGATGATGTGATTGGATTCGGACAGACAGAACAGTCGTGGGTGAGCAGCGTGAACAGCAGTGGGCTGAGCACGCAGCCTTGGGGGGGCGCCCGTGCTTATCATGATTGTGCCTGATGTTCTGCTGCCGATGCGTACTGTCTGCAGTCTCTCTGTCAGGAAGTCCAGAATCCAACTACAGAACAAGTATAAAAAAACTTGTTCAAAAACATTGATCTGAAGCTTAATTCTAAGGCTGTTCTGTAAATAGTTTTCTAATAAACAATAAATATAGCAAGTTCTGATCAACCCATATCCAGGTCAAGCTTAAAATACCAACTTCTGGTTAGGCACCGCCCACTTCCGGTTTAAGCCCCGCCCATGCCGAGTATGGATATGGATACAGATAATTTAGTTGGTTGAACAGATACAGATACAGATAATGGTGTACTCGTTCATCCCTAGTTACTGGGATATGTACACTTTCATATGTACACAGTAAGGAACAAAGAAAGCTCTCAGTGCCACATGAAAATGGAACCTAAGGGCCAAGTGAGAGGAAAAAACAGAGGCCTATCATGTCTAGTAATCTGTAGGCACCTGATTAGTTTCTGTGCGGTTATTTGAAGAAGTGCGATACAGACTAATAAACAACTGCATGGTCAGCTTAGGGTCCCTACCACCAACTCCCAAAGACTGCAGAATGGTACTGTAGGCTGCTACAAAGTAACAGTTACATTGGGAAAGTGGTGGTATTGGAACTGTAAAGTAAAGCATTAGCATTTGTTTTCTATCTGTCACCACTTTAGTTTAACTAGTTCATTGTTTTCTTATATAAATTTAATCAGTGCCCAGTGTCTACTAGAAGTGGAAGGCAAACCGCCCACCCCCGCCTCCCCCACCTCCCACCCCCCCAGGGCCAGGATTCATCAAAGGTTTATTTTATTAAGCATATGTTTCTAAATTATTTGTTGTTTATTTTTTGAAAGCCACCCCTACTCACATTCTCAGTTTGTTACCTAACTGTTTTTTTTCTTGTGAGATATGTTGGTATTCCTATACTGCCAAATGCTACCAGCACTAAAGTGGTGCCATTATTCCATTTAAGATAGGGATGCACAAATAAAATAAATTTGGTGTGTGTCTGGGTAATGTTTTTAGATCAAAAGTATTGTACTGTCGGTTTTCAGACAATCGAGGGTGCGGACTGGCACCCACGTTCATTACCAACAGAAAATTGTTCCGCTGTGTCATAAACCTCTACTTCTACCTTTGTTATTCATTCCAAGTAAAATTCTGCTCCGTTCATTTCATGGTGAAGGATCATTCAAGGTTCCATTCCATAAGGAATTGCTTTCAAAATATTTCGGCTTTCCAGTCAGATTAATTTGAAGTGAAAAGGGGTCCACTGGAGCTAATTAAGCTTTCAGCTTTCAATGATTATCTGCGCAATCACAAATTTCAACGTTTGGGTAACATTTGACACCTTGAGTCAGACTTGCACCTGCTTTTTCCTTAAAGCAAAAAACAAAAAGCCTTTCATTACATTTTCTTTGTCAGACACCAGGATGTGAAAGCACTATTGCAAACAGATGGATCGGAGTTCGACACAGAAAATGTTTTAAATATGGAACAGGAAATATGTAGATAAGACATGTGACTGCACTTAAAATATAGTAATAATAATCATAACATCAATAATACCTCAGATAAGAAGGCCATGTCTATTTTCCATCAGAATTCTAGATACCCCATTAAATCTTTGAAAACACACCCCACTAAACTTTTGAAAAAGAATGCCATAAACTAATGTTTTTCATGTTTTTATATCAGTTTATGATCACTGCCCAATTTGATTCTTTTATAAATGGGCATCATGGTGAATTAAAGAAATATATTCTGCAGTATACCAGTATACCTGCTTGTGGGGAACATTTTGGTCCAATTATCTCTGGAACTTGATGGGTCTGCTCCTTTTCAGAATTTTTAACCCGAGCTCTTCTTTAAAAGTTAACTCATGCTGAGCATTATAATGACTGCGGTATGCGTGGAGTGAAATTGCATGTGCAATGGTTTCATCAGGGGCAGCAATTACACTTCTGATGACACAAAGGTGGGGTGGTACTGCAGCTATACTGGTCTGGCGGAAACCCAACTGGCAAATGAGAAACCCATTTCCATTGTTAATTCTTGCCTTGGCAGATCCCTAGCCACCTTGTCTCAGGGGTAGATGAGATGGAAGATTTCCCCCCTCTTTTCTCCTCACCATGCAGGCAGAGTGCACTAAGCAAATCCTAAATGACTGACTGTTTCAATTACTGATGAATGTAGAGACGATGATGATTTCACCAATCGGCGTATGATCTTAACCGTGGCTGAAAAATGAGAAAGGGGAAGCACAAAAATTTTCGTTTTTCATTTTTATTTTTTGGAAATGCAAGACAAAATGGTCGTAAACTCTGACTCTCCAGAAGGTTATTGGAAGGTGTACTTTTAATGATGCCCCTCTTCCTCTCCCTCCCCTCACCTCAGAGACAGACATCAATTGATTTTTTGCAACACTGTGGTTTGAGTGGGACTATGATGCCAGCTGCCCCTCCGCACCACCAGCCTTTAGAAGACAGCCTGGCCGTAAGAGAGGATTGCAGCAGTGCTCGGCCATTTTGATGTAGCCGAGGCGTCGCAGAAGGATGACTCGATATGTGTGAGTCACGTGAATTCAGCTGAGAATATGATTTTTTAATGCTGAGGGAGGAAAAAAATACCCTGGTGCTTTCTGGGTGTGAAGAGACCTAATACAGTAGGGCAAGTCTATAAATGCAGTAAATGTGTGGCTGCCTTAGTACCTGTCTTCAGAGAGACAAGATAATTCCGTATCAATGCATTCAGCAGCAAGTTAAAGGTAGACCATCTATCTCAATGAACACTTTATAAGCAGGGTTACTCAAATCTGGTTCTTCAGACCAATGGTACCGCTGGCCTCCTTTTCTACCTGATAGTTAATTGATTGATTAATGGCACTGACTGGCTGGAGATTCCACTCGCCTGGCATCCCAAGTTTAAATCAGTCCCTCTAAGGACAATAATGAAAACCAGCAGTACCACTGTGCCCAAGGGTCAATTTTGATTCTCCCTGCTTAGGATCCCAGCCAAAGTCCTAGAGAGCTGCAGGGTCAGCTGTCAGCTGGCTTACTGAACTCTAAATTGACCAAGTAAAGCAGTTAACTCACAGCACCTTTCACATTGCATTGGCCTGGATCGGTTGTTGATTTTAATTATCGGCACACCCAGTGGCTTTCCAGTATCCTGGTTTACAATGAGTGATGCTTGAGAACAGGGGCTGTGTGGGTAATTGATGGGGGGGCTCTCACTCCCCCCCCCCTCCCCCACCACCACCACCACCACCACCAATCATCATCATCAGTATTTTATGTCTAATTTAAAATAAAATAGAGAAACAAGAAAAACATTTGATTGCCTCTAAATCACCACTTAAAATTGAGGTTTAATACAATTTAATTCAACAAAAATAGATTTGATTTCTCGCGCACATGGTTGTCATGGCAATATCAAAAACATATGACTTTTCTGGGTGGAAAGTTAGCTTTTGTTGAGAGTAGTTGGTGGTTTGAGCCTCTATGTTTATTCAAACGTGTATGCATAATTTCTTCACTGCAGTCAATATCCTCCTTGCCTACTTGTCTAGACTTCTAGATTGGGACCTGGGTGAGTCAAGAGTCACGAATCCTTTTATTACCCAAGCCAGCAATCATAATCTTTGCCCTTCCCCAATCACAGTCTCCCCCACTCCAGGTCCACGGTCACAATACCCTGCCCCCCGCACCCACACACATACACACACCTCAGTCCACGATCAAAGTCTCTTTAAATCCTGTGCATGGTCCTGACTGAGAAGGAAAGCACGGGTGCACAAAAGTCTGTCCATCCAGAAGGCCAGGCGTTGGAGCAGACCAGGAGCACTGCAGGACCATGGACAGCGCCGGCCCTGTCTCACAGGCATGGTAGCAGCTGTAGCTTGTAGATAATCATGGCAGCTGCTGTTCATTGCCTCATTAGTGAGCTTGTATAAAGGCCCAGCTCCCAGGCTTTTGAGACAGAGGACTTTTGTTGATTTATCATATACTGTCTGGCACTGTTGCCCCCCTTGCAGCAACCCTTAGCTTGTTTTGGGAGGACAGACAATATTGTGCTTTGTTTTTTTTGTTTGTTTTGTTTTTATTAAATTTTTTGAGTATAATTTATTTGTATGAGATTCATGTGGCTTCACAGCCCACATAGTCTGGAAATATGAAAAACTCCACTGCTTGCTGCTGTTTGATCTTGCTCTTACCTGGCCGTAGTGGCTACACCTGGCACTCAGTGGCCTGTGATCCCATAAAGAGCTCTATTCAACCCCTTCGATCAAAGAAATCTCTCACTAGAAGCTTTACTTTGGTAGTCGTTGGAGGTGTGGTGGAGTGGTTGGGGAGCTAGGGGTTATTTGGCCAGAGGACTTCAAGCTAATTCTTAATAACGCCTGCTAGCATGTCTTCTCTGCAACACATATTCTGATAAAGGTCTTGTGTCAGGGTGACCATTTCCTGGTAAACTGATTCAAAGAGGGGAGGAAAGTAAATGTTCATTTTGGAGATAGGAAAAAGTGTGCATCAACCAGCAAAATGAAGAAGAGTGCTGAGCCCAAATATACATTAACTGATCAAACAACTCATAAACATGAGTGAGGTAGCACATCCAAAAATAATGAAAAAAAAATACAGATTCCTTACTTTTAACTATTTATTTTTAGGCACACATTAGAATAATGCCGATGCGTTTCAGCATTACTGCCTTCATCAGAGCATCTAGTAAAAATGAGTACAAGGTCAGTTCATATAACAAAAGGAACAAAATTGTGAACACAGGTGTTAACATTTGTCACAAACACGCATGAGCAATCAATTCTACATAATGGAACAATGAGACAATTGTTCAATTAGTAAGGTTGGCAATTCAAATTATTCATTTACAGCACAATTGGCAATTACAGCAAAATTAGTTTTCACATTTGGTAATTAGCTAAAAGATCAATTTCAAACATGGTTCAACAACGACCAATAATAGATCATTTTTAACATGATAAGACAATGAGGAGTTTTAGAGTTTTTACATTAGGCTATTCAATCCCTTTGATGCAGTAAGCAATTTTGTATTTACACAAATTCATTGGTGGATATTTAAAAAAACAACAAGTGGCATCGACAACAACAACATTAAGTTACAGAAAACACTTGAGACTATAATCATCATTGAGTCCTGCTGGGGCCATCGTATTAAGTTTATGAATGTGATACATCTCTCTTTGAGCAAGCCTTTGTGGGATATTACCGCCCCGGTGAGAAGGGACAATGCGCTCGATACCGATGAATGGCGAGGATGAGGCTGAGCCGTGGTTCTGTTCCATACAGGACGAGGCCGAGCCGTGGTTCTGTTCCATGCAGGACGAGGCCGAGCCGTGGTTCTGTTCCATGCAGGACGAGGCCGAGCCGTGGTTCTGTTCCATGCAGGACGGGGCCGAGCCGTGGTTCTGTTCCATGCAGGACGGGGCCGAGCCGTGGTTCTGTTCCATGCAGGACGAGGCCGAGCCGTGGTTCTGTTCCATGCAGGACGGGGCCGAGCCGTGGTTCTGTTCCATGCAGGACGAGGCCGAGCCGTGGTTCTGTTCCATGCAGGACGAGGCCGAGCCGTGGTTCTGTTCCATGCAGGACGGGGCCGAGCCGTGGTTCTGTTCCATGCAGGACGGGGCCGAGCCGTGGTTCTGTTCCATGCAGGACGAGGCCGAGCCGTGGTTCTGCTCCATACAGGACGGGGCCGAGCCGTGGTTCTGCTCCATACAGGACGAGGCCGAGCCGTGGTTCTGCTCCATACAGGACGAGGCCGAGCCGTGGTTCTGTTCCATACAGGACGAGGCCGAGCCGTGGTTCTGTTCCATACAGGACGAGGCCGAGCCGTGGTTCTGTTCCATGCAGGACGAGGCCGAGCCGTGGTTCTGCTCCATACAGGACGGGGCCGAGCCGTGGTTCTGCTCCATACAGGACGAGGCCGAGCCGTGGTTCTGCTCCATACAGGACGAGGCCGAGCCGTGGTTCTGTTCCATACAGGAAGAGGCCGAGCCGTGGTTCTGTTCCATACAGGACGAGGCCGAGCCGTGGTTCTGTTCCATGCAGGACGAGGCCGAGCCGTGGTTCTGCTCCATACAGGACGAGGCCGAGCCGTGGTTCTGCTCCATACAGGACGAGGCCGAGCCGTGGTTCTGCTCCATACAGGACGGGGCCGAGCCGTGGTTCTGTTCCATGCAGGACGAGGCCGAGCCGTGGTTCTGCTCCATACAGGACGAGGCCGAGCCGTGGTTCTGTTCCATACAGGACGAGGCCGAGCCGTGGTTCTGTTCCATACAGGACGAGGCCGAGCCGTGGTTCTGTTCCATACAGGACGAGGCCGAGCCGTGGTTCTGTTCCATGCAGGACGAGGCCGAGCCGTGGTTCTGTTCCATGCAGGACGAGGCCGAGCCGTGGTTCTGTTCCATACAGTGACGTGCCATTGCGTATTCCACATTCTGAGTGCATATGGCTGTTTTGTGTTCGGTGATACGGGTCTTCAGACTGCGTTTAGACTGGCCTACGTAAGACATCCCACAAACGCACGTGAGAAGGTAAATCACGTGAGTTGACTTGCAATTAATGAATTGCTTTATGGGGATGGTTTGGCCCATGGTGGGATGCTTGAACGACTTGGAATTCACTGCATTGTTACAGCACGCACAATTTCCACAGCGGTACATACCGGTCAAGGAGAGCCATGTTGACTTGTCTGGAGCACTGTGTGTTTTCACAATGGTGTCTCCAATGGTAGAGGCTCTGTGAAATGAGAAAAGGGGAGGAGCTATGGAAATATCCTGTAAGGTAGGTTCAGCCTGTAGGATGTGCCAATGTTTCTGTATGATTTCTTTGATGTCGTGAGCACAGTGGTTGAATTCAGTAACGAAACAGATTCTTTGTTGTCGGTTATTTTTGGCCTTGTCGCAAAGGAGTTCTGATTGCGGGGTTCTAGCTGCACGTTGGGTGGCTTGTTGGATTGTCATCCTGGAATAGCCTTTTTCTTTGAAAAGATTTGTCATTTCTTCAGATTTCATTGTAAAATCAATGGGGTTTGAACAGTTCCTTTTTAGCCACAAGAATTGGCCAGTTGGAAAGTATGTTCACGTTCATTCGAATGTTCATTCGTTTAGGGCTGTTTTATTCCTACATTACTGAAATTTGGTCAAACAAAAAAGAAACAAGCAGTGCAGACACAGAAAACGGGTTCATATGTGACCAACTCTAGAAACCGAGAACGATCATAAAAAATGTACATCTTTATTGTTGCTCTTCTCTTTGTTTACAACTTTAAAATCTTTATACTTTATGAAGTCTATATACCAGAATGACGATTGTGTTCCTGAAATTCACCCCTCCAAAATTAGGCTGTGTGTTTACAACAGGCCTGACAAAGTCAATGGGCAGTACCCAGCCTAGTTTCCAACAAAATCAGGTGTGCCTGTATGTGAGGCTGCCACTGTGCAAAGTCTTCCAGTGTTTGGGCAGTAACAAGCACATCTGACCGTAGCCAAATGCAGGAAAACCTTAAGGTTTTTTTAAGTGCATGTACAGATTTAATTTATATCATTACCATCCTGATCATCGTTGTCATTGCCATGTCTTGATCTCAGTTACATAAAACCACCTGTTCAGAGAATTCGGGCTTTTCTACTGAAGTCCTAATGCGAATCATTTGATGTACTCACATAATCACCCCTAGCACCTAACACTCTCAGAGTTGATTAGCTTTTTAATCCCTTGAATTTGCTATCTGTCATTTTCCCTCTGCTCTTCATTTTGCAGCATATCAGTAATCACTTTACCCTCCAGACTACATAAAGGTTAAATAGGGAAATCCACAGGATGGACAAGATAGGCGTAGTCATTATGGGCAAAGGTGTTATGAACCCTGTGCCTTGTTTGTATGTTTTGATGTACTTAAATCCTGCACGACAAGACCAGATCAGCTACCCTCATAACCATTGCTGTTACTGCTGCTCATATTTAAATAAATATATTAGTCCCACACAGTGTCTGTATGTAGTGAATGCCAGTCAGCATATAATGAACTGTTATATGTAGAAATGCCTGTTGAGAAGCATTGCATATCTGAGCTATTATGTAAAATGTATACATACAAAGCATGTTACCATCACTGAATGGCTAGTTTAAAATTACATCTTATTAGCACCCCTATCTGTTGCCTGGATTTTTGCACCTGGTACTTATTTAGGAAAAAAGTACTTGTTCCTCAAGCCTTTATTGAACATGCTTAAGCATGCGCAACACCTTCAATTGAACAACACACAATTTTCATAACGGTTATCATGCACATGCAGGATTTATGCTGACAGATTGAATCCAGTGGCCAATTTATCATGTATAGAGCTGGATGAATTAAGAAATGATGTTTTAAATTGCCTATACATTTCCCATTAAACAGTTTAGATCATTTGTTTGCATCCAGTTTTTCAGTTTTGTTACATGTTGGGACAATGTTTTATAAAGAACCAGCACATACAGTATTTCTCCTTTCAATGTATTGCAGACATTTGTCTCTCCAGGCATGTTCTATAACTGGCTCTTCCAAGTGTTTATTTCAATAACTTTTCTGAATATTGCACATTTATTATGCAAACATTATGCACCATGCATGCATTTCCAGAGCTTCTATTAGCCCCAGTGGCACAGTGGTTTTCAGTGTTTTGTTTGTGTTTGGGGGGGTGGAGGTGGGAGGGATATCTGCTCTCCACTGTCTTCCAGAGTCTGCCTGACCACAGCATTTCTCAGCAGGAGGTTGTGTTGACCGAGAGAGTAATGAATCGGCCTGTTTGTGATTAAGGCGTATATCAAGCTTGTTCGGTAATGGAGATCTTGGTGTTTGTCAGACTTGTGGTTTCAAGCTCTGCATGAGGTCTGCCTTCTGCAGGAATGCAAAGATTGATCTTTTTCTGTTCTTTGGTCTTCTATTCGCTCGCAGTTGCTGAACCTACAGATCAAAACTGCTATCAAAAAAAAAAAAAAAAAACTTCTCAGTTAATAGACCTGTGTTGAAATCTCTGCAGTGACTGTATATACGTTTTCATAAATGTTTAAGATAATATTGGGCTTCTTCGCCCCCACAGGGCAACTGTGAATAATTACATGCATCAGACCAAGCTCCCAAACCCGTTGGTGGCTTGACACACATCCACTCGTTCTTAAAAATTGCCCTCACTCTTACGTTATTTAATGTAGTGTCCTGAAAGTATTTCACAGTGGATTTGTGGAATGTGTCCCTCAAAAAACCTTTTTTAAATGGTTAATTTAAAGTTTGAAATTTGTAATTACAGAAGTTTGTAGGTTCAAATGCCAGCGGTGACACCACCATGTATCCATCATCTGCCCCATTTCTGAAGTAAATTGTGTGAGGACTTGGAGGGGAGACCTCTGGGGAAAATGAAGGGAAAACTGCTGGACGTGGTGATGGGATGCCTATAGAATGCAGTGTTCTCTCTGGACCAATGCAGGGATGGAGACACTGTGAAAAAGGAGATGGTATATTTTAGATGAGATATTGAACCTAGGTCCTGACCAGCTTTGGTCATTAAAAAATCCAAGGCTCTTATTGCAAAGGGAAGGGTATGGCAGTTCTGGCAAAATTCTCAACCTGGCTCTGTCAGGCTGCCACCTTATCATCCCCTGGTTTAATTGGTTCAATAATTCCCTCCCTGTCCACCACATTTGATGTACAGTGGCTATTTGCAAAATGGCTGCAGTGCATCACCCATGTGGGGGCTACACGTAAGAAGTCCCCCTGCCGCTGTAAATTGCTTTGACATCATGAGATCCATAATTATAAATCAGAAAACGGTGTCTTGTTTATAAAATAAGGCACTGCTGTTTTATTCACAGGGAAGGCATCTGATTTCAAATGCTTACAGTATGTGCTGCTGTAATATGGCTGCATAAGGGCAGTATCCGTGAAATCAACCCACACTCTCCTAGCGCTCTTCTCTCTGTCTCAACACTAACTAGGATTTATTGAACTTTGACCGGTTCTGATGACTTGCGCACTTTGTGATTGCTGCTGTAGTACTTTCATAACTGGCTTGGTTTAGTCTGTCACATTCACTAAGACATTTCTCCATGACGATGTAGTTTACTGGAGCATTTATGCAATGTCGCTTTGTTTCAGTTTTATCACAAATTATTTCTGTTACTTTGTTATCATTCATTTAGTCTTATGTCATGTACTAATTTGTAAGTCTCAAGAGAAGAATGTCTGCTGTATTAATAAATCCAAATGTAAATGCCCGAGGCATGGTTTACAAAGACTTTGCTGTATTTTATATTCTGTGTTGTTTGCATTTTCTTTTGTTTGGTTTCAGCATTTAATCAATGGCACTTTAAATAGGACATGTTGAATAGCTGCATAATTAGAATATTTTTTAAAATGTGAGCCGTCTTCACACTGCATGTCTTGGAAGAGCTGTTTAACTTTGACTCTATCTGTGGAGAATGAGAGAGATAGATGAGCAGGTTTTCATGTCCTTCCCGTATTCAGGTGTCTTGCCAGTTGAGCAGAGAATAAAGTGGAGTTCTGTATCTCAGAATGATCCACAAAAGAACAGCATATGAGAAGTGGCATCATGGTGAAGAGGAACAGTGTTTCTTAAGATTGCTTCAGGTTTGAATCACTGCTATTTTAGCCTCGGGCACTTAACTGAATCACTTTTTTTTTTTTTAAACTGGCCATCATGTATACAGGGACATTATGTCTAAAAATGTATGCTATGATAGCACTTGCTGAGGGCATATCCAAAGCAATTAAATAATATGATGTAACTTCCTGGAGGCTGACTTGACCCTAAAGGAAAAAATTGGTAGGTGATTCATAAAGCTCACTTAAAATGCTGTTTTGTAGATAGTGGCTGATGCCATCCTGGTAGGGCATTTTTCAGTTCATGCACATTAGTTACTGGGCCTTTTTGGCTTTACTGTGACCATTTGTAAGAAACTAAAATTTCACATTTTCATGTCACTGAGATTATTCATAAAATTAAAACATTGTTGCAAAATACCATCTCTCTAAGGCAGGGAGACTATTATAACGTTTTATGGGTCTGTGTGAAAATATATAATTCACTGCACCTGCACTGAAATATCATAATTGTATAGCATTATGTGTATGTACACCCAGTGGCCACTTTATTAGCCACACCTGCTCATTAGTGCAAATAGCCTGCTCCTCAAAGCAGCTAATCACGTGGCCACAATAAATAAACATGCATCCATCTATTCACTTAAAACTGGTCAGGGTTTTGGGGAGCTGGAGGCTATCCCAGCATGCAGTCAGTAAGAGGCAGAAATACACCCTGGATAGGTTGCCAATCCATCACAGGACATAAATCCCACAGAAATGGTGTTTAGTTATTGTGTAATCAAACATTACAGTTAGTGATTGACTGTTTTTTCTTTAAGTCGATACCAGTTACCAATAAAATAACAACTGATGTTAGCGATGGCACTACTATAAGTACTACAACCAATATTTAGCATTGTGAATTAAAAACATTTCTGATGACAAATTGACAGCAAAGCAAAATCAATGTCCAAAATGGTCCAGCTGATGGTCTAGTCAGGTGACAGTCTATTGTTCAAGTCAACTTTGTTGGATTAGTTCTTGATAAATCATTCTTAGTCGTCATCTATATTTGTCACTTCCATTGTCGTTATAAGGTGGCCAAGACTATGCAAGCAGCAGGCAAGGCCAGATCTGCCAGTGTTTCACATTTGAACGCATCACGTCAATTTAGAATCTTAAACTCAGAATACAATAATCCTCGTCTTGTGGATAAGCGTGTAAAAGGAGTGCACGCACAGCTGCAGTGCTCCTGGCACAGGTGCAGCTAGCACACTGCTGACTCTAGGGGCACAGCTCGCAGTCTTTGCCATGTTTTCATTGGTTGTTTTTACAAACCCATTAATTTACGATGAAGATAAATGACACTAAAAGCTGACAGCATTTCAGCAATTATCCGGATGCTACCTTGATGAATTGGTGTGCTGTGCTACCACATGGTACCATCTTGCAAACCCTTGCATGATACCAGCTTTTAAGAATCAGCTAATATGTTAAAATCATAAGTAAAACAGAGCAGATTTTAATGTCATTTATTATTGTCAGTGGGAATTTCACCTGTAACTTGCCTGCAACACATTGTATGTTGTTGCATGCTCAGGTTATCCTGTTTTGTCCACAGGGTTATCTCAAAGGAAATAATAAAGTAGGCCCCAGATGATTACTTTCATTTGAGAGTTTTAGGTTTGAGGGGGGTAGATTATGATTGTGTTTTCAAGGAGTGTCACTGGTCATGGTTGTGAGTTTTAGGGAGGGGTTTACCCTCAAAGAAAACATTTCCCCTACTACCTGGAGCAGCTGGACACTTGTGTTCTCAGAGTACCAATCAACTCTGCTGTGCCAAAGCTTTTTTTGCATTTAATCTTCGCTTTAGGAGCAGATAACTGCTTTAGAAAGCAGCCCAAGACTTTTGTCTATACACAGCCTGCACAACAATATTAGCTGTACTGAACAACAGAGATAAGAAAATGCCCTTTTTTCTTTTTATTTCTTTTACAGGCATGCAAAGGATATATAGTGGATTTCAGTCCACATACAGTACAACAGTTTATTTCAGTATAATAAATGTAAATTTTGCATCAGTATTTATAATTGTATATATATATATATATATGAGAGAGAGAGAGAGAGAGAGCGTATTGGGGCGAAATCCAGCCATCTCCAGGCCATCATTTGTTGGGCTGCAGCATAGAGGGTGATGACCTGCTTATTGCATATGAGTGTTCTAGAGGAAAGCTTGTGATACCGTTCAGCTGAAAATAGCTCCACTTGCTTTCCTGGCCTCTCTGTCAAATCCAACCTTGTGCTACATGACAGAGCAATTTGGCTATGGTCTATACCTCTACTAAACTGCCAGTGTACAGTCATGGCACTCCAAAAAAAGATGAATCACTAACATGTACAATCGGAATCAATGGAATACTGTCTTTTGCCCATTTTTTTAATTTTTTTTTTTACCAACATCAGAGTGATGACTTTCAGATGTTTCGTATGCTTACTTTGCTATACTGTTACATAGCAAGTTCGTTCATGCAAAAACACATTCTAAATCAAAGAATGTTGACATGTTTGAAGTGTAGTGCAATAAGGGAAAACTGCTTAATTCACTTCTATCAAAAAATTTTAAGCTTTTTCTCAAGACCGTTCTTTTTTAATTGTGTAAAGTTTTCTGAACTTAAACACCACAGACCTGCTTACTGTACCTACAGTACTAATCTGCAATCCAAAAAAAACACAAAACTTAAAACGACTTAAAGCAAATACATTTTAAGCCAGTCCACATTTTTATGTTGGCATGAACATTTAAAATATGGGTCCAGTGAGGAAAACATGCATATTTGCTTTTTTTCTCAACATAAGAAACATTTAAATTATGTCAGATTACTTTATTTGAAGCAACACAGCATAGCGTGAAGGACTCCCGAGCTGAAACAGGTATATCAATTAGTGGTTACATCCAAAGTGAGAAAGCTTACCGCAGCTCTCTGCATGTGGGAGGAAAAAATTGATCCATATCCACGCTTCGGGAGAAATAAGGTCTCAGTATTAAGTATTAAGTGGGAAAATATTTTTGTTTTTAGTACATCCAGAACATTTTGTTTTTTAACCTGCATTTTCTGATCACCAGATTACCTCACTGAACCATGTTTGTGAATAAACATGATTTTAAGAATTTAATTAAGTCATAGGTTAATTGTAACCAACCCAACAAAAGGTAAATACCAAAAATCCTTATTTGTCGTTTGCATATAAATGTCAGACCCCCTAACACTCTGCTACATATCTTCCATTTATACACCAGGATTTACAGTATTTCTGAAGCAATTTAGGTAGGGTACCTTTGATAGAGGTACACTTGGTTACACACCACAGAGGAATCACGTGTGAAAAGTTCCGGTTAGGATGCTTGACCTCTACACTGAACTGCCATCCAAACTTGTATTTATGTCTCTCTGACTGTTTCTGTATATTTATAAGCGCCTTTGTTATTAGGTCAAAAAGCAGATTTTTTTTTTCAGATGGAAGGTCTGTTGGACACACGGTATTCCAATGCCAATGCTCTTGAGTTAAATATGTGCAGCGTGTAATTTTGGAAGACTTCCTATTGTTCGCCATCTGTACCTGAAGACAGAAAACAAATTGCTCTTAAAGAAATTCATTAAAAAAGAATGGCTTTATGCATATGAAAAAAATCGCCATATGGACATGTTAAGTATCATATGGTCCCAGCGGAGATGATTTCAGTGGAGTGCAAAGCTATTTTTGTCAAAACAGAGATCAGAGCTGTTCTGTAAGCAACTTTAAAAACTTCTGAAAGACCGAAGGGTGTTGTCACCCAATGAAGATGCAAATGGAAAAATTCTGTGTTGAGCTGTCTCAGGCAAGAAAATGGAGTATGTTTATGAATTGTTTTAACCCCAGTCATATTTATATAAAACTTTTTTTTTTTTTGTGGGCTGTAAAGATGCTAACTTTGCCAATGTATGCTAAATACAATTCCATGTATATATTTTTTTTAAATTGTTATATAAATTTCATTTATATCTTTTTTTTTTCTTTCAAAACGTTCTCTTGCCCTTGGCTCAACATGCTTTGTTTCCCCACTGTTGTTCCTTTTAGAACACATCTTTTTTTTGTGGGGTGGGGGTGGGGGGTGGGGCACCAAGATAACCTTTCACTGCAGTGATTGGATGCAGGTGCAAATGAGGGGAGATAATGTGTTTATTATTAGTCATTTCTAAATGAGCTTCAGTGACTCCTACGCTGTGCCCAACATGGAATGTGCAATGTTTAATAACTATATTTGGCTTTGCTTAATGAGTTCATAAATGAAAGTCACTAAGGTGCACTTCCAGGTTTGTGACACCATCTAATGTCTCAATTCCACTCTTTGCGCGAGACCAGGAAATGAGATTTTAATGCCATTTTGGCCCGAACCTGCAGAGTTTCCGTCTGTGAGCGCTGATCAAACCAATTGCCTTTCTGCGCTTTCGGGTAGTTTGCCAATGTTCACTCTGGGACAGATTGCACATTATTTGTCCTGTTAATGAACCTGGATCTTGACTGAAAAAATAAACTTTCTGACATCGGAGCATGAGGGCTAGAATAGCGGAGCAGCAAGAGGGCTAAAATAGCGGAGGGATCTTATCATTGCACCCCAGCTCTTGAACCCAAACACTGGGTGTTTTTATTTAGGGATGTCTATAATGCTTGTTTACGTTCAGCTCTGGTGACTCGGAAGACCATGGCAAGTGGACAGTATTGTTTTCAAGCTCATCAAACCATTTGGTGATTATCACTGGCATTGCCTTCTGAAGGGATGAGTGTACCCAAACCATGTCAGCAAAATCTCCCCCACACTATTGTAGAACTGAAAGAACCCTTCACTGTTGGACCCAAGCACACAGGTCAGTGGGCTACTTTAGGTGTGTGCCATGCATACGCTCATCTGTTTGTTGAGAAAATGATGATTCATCTGAATGGTCTGTAGTACATGACTGTATTTGAAAATGTACATTGCCAGGTGTAATGAAAATAATAATCTGTGCACTGCAAAGGTTTCCTTCTCTGTGGAGTTCACAGATAATTCTTTGTGAAACTGCTTGTCCACACCCTCGATTGAAATTTTGCAGTGAATTGGTTTAGAGTTGATCGTCTGTTTAACCTTGCGCCTCAAACTAACGCAAGGACATCATGATCCAGGAGTAAACATTTCTGAACACAGTCGCCCTTTGTTGATTGTTTTTTCTTTCCGAGTTCCACGCTCACATCATCTTAAACGCTGTTCTTCATGAAGAGTCAGCAAGTCCAGCTGTCTTCATCAATGAAGCTCCTGCTAAGCGTGCGTCAACAATTACCCCTCTTTCAAAGTCATGGAGGTCTCGTCTTCTAGCCATATTAGCCATAATTATAGGGAACCTGGCCTGCGCAGCATTTTTGCACTTGACCCTGAGCGTGCTGTGCTGTTGATTGCCTAATTAACGCAGAACCACAACTGTGTGGAAGCACCTGCTTTCAGGGCTTCTGTGAACCTCCTTTACCCAAGTGGTTCTACCTTTTTGACCACTACCTGTATGTTGTTTAAAAAATGTAATTTGTACATTATTATAGTCTGAGAAAAGGTTCTGATGTGGACCTACAGGTCAAACCATTAACTGCCGTGTAGTGCAAGATAACAACCCCTTTTTTCTTGGGAGCTTAAATAAGTGTGCAGGTTTTTACTCTTTATTGAGTTTGTAGTATCATCTGTGCAATTTGGTGGCAGGCTTAAATGCATCGCATTGCAAGACAGAAATGTGTAAAAATCCAATTAAAAAATAAAGTGAAGTGATGGGAATTGTGTGACTGATGAAGGCAGAATGACTTGGCGATGAAGTCGGCCCGTGCATGTCATAGCAGGGCTAGAGGGACTGCTGGGATGAGCATCAGGCGAAAGCATTGGCCCTTTGCGCGGTGATGCGCACCGCGGTGCGGAATCAAATCCTGCCGCAGGAGTGGCTGCTCTGGATGATTGGATGCCCGCACCGGCGGCAGAGGAAGTGCAGTCAGTGCACCTGCTCAGGTGGTGGGCCGGAGGGCAGAAAGGGGCAACAGCTGGCTAACAAAACACTTTAAAATACAGCGCATGTATTGAACCGTCTATGGAATTTGTAACGTAAGCATGGATAGTTCTCCTTAATTATTTTATGACATTTCATCATTTTTCACACCTTTTCATCTCATTATATTGTCTGTATGGGTCACTGATAAAGTGATTGGAATATGGATACTGTATATATCTGTGTTGTAATGAGACATAAAAACCCACAGTATACGTCACATACCGTTCCAGGTGGGCCTGCGTCAGTCTTAATTGCACAGTATAATGCTCAACATTAAATCAGCTTTGATAGAGTATATATCCTCCCTCTTGCACTCATAGCAACTAACTTGGAATTAAATGAACACAGTATTCTATGGAGATGCTGGCTCCATTTTGAATTTATTCAGTAGCATTACAATGTTTTTTTTCCATAGATCCTCATTGCCTTTGCTTGCAAAGGGAAACAGGCATGTGTGACTCCTTTCAGAAATAATTCTGTCTCTGCTTCCTCACCTTCCTGTCACAGCAGTTTTTTTGTCCTGAAAATACACAAAAATGAAGAGGAGGGAAAAAGTTCATATACTCATAATCACTTGTTGCTGTTGTATCAATGACCTATTGTGAAGTCCTGCTGCGACCTTGTGGATTTTGTCTCATAGGTGAGAATGGGGAGCGAGGTTGGGAGCCAGATGGAGGTTTCCGGAGGGGTGGGGGTGATTGGAGGGCGTCTAGTGTTGTTCTGACAGCAAAACCTAAATTGAGGGCACCATTAGAGATCACACGTTAGCTAGAGAGGATGTGAGAAAAGAGAGACACGTTTCAGAGGAGGTCAATGCCAGTGGACTGCAGCCACTGAATGGACTATTCAGCCCAACCCTTTTAAAATGTCCATGCGCATCTCGACTGAAGGGGAAGCTGCAAACCAGGCTCCATCTGACATCAGAGACTTTTGAGTGCTGTAGTATTTTTAACATGGAGTTGTAAATGCAGAAAATGGCGCGTACACATGTACTTTCTCCGACACACGCACATCTTCTCTCTAATGTCACAAGCACAGACACACACACATATGTCTGTTATATTATCGGAGATACTAACATATACATATGCACTCACAAAATCACAAATTTGCATGCATATTAACACACTTCAAAAGGTCTCAAAGAGACTAAAAATCCTCTCTGGCCACTCATTCACCAGTTTACGAATATAAAAGGCATGCGAATGAGAGCATCCTGTTCACAATTGCAGGATTGTTCTGTATGAGCTAGGTTGAAGAAAATAAATTCAAATCTGCCCCCCCCCCCCCCCCCCAATACCCCACACCACCAAACTGCTCCCCCCCCCCCCCCACACTCCCATTTGTGCATGCTGTGATTGGCAGGCAGAGTAACGAAAGCCCAGTCTAAAAGCTCCCTGGGGTATGAAGAAGAACTTGTACCTTCCAAATTGCCTGAAGACTGCAGTTCCGCTTTATGAGCTGTGAAGCCAGTGTTCATCTGCCACCAAGCACATTCAGCATGGCTTAATGAGGCGGGCATATTAAACGGGCCCACCCAAGAGTGGATTTCTATATTTGATTTAATCGTAAAGGGAAATATATTTTCCTGCCTTAAGAATCAGTGGAAGAAGGCGAGATTTGAATTAGGGAGGCAGAGAACTAACCTTTAAGCCAGTAATGGTCCTATGCTGGTTCTCCAGAATTAACAAGCTCAACAATTTTATGAAGTACCGCCCATTGATGGATGATTCCTTCTTTTTTTTAATTGTCTACCTTTTGTACCTTTTTCACACTTTGCATGAATTAATTCTCATTATGATAAAGAGTTTTAATGAAATTGTTTTGATTTAAATGAGTTCAGAGAATGGTTCTCAACTTAAAGCCATTTACTTTTGTGCACGTAAGTGATAATAATCTGATCTGATGTAACTCGTACAGAGCCAGAGCTGCCATATTAGACACCATCAAATAAAAACAAAAAGAATCATCTGCTAATGAGTGATCCCTTTTTATACTGACACGCTTGTTAATCACGCAGAATAATCAAATACAGGATTTGGTTGATTATCAAAAAAAAAAAACAAGTGATTTGTCTTTAATATTTATCTACTGATGAGCCTCTTAAAGGGATTGTAATGTGAAAACCCCTTCAAGATTCACATGGTATGACTTTTGACCTTTCACTCCTCCCTTCTGTCTCACAACACAAAAGGTGCATCCCTTCCTTTCTACTAGAATGAAGATCAGCTGTTTGGCATACGGAGATTAATGTGTATCAGCAACAGTATAAGTGGAAGAAAAAACTGGAGTAGGTAATGTAAACAGCGAAGTTATTAATTTGACTCATCACTCAATTCTGTCGCAACAAGAGTTTTGTCATTCAAAACACCGATACACATGGGGAAACTTAAATTGAAATGCAAATATAGCGTTATCCACATTGATAGAGGGTCTGCTGTATTTTCACCATGCTTCATAGAGGGTGGGCTGTGGATACAATTTCTAAACAGAGCATCAAAGAGCATACATTTCAATGCTGGGCATGGCTGTTGTGTTACAACATTCATCCTCAGGAGTGAATCTGCTTTGCTGAATGCATTTAAGAAAAACAACGCTCAACAATAATCTAAATATAGACTTGATCATTATTTATCTCAGTAACAATTTCTACGAATGGTCCTTCATAAGTCATATAATTTCATCATACTGTAAGAAGTACATAAGACCTTCATAAGAACTACATGGACAAGCTTCATAGAAACTGTTACTTAAATCTACCTTTGCTAAGTTCCTCAGATGGAGATTGGTTTATGGTAACGTCCTGTGAGTAGTTTTGCAACATTTATTTTCATGAGTGCAAAAATTGCATTTATTTGCAATGTGCTAGGTTTCCTGATTTGCCAATGCACTATCACACCTTCATCCCTGAAATGAAAGACTTGCTACCAGCCCACTTGTCTGTTTCACTGGGTGCACCAGCACTATTAGTGTGTATCCACCACTTCCTCTCAAAAAAGAATGCTATAGAAAATGTAATCTTCAACCATATGCTGTGCTTAAATGAATATTGCACCCTCAACTGAAAGATCATGGGTCTGTCCTCAAGAGTGAACGTTATTAAAATAAAAACCTAAAATGAAAATAAACTCCACTGATTATGTGGCAGTGCCTGTAACCTGGCTTTTTACCCGTCACCAAACCAATGTATCTTTCCCCAATTAAGGCCAATATGAAGTTTTGACTTCAAGAAGGTAGTTTGAATGTTAGAATACCCATGAGAATTTCTGGTGGCTGGAATTGCTCTTTGCTTTGTGAAAGCACAGAAATGTTTGTCAAGAGGTAGTCGTCCAAATGGCAGGCTAAGGCGACACAACTTATGAAATAATTGCTAGGGTCATAATTAAAATAAGGAATGTAGTTTAAGGGCATAAACTTTTAGAAGTTAATAAAGAAGTGAATGGAAATGTTATAAGTTCTCTAATTATCTAACGGCTATTAAGGAAGTTTCACCCTCTCCCTTTGGTTTCTGTTTACTTTCATTTTTATTTGATTATATATTTATGCAGTGACCATAATTGGCTGAATTACATTTCATTACATTTTCCAAAATCAACAATAAACATATATAACATCTAGTTTTTCAGATCACACTTCATTATTGATATTACATAATACTATTTTAAGTATTATGTAATATCTAAGTACTGGAGGTTTGTATAGTAAAAAAGGATGCTGTGCTACAGGCTTCAGTTTTTATTTATTAATTTTTTTAGATAATTTATAATAGAGCTCAATTTTCATACACACTCAGTAACACATTATGGCAATATTAGGCAAGATTTTGTCTACCACATTATACCTTAAATTTATCAAGTTTTCTTGAGAGCTTTCTGCATCTCTTGATTCAAGGCTTTTGATTGCTTTTGGAGTCTGTTATTGGCCCACACAACACATACAGAGCCATGTTGACATGTGCACAATGTCTCTAATCCCTTGCTAAATGTGTAAATATAATCATGTTAAATGCAAAAAGCCAGAATTTATTTCACTCAGCTTTTATTAATCCATAGTCATAGAAAATGTTGGGGACACTGGGATGCTGCAGTTCCTTGAGCCAATTACTTATAACACATCATATTCCAATAGAGTCCAACTGAATAGCCCATCCCAGAGTGCAAATGTAGCATGGATTCAAAGCTGTCATTGGAAAAGCAGAGCACGTTTCTTTCAGTAAACAATCCATGAAAATGCACAGAATGCTCAACGAAATCAGTTTCACATTTACTGCAAGAATGCCTGAGGTTATTCAAAATGTTAGAGTTGATCAAGTCCTTGCTTTTAGAAGAATTCTATTTAAATGGATTTCACACCAAATTTGTTTGAATACATTTGAATAATGTTATAATAATGTGCCGTTCCATAAATATGTTTAATGGGTTAACATTACATGAAGACTATTGGGTTAACATTACATGAACATTTTTAATTGCACAAGAGAAGGTACAGTGCTACAGTAAAGCACAAGCACTCAAAGCTTTCATTTTATTTGATTTCCTTTATCAAACATGTATGAATTTTCATGGGAATATCACAGCAATGACATCATTACCCTTGAGTTATTAGTTTATTGTAGCCTAATGTTTATACAGATACATACATGACAGCCATATAAATTGTATATGTACAATGCCATTCCAGATTAGTTTTTCTCCAAACGTACAACTAACATCACATTTTTTCTTCACATCCCTTAGATGCTCTGTAGCCATTTCTGGTTCATGTGGACATGCCCAATCTTTTATTATTTTTACTTCTGCACATCTACACACACTATATCAGTAGCCACTTTATTAAGTACATCTATCTCGTACCAGGTTTGACCCCCTTTTGCCTCCAGAACAGCCTGAATTCTTTGTGGCATGGATTCAACAAAGTGCTGGAAACATTCCTTTGGGATTTTGGCCCATGCTGACTTGATGTATCGTACAGTTCCTACAAATTATTCGACCACACATTCATGCTGTGAGCCTCCTGTTCCATCTCATCCCAAAGGTGCTCTATTGGACTGAGATCTGGGGACTGTGCAGGCCATTAGAGTAAGCTGAAGTCACTGTCATGTTCGAAACAGCTCGAGGTGATGCGTACTGTGTGATATGCATTACCCTGTTGGAAGTATTCATTTGAAAAGGGGCAGATCGTGGTTATAAAGGGATGCCCATGGTCTTTAGCAATGCACAGGTATGCTGCGGTGTCCAAATGATGCTCAGTGGGCATTAAGGCGCCGAATGGGGACCTGGTACGCATTCCCCACATTACACCGCCACAAGCCTGCGATTCTGACCCTGCCGTCTGCATGTCGCTGCAGAAATCATAATTCGTCAAACCAGGAGACATTTTTCCTTTCTTCAATTGTCCAGTTTTGGTGATCAAATGCCCATTGTAGACTCATCGTCCTGTTTTTACCTGAGTGGAACCCAGTGTGATCTTCAGCTGCTGTAGCCCAACCATTTCAAGGTTCGTGGTGCATTCAGAGATGCCTTTCTGTGCAGTATTGTACGCAGATGTTGTTTGAGCATTTGTGGCCTTTCTGTTAACTCAATTCTCTTCTGACCTCTATCATTTTCAAAGATGTCTTCGCCAACAGAACTACCACTGGATGCTTTCTGTATATCACACCATTTTCTGTAAAGTATACAGGTTGTAGTGTGTGAAAATTCCAGGGGGGGGGGGGGGGAGCAGCTGTTTCTGAGATGCTGGAACCACCACATCTGGCACCAACAATCATTTTGATCATGCATCTTACCCATTCTTAATGATCGGTTGAACAACAACTAAATCTCTGAACCATTTCTGCATTCTTTATATAAGTTATTGCATTTAAGGGCTATGCAACCAAATTATTAGACCGTATTGCTTTACTTTGAAGTTCATCCATCAACTTCATTTTTCAAAATGGGACTTGGAAAATGGAAAATATATATATGCAGACTCATATTTTTGTGTCATATTGTTCTTTTCACCTCAAATCCAAATGTGTATGGATACATGACCTTTAAGGGCAGAAGCATTAGCCTGAAAAGATTCCTTTAAAAAAAATTGTGTTGCTACATATATTTGTATATTTGGTGCCTGACTTGCATTGTTATGATGACACTCAAGTTATTAGCACTGCCACAGAAGTTATTTTGAGGAGCCAGAAATGCCCTTGCACTGGAGCAGGCTTCACATTTGCACTGACAAGCTTATGTATCATTGATGCTTGTAAAACAAGATTTCCATCTGCAAAACCGACCGCTTTAATGTAATATTCTTTTGTTTGGTCCTCAAAGAAAGACAGAAAGGGGGAAAAAATAAAAGTGTTTCCAAGGGTTTCCCCTGAATCAAATGTCAGTTCCTTCTTTAATATTCACACACACATTCACACAAAAACGTAAATAAAATTTTAAGTATGCCGGCAAGTTTAGCTCTTCAGAAATATCACACAAACTTCTGAAATCTTCTTTCCAATAAAACATATGAGTTCCTAAAACTTCAGGAAGCCCCCTATGAGTATAAATAATTTGCAACAAATATGCATGACTGTAGCAGCTTTGTTCCATGAAAGTACAGAGCTATTCATTTTACTGTATAGATAAGGATCTATACAGTAGATATTATAAATTCGCTCAAATATTTAAATGCATCCAATTACTTATTTCAGAGAGAATACCATTGTATACCCTACAGTATATAGCTAGCTAACATAACTGGAAATTATTTTTTTTTCTTGGTTTAAAAAGATCAAGATCAATGGATCATGATCTTTGGCTTCTCAATGTCAGCCTCTAAAGATATTTTAACTTAACTTTGTGATCATAGAAGGAATGTCTCTTCTAGTGCTAGACAAAGCTGCCTTTCTTTCTGCAGGTAAGCCAATACTGCTGCCTCTGTAAAAGAAATACTACATTCAATTATAATTTAACAATTTTCAATGTTAAAAGAAAATTATTTTTACTCAACATTCAGAATAAATATTTACCTGTCACCAACACCCATATGTTATTACATTTAAATATAAACCACCATGTTAAAATCAAATCATTAAGTCTTTCTATACAATTGTTAAAATTGAAAATGAATTTTTCCTTCAATGGACTTGATAGTTGATACCAAAACCATTTATGAAGTTTTACTGGCATTATTTATATATATATATATATATATATATATGGTAATATGATTTAGAAGGAATATTTGTTTTCTCTGGGCTAGATTTGCTTGCTCATTTTCGCTATTTAATGTGCTGGTTTTAAAAAATGAACTGTTATTTCCAAATAATCTTGCTGAGTGATGCAATATGTATAGCTAAATGAGCTGGAACTGAAATAAGGCATGAACTGGAACCCAGAATCGCACTTCCAAAAATGGAAATTCTCTGCTCCAGTAAGTACACACAGTACACTTCTTCACCATTTCACACATTTGAAAATATTGATGGCAGTTGATCATGCAAAACTTGGTTTTAAATTAATCGTTGAACATGATGTGTGTTGCTCTGTAATTCCTATTCACTTCAGTTATAACATGGAGGAATAAGCATCAATCTAATCAGGAGATTTGTTTTTATGTTCATTGCTTTAAAGCACTCCTGATATATTTTGAAAAACAGATAAGGAAGAAATTCAATAGTCTGCAGTCATGAAAAGTCCAGTAGAGACACAGTGTTGCTGCTATGGTTACAGGCTTCTAGAGGCAGATGTTCCAGACATAGCCATGTCAATGATATCTAAATAGGTGGTGCATTCTTCTTTAGGCTAGTTGTTTGAAATTATAATTGAAGCACCATCTGAAATGGATCAAGTTACATCAAGGCTGTATGACTGTGCTTGCTGCAATTAATGTAGAATGATGTGTACCAAGTGAATACTAACCACAACTTTTGACCACAGAAGAATCAGACTGTTTCTCCCTGCCGCAACCTTGAGTAAGACGCTGGTGAATTTCTTAATAAACAAGAGTGCTAGATGAGCCCCCAAGCTCTGTTCTGCCTGTGTGTGAGCTGCTTTGCTGTACTGTGCCTCAAGAGGGCGTTGTGTGCAAATCAGAGACAACATGACAGAAGGCTGCCTGACAATAAGGCACCCTGTCAAAGGATGCCAAAGGCTACTTGCATTAGCACACTAACATTGCTTGATGTGAAATAGCAGTGTGGCAGGGGAGACCCCATGCCAACCTGTTGCTTTGGCTGAACCAGCTGCTCCTGCTTTTAAACCACAGTACGTGATTTTGTTCCAAATCACAGTGGGAATGTTTCTCATCACATTTTTTCTGTTTGAGTAGCAGACCCTCCTATTCCCTGGGATCACTTACATTGTACATTCATTGCATTATGTATATATAATGCAAATATGAGAGATCTTTTTCCAAAGCTGCACTCTGGGAATGATGTAACTGAGGCAAAGCAACAAAAGACCCTGAAAATTTCTTACGAACCTTTACTGGTTGCAAAATGGCTTGCATAACTGATAATTAACATATTTAATTCATATTGGTATTGTGTAACGTGAATCATATAAAATCCTTGAAAAGTACTAAACATTGGCAACTCGTCATACAGTATATGTACCATTGTGTGTGTGCGTGTGTGTGTGTGTGCGTGTGCGTGTGTGTGTATGTTGCATTTACAGGAGGTTGGAAGTGATTTTGGACAGGGGGGTAACCTAACAATCTAATGCTTCTGCATTCTGTGTTGCCCAGGGATGTTTCTTTAAAAGTGGTGAGGTGTAAAACAAAATGTTGCAATGACATCACAGCAAATGGAACTGCACAGCATCACAATCCTGAGTAAAACAGAAGCAAGGCAATCTCTAGTGACAAAGAGACAGCTCCACTAGGGCTAATTATAACATGTTAATACTTTAATGACTCCATTACTATTTCAAAAAAAAGGTACTTGTTCATTTTGAGGACTTACGTATAGGCGTGCATAGTTGTGGTTTCCAAAATTTCAGAGCCCATGACTCACATTATGAGTTAAACTTTCCATCGCCTCTTCTTAAATTGTAGCCGAACAAATGTTCAAAATGTTTTTCCCATTTCAAAATAGCAAACAGTTTGGGGACCATGGACTTACAGGCTGTAAATGGTTATACATACGCCTGTTTATTAAGGTTTCAAAGGTGCTGATAAAATGATATGGTTTAATATTACCTATTGTAATGATGTAGTTAAGTCTAAACCATACATTTGGCGGAACAAGCATGCATGTGCTTATACACAATATCGCAAGAAAAAAGAAGTTGTAAAGCTTCTTCTTGTACAATTTTGACAAAAAAGTTATTTTATTTATATTTTGCTTGACTATCAACCTGGCAGGATTACTTTATTTAACTGTAAATGCCTTTTTATATTTTATTAATGAATCAGACATTCATATGACAAAGACATCACTTATTTCTGCATTATGCATGTTCAAATGAGCTGGTGTTTATATCAGGGGCTTGGCCAGAGTTAAGCAAAGTATAATTATGTCCTTTGGAAAAGAACATTTTAATATCAGTGTTTCTTTTCTGTGTTTCTGCTTAAATAAATACAAATAATTATATTGTATTGTATTTATGAATAAACGTTAAGGGAAAAAATGACTTTTGTAAATCACAAAGGTAGCATAGAAGAAAATTTTGTAATTACATATTCATTATTTTTAGATGTATTCAATGTGTATTTGACAAATTGGAGCCGCAAACCAGCTTTCATTTTGAACACATAGTTACTTCTTTATAAAACTGGATTTGATTCAATTCAATTAAATTTCATTGGTAATGCACTTTTACTGGGACAATGTCACAAAGATATTTTGCAGTGAAAATACAAAAGAAAATTGGACAAAAACCAGGCCATAACCCCAAAAAGCGGGCAAAAAAAAATCCCCAGTTGGAAGAAAAATGCTGGCGAGAAAAAACTGGCTAGCCTGGTGTAATTGATAGAATAGATAAAATGAATGGTAATACAAATGTAATCAGGGATCTATCAGCACAAATGATAAAATGGTTTGGGCAGGCTACAATGAGAGAGGTCGTTAAACTAGCTCATAAAATAGTTTGTGCAAGGAGAGCAATGTATAGTAATGGGCAATTCTGAGGGGCAGGATGATGCATCCAGGACTCCAGGTTGTGTCATGGCAAGGGCTTGAACCAGGAAAGCAACAGGGCTGGAGAAGTCTGCAATCTCAGATGAATATTGCATATACTGTAAATTAACATTAAATCAAATCAAATACATTTTGTTTGTATAGTGCCCATTACAGAAAACTGTCACACAGACGTACAGAGTGACTGAATTTTTTTTCTTTCTTTTTTTAACTCCCCAGTGGGAAGAAAAGCACTCAATCAGTGGTGAGAAAAAGCTCCCCAATGGGAAGAAATCTCAGGAGGAACCCAGCTACAGAGGGGAGCCCATCCTCCACTCGCTGGCCCAGTGTAAAGTAGAGGTAGAATGGATGCAGCAGGAATGTAATGAAGGGATCTATCACAGTAAATAATCAAATGGGTTTGGTAGGTTGCGGTTTATGTATTAAACTTGTACATAATGTCAAAAATCCAAATGAAGGGATGTGTAATATGCAGTTCAGAGGGGCGGAGTGATGCGTCTGTGCCTCCAGGTTGCGTTAAGGCATGGACTTGAACCAGGGGAGGGACAGGCCTGGAGCAGTCTGCGAACTCAGGGTGAGAGACCAGGCAGAAGTCCCAGGGGAAAAGAGAGAAGGAGATGATAGTTTTATGGATTATAGAAATTATGAGAGGCAAATATGGAGGCCACAGTGTAACATGGAATGCACCAGGGCACTATGCTGTAGCAGCATATCAAAAGGATCTGAAGATAGGCGTATACACAGCCATGAGAATGATTCTGGACTGTCAGTACCCCAACACAACCACAACCCCCTCACCCCCCACCCATCCGCCCCACACCACTAGTTAAAGACATTGTTTCACATCTTAAAAAGGTGTTAAACAAAATTTGGTGATGATTTATGGTTTTTGTGTTAACATAAGAGCAGTTAAAACAGACCGGACAAATTTGGCCGCGAACACTATAATAAGGGGGTGAGCAACGAACACTGGAGAAAGGTTAGAGACAGAGCACGGATCTTCAGTTTAGAAACGCTTGCTAAGGAACAGAGTAGCTGTGTCCTACTTGTGCTTTCAACTCACAACCTTGCAACTTGCAAGCTTAGTACCCTGTTAAGCTGTTCTGTTACCCTCAATGATTGGCTGCTCTTGCACTGAGACAGTGAACTATTTTCGCTTTCAACAGACTTTGGTCTGGTGATTAGAAGTAAGAACCTGGGTGTGCGGTGAAGAGCAGGGGTGGGCAGTTCCACTTCTGCAGGTATGCCTGCAGGTTTTAGCTTCAACCAGGTGTCCTGAGTCAATTAACTAATTGCCGATATAGGCCAACGCTGGTTCACTTGACCACACTCAAACATTTTGTATAGGGACACAAGAACAGCTGTTTGCAGAAATGACAGATCACATAAATGATTGGACTAATTAAACAATTTCAAGCTGGTAGAAATGGATACATCGCACCCCTGTCAAAAGTAGGATCAATTTAAACATTGATACTTAATGGAATAAGTCAACTCATGTTAAAGTATCTTCCTTGTATGAAAACAGCACATTTCCTGACATGGAATTGAGATATGAATCCTCCATCCTACTGGTATCAAACCCAGTTTCTCCTTTCTCCTTTTTTGATAAGCAAATGTAATAAGTAAAATAATATTATAGACTGTAACATTATAATCCTGATGGGGGAAGCGAGATGTAGCTGTTGGTTGTGACATTAGCATGTCATCATTTGAGGTTTCTGTTCTTGCACATTTGAAAGAGGCCCAACAGCAGAGGTCCAAGAAAAATAAACAGGAGGGTAAAGACATTTTTAAGACAAGGAAGGACACTCAAATATACAACCTCAGCCAGACTCATTTGCATTTCTGAATCATTGGCGCTTTGGGGGTGAAAAAATAATGTGACAGTCTGTAGAAGGTAAGAGAATTGCGGAAAAAGCATATAAATTTCCCTGAAGTCCACTAGGATATTCAGTGTTAAATGGCCTGTCTCTCCCTGTAGTTCCTTGTAGCTACAAGAATCATACCCTTGGTTACATATTACGCCAAATGTCCTCTAAACACAAAGCACACCCTCGTCAGACTGTGCTGCTCCATTAACGCTGATTACTTAGACTGGGAAAGGAGAGCACCTGACTGACAAAGCTGTGTTTTATTCAACCTGACAGGTAAACACACTGTCCGTCGCACAGCTCCCCTTCCCTCCACCTTTATGCTTATTAACTCTGCTATTGTTCCAGTTTTTTTTTTAAGATATCTTGACGGGAGAAAAAATTTTCTTTGCAGGGAGGTCGCCAAAAAATGTAAAAACCTAGCTGATTAATGTCATGCTGATCTCCGAAAATAAGCCGCCATTTGGTGAACTTTATGAGCTCTGCCAGAACTGGCAACCCACAGCCGTGTCTGTCGCAAGGCAAGGAGAGCGTAGATAATTGGCTCTTCAGGAACACAGTAATCCACTTATTCGCCGTTGCGTACCCTGTAAGGTTGTCAGATGCCCTGCGATTGGGGGGGCTCGATTCCTTGCATGTGGTGCCAGATGGCAGCGGCATCAGGCGTGCATAGCAGTTAAAGGGCAAAGGAAGTGATGCATTCTTTGCCTCCTCTGCCCACAAGCCTCCACCGGGGATGGCCAATCCTGGCCGCTCCTGCCCCTGTCAATGAGGTTAATTGCGTGTGTTTAGCAAAAATGGTGGAAACAGGTGCTCAGATCCCTGCTGTGGGGACAATGGCTATTTTCAGTCTTCCTTTTAAACAGCCTGCTGTTTCAGGCTTCAGTACATTGCCATGGACCTGTATTTCAACTGCATGCAGGTTTGACCAGCAAGACAACATTATACTCTATATGCTTGTCTAGATGCTTGTGATTTGAGTCTGAATTGAATTGAGTTGAATTGTTTCATTCAGTATTTCTATTTATGAAAAAGCAACATGCTGTCTCTGCCTTTGTGATCATTGTCTGTACAGTTTCACATTAAAAGCTGATTTTTATGTCTGAGGGATTCGCTGCATGTTATCCTTTTGTGAGGATATTTGCATTACAAAAATCTGAAATTGTCTCAAATGTCATTAAATTTGACTTTGATTTGAAGGGTACATTTGCAAGGAACTGCATGAAAGAGAATCAAAATGCCATGGCATAGTATTTTTTAGCATATATATTAGAAATTTTATGACAAATATTTATCTTTGCCGTATTTTTAGTAAGTATACAGAGTTTCCCCTGCCAAGGATATTTGTTTCTCAGAATATTCCAGAATATTAAGGTTAGTATTCCCAGCAGCTGCATTTGTCTGCTTTCTGCATGTCCATTGAACATTATGTATAAGCAATGAGGGACTTTGCAGGAGTGGTCATGGAGTGCATTTAGCACTATTAATTCAGTTAACCCGTCGTGACAGCCCCCTAATGGCCAGAACACTGGCATCCTGAGATTGCTCGACTCAGACATTCAGTGCTCCTGCAACCAAACTTTGAGTGGAAACAACAAATTCTGTGTTCTAAATTTATCAGTAGATATTAAACAACAACAATGTCATGAGTTCCTAAGTGCTACCATTTTGACAATAGGTCATCCATTTAACAAGCAACCCCAACCTGTAACTACACCCACCAAGCGTGACACACTGGACAATAGTGTCTATCTGGGAGTTCATAAAAATATTTTGTTTAATTTCAGTGGCATGATTTCTACACTTTAGGGAACTGAAACCCGATGATTTCACATATTACTCCATAAGTGAACAAAAAGATTCCAAAAAGAACTAAAATGAATTAAGAAAAAAATTTATTAAATTTAAAAATCAGAAACAAAAATAAATTTGCACCACATTACACAATTAATTCAGGAATTTAGAATGAACCTGTGCATTAGTAAGTAAAAATATCTTTTCGAAGTCTTGCTAAATCCGACCTTGGATTGTGAACCTTGTGCTTTAC
The DNA here is from genome assembly GCF_013347855.1 of Anguilla anguilla. Lineage (NCBI taxonomy): Eukaryota > Metazoa > Chordata > Actinopteri > Anguilliformes > Anguillidae > Anguilla > Anguilla anguilla. Next base: position 21,583,536 of record NC_049209.1, read on the forward strand.
TTTGCACTTGAATTACCTGCCGTGAAACTAGCAAAAGTGAGTCTGGCCTGCCCTAAGTGCACATGTGCTTTCGACCATGTGCTAAAACCGTTAAAATAGAGCCCAAAGTGTTACAGGATGCATTGAGGTTTCTTCAGCTACTGACCCAGATGAAGGCGTATATAAATCTCAATCCTGTAGGAAATGCTTGGCTGTAATCATTCTGGTGAACGTTTGAGCTACAACTATTGGCAGGTTAATTATTACCCCTCAGGCCCTAAAATAATAATTTAAAACAAGAAAGACATAACAAACTAAGCAACTCAAAAGCTTTTCAGTTTGCTGTCACACCTATATCTGCTGGTACAACCAGAGTTCCTTGTAAGCTTTCATTTATAATGTAGTGAATCAGTCATGTAATTCTCAGACAATCAACAGTGAATTTTCCCACTGGCAGACATCTTGAGTGCCCCTCTATAGTCAGCAAGTCTCCTGGAATCTAATCAACCGCAAGGATACCCAAAAGTGATGGATTTCTCCTACCAGAATAGAAAATAATTACAAAGTGCATCACAAAAAGAATTAAAACACCCTGATTCACTGTTAAATGTACAGAATAATTGTACACAAGCATAAATGATACTGACATGCTGTCAAAATAAAGCTGTAATATTTTGTAATATATGTCTCATTAATAGATAAATGAAATTAGAAATGGATGGGTATGTGGGTGCTGAGGTTTCTATTAACTGCTGCCCAGGGCTAGTGTACTTGCATTTGAAAATTTTGAAGTTTTTGGAAAGAGGCCATTTTTACTGTGTGTACATACTGTATTGCATGTTAGCAATCATGGGAAAGAGCATTTCTTATGATTACAGGTTTTAATTACTTTTAGAAGGAGAGAAATGAGCAAACCATTAATGAAATTGCTCATTGTGCAAAGCTTTGATCAGGTTTTGACCTTGTTCTCAAAATCTCATCAGTTCATTTTCTATCAAAAGTTTTTGGCATTATTGGTAAATGGTCATGACTTGAGATATATATACATATCTCATGTATCCACAAAAAGAAATGTGAACATGTGAAGACCACCCAGTCAAAAAACACAAAACTCATTATTTATTTCAATGCAATATCAAACTATTATTATTATTATTATTATTATTATTATTATTGTGTAGTCGTAGTATTCATTAATCATCACACAGTCCTATCCATAGTGGCCATTTTGGTATGATACATACTGTAAATTCTATGTAGATGCCAATACGTCAGTTTGTTCAGCAGTAATTCTGTTGAATTCTGCTCAATGTGTCTGTTATGGTGTTTAAAAGGAACATAATCTCAAGATTCAATAACAGAAAGCCACTGAGACACATGCAGACTGATAACTACATTAATCTAGCATTCATTCATCATATCAACAGCTCACTGTTGGTTGTATCATGAATGATACATCTTGTATTTGTTGAACTGCAGATTCCTCTGGTGACAGTGTTGTGTCAGCAAATGTGTACTATACTTGTTTGAGACATATTAGTCTTTTATCACCATATTTCATTTACCGGGGATTGATTTTTGTGCCCTCCATCCCTGCCGTGAACTAAAGTACTGTTTCTACAAAATGACTTTTGGAATGGGAGCATATCGAACTGCAAGGATGGTTGTTTTTTTATGCTGTTGAGCAAACTTTAAACTTCGTTAATAATAATATTTGTGAGGTTGTGCGAGGAAGTCCTCCAACCATAGGCATATGTTTCAGATGAGTTACCAGAAAAAGTATTACATTATATTCATTTGTTCATTATGTTCTTATACACAATGTTAAAAAAAAAAAAAAAAAAACAGTAATGCCTGGACGTGAGGTATGTGAGCAATAGTCCACATTCCCAGACCAGCTAATGTATATGCAACCTCACTAAAGCAGTAATGCAAGTTACAATAGCTATATTAACCTACAACCTTAACGAAGATGTGTGAGATGTGCTCAGGACATGCATTTTGCAGCGCTACTCAAGCCATGCTCATACAAAACAAGAGGAAATGGCTCCCGAGCAGTTAATATTTGATTTTCCAAGGTTGCCCATTTCAGACAGCCCAACCCCACTCAAAGTTTAGTTTAGTTTAGTTTAGTTTAGTTTAGTTTAGTTTAGTTGACAAAATTAAAACACATAAAAGACTTGCATGTGCAGAAATTGTCAAGGATAACACAAAAAAGTCCTGGACTTATTTCCATCGTGGTCCTTGATGTTCCATCAGCCATAGCAAGATAACATCAGGCTTCAAAAGAACAACACGACATACAAAGATTCTTACCACAGTCTAAAAAACATAATCATACTATAACTCTTACCACAGTCTAAAATAAATAATCATACTATAACTACTACTAACATCGCATACAATTTACGCCCATTTTAATTCACAGTGCTATATAAACAAAATGAGCCTAAAAAGTACCGTATGATGCAAAATTACTCTATCACTTTCCTGTGACTTCTGCCACTGTGTAATTACGACTCTGCAGAGGAAGTACACAAAGAGACTGATTAGAGAGACAGCTACAGAAGCAACGAGCCAAACCTTAATTTTGTGCTAATTAAAGATCCATTTGGCCCCCAAACCATGGCAAATCATCCATTTAAATTCTTAGGAACAGTTAGGACAGTCTTGCCTAAAATAATGCATTTGTTGAATCGATACCAGATGTTCCATCTGCATTGCTCAAAGGAGTTCATTAGCATGGTCATCTTCCGTTCTTTTTTTTTAATTGACATCCATATCACAGCATTTCGCAGCACCTGTCTGGGCTTTTTCTTGGTCATTTTCTCTGTTTGCCACAGCCTGATACAATCTTTTTATATTGTATATACAATTTGTTTTAAGGAAGGTGGTATGCTTAAAATACTTCATTTCCCTAGGAAAAACAGAAAATATGTCACACTTCTACATTATTTTTTTTCAGTCAGAACAATACTTATAAAATATTAATCTTGTATTATCTTGTATTTAATTTAAGACAATTTAATGGTATTGGTGAGATATGACTGAAACTTTTAAAGCTCATTTCTGCATCAAGGTCTCTTGCATCAATGTGGCATACATCAGAAGAGGCCTGCACTAAACTAAATACAATTTTATAAATTGTACATATGTAATAAATTTAGGAAAATAAATACATTTGTTCTGTATCACACACATTTTTAATCAGTGAATTGACTGTTGTAAGAAAATAATATTGAATTTGAACACCTTGATTAGAATGTCAAAGCAAGGGGGTCTGATCAAAGTAGTGTTATTGTAAAAGTAACACTATAAATTTACTGTAAAATGTCACTTGTACCTGATAAATAATCTTGTTATCACATATATAGGACAAATTAGCTCAACCAGAAACTGAATTCTATAACTGCATTTATTACTGCAATCATGAAATGCATAGCAATGCTTTTATACACTGTTACCTCCTTATGCAGTCAATATACACTTCCAGGAAAAATAACTGCTTGTTATGAGTGTTTCCTGACATTTGATATCACACTTTAAAATGAGTTACTTTGTTGTTTAGACGTCAGTATGTAAATTAATGTACTTGTGTAGCATCATGTTTTTCCTATTGCAGTCTTGTCTGTGTTAGTCTGCCCCAGGCAACTGTGTAGGCCAACAGTTATGCAATAGGGCTGATGAATGTAAGTTTCAGGTTTGGAAATCAGGTGGACCAGTGCTGTTGAATTCTCGTGCAAAAAATTGGTTGGTAAAGAGCTTGCACAATTTTTTTATTATGTTAGTGGTGTTTTTTTACTTTAAAAAGTGTAAGCTTTTTAAGTCACCATAAGAGACATATAGTGAGTAAATAAGTAACCTATTGAAAAGTGTTGTGATGTGTCCCTGGGAAAGGGAATGAAACAGGATGGTTTGCATAGCCTGATATCATTGATCCATCTGGAGGCCAACGGAGGCTCTTCTCCTTCACCTCACAGAACAGGTCATCTGCTAGCTGTTGATTGCATTGACTCTATAAAACAATTACTCCTGTTAAAACACATTGATCGGTAAGGAGGGAATGTTCACCTTTGGGGGTTGGGTGGGGTGGGGTGGGTGGGGGGGAATGGGGGAGGGGGGGGGTGCTATTGTGGCAGGTCAGTCAGTTTGGTGAATTAACTGTCTATAATGTTTCAATAGGCTTTCATTAAGAATAAAAAAGTGGCTAAAGGAATAGCGTTGTCATACTCTAAAAATAAAACGGTGTAACGAAACCTGTGCCAAGCAATGAATATGAGTCATGTACCCTCAACCCCCCTCCCAACAATACACCCCTAACACATTAACCATACGGTGAATAAGCCCATCAGGAATGAAGGGGTTACTTAACACATGTAAACCTAAAACCTCAACTGTCTAATTCAGTGTTTATGAGAAGTGTGGCAGGTGTGTGCTGATGATTAGATCATCTTTAATTATGATTTTAATTAAATGTCCTATCTAATATCAGAGTCCATAACTCCGCAAGTGTGGCTGGAGGATTAAGAAGATAACAAGCTACAGATACCAACAGTTGGAGCCAGAGAAAGAGGAATATGAGGAAACAAAAAAAAAAGATAAGAAAAGCAGGTAAACAATGGTAATGGTTCTCAAACAAAGGTACGCATATTGTGGCTGTTATCTAAGCACTTATAAAAGGTCTTGGAACATGCGGAAGCAAATTCCTATTGCTGTGTCAATTACTGTAACAGTTGTCAATGACAATTAACCGTTCACCTCATATGTAAGAGAAGAAAATGTCTCATCTTACTTATATTGATTTTAACAACCAAAAAATTAATTTTCTAATGCATTACAAAAAAAACTAATATTATGATTCTACTCCAAAGATGGTAAGCTTATTGCATCAATTAATGTGTGTGTGGCTTTGAGTGTGCTGCAAGTATGTGTGTTTTAAATGTGTGTATGTGTATTTACGTAAACAGTGTGTGTATGTGTGTGTGTGTGTGTGTTTGAGTGTGTATGCTTATATAGAGTACATTTTTCCATATATCTAAAGGAATTACTGAAGTACATGGAAACCATCCATCCTTCCAAGTGGGCGGCAAATTGATTTTATTTTTTCCCCATTGGAAAGAAAAGGAATACAATAGTGTGAATGTCAACCGAATGCAATTCAATGCCACACTAGTTGGTCTTGAGCTCTTCAAACAGTGTCAACAAATTACTCCCAGAGGCCTGGAAATTGATAATCTATTATGGGTGGTCTTGCATTGGGAAGGGGTGACCAAAGCCTGCCCCCTACAACTTGGGGACAGAGTCATCTGGAAAAGCCATCTGTGTGCAAGAAATGGTTAGGGTATTGCCAAGAAGCCCAGAAAGAGAATCAGGTGGACTTGTGGACTAAACCTGGTCTATCTTGCCGACCAGTTAAAAATATATATATATATATATTCTGTACAAGTGAGTTACAGTGATAAAGCTGTATTGTTCTAATGTCCCAAAAGCCTCCTTTTTTACAATTAGTGTTTTTGTTATAGCAGTCCAATTGCTTGTTAATATGTTTTGCATGAATATTTCACAGTAAAATCCCTTTAAACTGAAGAATGGCAAGAACACTATTGGGAAAATCTGCATTGTAGCTTTTTCCTTTTTGTCACAGTATATTGACACAGTATCCTATGTTTTGGGCCCATTGACCAATGGGGAATGAATGAGCTCATATTTGAATTAGCCAGACAATAAGTCAGACCTGCATTTACAGAAATAAAAAAATCAATGGGAACACATACTGTAAGCCATATTGATCCCAAAGTTGAAATATGCAGGCATACAAATGACATGCAATCACAACATCGATACCGACACAGTGACATTATTAAACGCAAGCCGTGTAATTTCCTGCGAACAATCAATTGACCAAAAAATCACAGAATAAAGAATTGTGCCACACACTCCACTGCCCTTTGAACTAACCAAGCTCAATAAGCACAGCTGCTAGTTGGAGGTTTCCCATTTTGCAAAAGGGCCTTCCTTCGCCCGATGTCTCCTGATGGTGGCCAGTCTTGCTTCTTTGGAGAAGCCAACATGAAAATCAGAGCTGACGCAGCACAGCTGAATACTGCTAATATGCCACCCCCCCCCCCCTTTCTCCCCACTACCCCCCTCCTATCAGAACTTCTGAGACCGGGTATTATTTCCTCTGAGAAGGTCTTTCAAGGAACCTCTGAGCAAGGCCCGCTTGGGAATAGAGAAATCATCATCTCCAGGAAGGGCCTAGGATTTATGAGAAATATATTTTTATTCATACACTGGTTTTAAATAATTAATGGCAGTATGGTGAGTGTGAAAATGAAAGTTAACAACTGCCTGAAGCCAGCCCCCCCCCCCCCCCCCCCTCCCCCCAAAACCCCACCACCCATCGCAGGTAAAAGGCTATAATGAAAAGGAGCTGAAGAGCTGACTTTGAGGAGTGCTGGGCTTGTTAATAAAACATCACTCTGGGGGCAGCGGCCGCTCTCGGTCAGGGGTGAGCCGATGCTATAGGCTGCATTTCCAGGCTGGAATGCATCTAAAGCGCGCGCTGCACCTTTCCTGGGCCACGAGCCGCGTAATAACGGAGGGAGGAACCCGCGCTGTTCTGCAGTCCCTACCTGTGTGATGCACGACAGGCAAAGCACTCACCGCACGCCAGTTACGCTGACGCTGGTGAGGATTTATTCAGCCAATTAAACAGGGCGGTTCACTTTCTGGCCAGTCTGAGAAGGTCAGATGTTAAACAGGTGTTGAATAGATGTTTCCAGATATTAAACAATGTTTATGTGCCTTTATGTGCCTCACTTTTGTAATTCTTTATTTATTCATTTTTAATATAAAAACAGTGCAGACAGAAAGAGTGAATGGATTTTTATTTCTTTGTTTGGGGAAAAAATTTAAATGATTGATTGAATGACAGATGACGTAGAGGGACAAGGAGAATGGCTGTAGACAAATATGCCCCTGCCATTGTTATCAATAGACTCTGAATGTCTAAACAGGATTGGTCGGCCTGTAACAATGTTTAGTAACATTTAATGAATTCTACAGGGATAACAGAATAGAGCTGGTGAACATACAATGACTCCATGGTCATAACTGCTTGTGTGCGAGGCATTATGGTCTTCTGGGCTTTGCCCTACTCCTATCCACCATCTATCATGCACATTGTTGCCAGTGGTTAGGTCTCTATTCCCAGATAACACTTCTTCACAGAGAGAGTTATTATCACTTGGAATAATTTTCCGAGGAACTCGGGCCATGGGGATTTTTAAGGCCAAACTGAACAAGATGGATTCACTCCACATTACTGACAAATGGCATGCCAAATAAGGGCAGAATTTGATTTCTCCTGTGTCATGTTTCAGTGTGTCACTGTAAAAAATATAAGGCTCTCCAAACAACAAATTAATAAGTAACGGATTACAATGCGCATTTTTAATTGGTTCAACTTAGTTTATTGGGTTCTTTGTTCTTTATTTTTACCCCATTAACACTTTTATTTTTCTACACTGGCCTAGCGTCACATTGTTTGTGATATGAACTTGGCAATTTTGGTTTTGTGTTTGAATGGTGTAATAAAATGTTGTTTAAATTTACAAATATTTTACTAAACCTAGTCTTGTAAGCTGAAGAGCACAATATGAGTTAATACAACTTATTTATGGTTGCTGTACAAACATAAAAGGCTTGTAACCAGAACTTTTTTTCTGTAATCAGTTACTTACAATTTTGTAGTTGGAGGAGCCTTACTTTTTAAAGTGCAGATACATTTATGCCATCAGAGCTAATTCAATGGTTAATAACAAAAAAAATACTGTTGCGTGGTGGATGAAAAACAGTTTTGGCAAAATCATGGATTGCTATTGAAAGTAGTTTCAGCTTTCTTTGTGAATATTAAAACCAAAAAGGCAGGAATGTGGGAGGAGGGGTAGATAAGTATGCCCTAGTCAACAGATATGATTAATTGCTTCTAATTTGCAGCTGTCTAAACAGAAATTGGATTTTTGTAATGGTATTCAACAGCATCCTGTCCATCTTGAAATAGATGCGTATATAATTGAAGCTTCTCCTCGAGTAGCTCTTGCCAGTAGCAAAACACATAAATGAGTACATTGAGGAATTAAGCCTGGTGTATTGTGTCAATAGAAGGAAATCCCCTAAAGACATTAGCATTCTGTGACTGCATTGTTTATTCACTGGAGGCCATCTTGGCTCCTCGGAGCAGGCTAAGGGGTCAACAGAATGCACAGGTATCTCTTTAACATTAAACATGCGCCAGCAGAGTGTGATGCAAAGGGTCAAGGGGCAGGACGTGTAACCAGGAAGGCTGCACATTTCAATCCCCAAGCTGTTACAGCCTTCAGTCAAGATACATAAATCTGAATTGAAAAATACTGAATAAATATTTTATCCTGTCCAAATGGACCAAATGTAAAGTGACACATTATAGCCATGAAATGACACGGGAATCTGCCAATATTGTAAAATATCCTACCAAATATACAAACTATAATGCAATTCATGTATTATACATTTAGCAAAAGAGGAAAACAGAATGTGTCACACACATAGCACAGAGCAAACACGCAGTGCAAAAAAGTCTGGTTCCAGATGTCTTCCAAACTGTACTGTAACACAAAGATTTGTTGTGGATAATTTCTGTAACCCCAGTAGTTGCCACAGTTTCCCTATATTGTACAAAAAATAGATGGACTGCCATCACTTTTGCTCATTTTTGCTGATGATACACAAAGTGCTACAGATGGCTTATATTTCTGGGAAAGGAGAAAGCAGTGATTTTGAAATAATTTTCACAGTTTTCTAAGTGACAGCCAGAGTCACATGAGGCTAAAGGGACAGAGTGACAGGGGACTAAACACAGTCTCTATAAATGGCAACTACATGGCTGTTTAGAGCTTTAGCGGCACATGATTGATTCCTCGTTTAATCCATTTTCACCCAATTGAATCAGCATCAAGGACAATAAGCATCTGACCGATCAAGTGTATCAACTTAAATTTTTATTTTCTAAGAAAACTGATAGTGTAAAATTTCAAAAAATTGTATTATATTTTGGGTGGTTACCTTTAAGTATAGCCAAATGTCACAGTTTGAGGAATATCGACCTTTGTTTTTCAATTTCTTTCTTACAGCCTCCTTGATTGTGTGTGCGTGCATGTGTGTGTGTGTGTGTGTGCGCTGTTTGCGAGGGAAAGCTAGGGGACAATAATAATCTTCACATTTTAAAACTCAAAGTTCAGATACACAGATGTGCCGGGAGTCTCCAAGATTTTTCTGAACACTGAGAGTTTCAGTTTTGGAAAAAAATTATTAACCAAGCAATTACACTTACCTGTCTTGTGTATTCACACATTGCCTGGGAGAGTGAATCTGAAAGTCAATTAATCAGTTCCACATAAAAAGAAACTTAAAAGTGATCATCATGGTCCTTTATTTTTGGTCCCACTTTTGTCATGTAGTCACATGAAATGAAGGTGTTACAACCCAGCACCCACTTGTCCCTAACCCTAGGTTCTCTGATAGGGATAAGTTTAAGATACGACTATTTATGGCTAAGTGGACAGTCGAGGGTGTAGTGTGAGTGCAAGTATGGATGTCTAACGAAACAAGTCAACAAGCACATGTGGGGAGACAGTCCTTAAAACCCAAAACAGATTGGTGACTCACCCACTTCAGCGTCTTCTCCACCACACAGCCGGTCCTGATCTTTGGCGTAAACGGTTTTCTGGCTCTGCCACAAGCCTGCTTCCAAGTTGCTATTGTCTTCAGTTTCATTTCATTCAAGGTTCAAGAGCACACTTACCAGTGAGTGAAAACTGAACATGCCATAGTCCCCTGTCTAAACGTAATGGGACACACGGCCAAGGGACAAGCAAGTGACGCACAGGCCATCAAAACGTCCGGTGAAGGCAGGTGATTATTTATTTCAAGGTGGAGTGGAAGTGAAAACGTGAAAAAGAACTAAATTCATTAGACTCAAAGAAACAAAGGGGGAAGAAATACACAACTAAGGTTGTTCTTGCTCCAGCAATCATCTCCTCTGCCTGCCTTCTTTTCCAATATCTTTTAAAAGCCTCACATGGACAATGAGTTAAACTACTGGAATTTAACTGCCGAAAGTATTTTAAATGCCCTCATAAAATGAAACAAATATTTCAGATATCATGTTTCATATATTTCATATTTGAATGTTTTGAAATAAATCAAATAATCTGCAATAAAGTATTTCAAAATAAACCTTATTATATTATTTTTACATTAATTATCCATATTGATAAAGGAAATACATGTATTTGAATGGTCATGGAATTTCTGAAATGATTATTTTATTATTTGACCATGATCTGATAATAAATGCAAATTATCCAAATAAAAGTACAAAATGCATTTCTTTAAGATTTCTTTAAAAACTCTGACAGATAAAACTTTATTTCATTCAATTTCATATTTGCCAGAAAAAGTTAATTTGAAGCACCTTTAATATGAAAGGTATTTGTAGCTTCCAATCCTGTGCATAATTAATATAGTTAGCACTAAGTGAATGAATTGCCATTTGAATGTGAAATATGTTCAGAAATTGCTTTAATGGAAGAGTGTTAACTTTTTTTGGTGGTGTTAGCCTACTATATAATTCAGTATTTCTCCACTAACAAAGCTCAAGATCTTAATTGCTAGTGATTAGTGTTAAATACACATCTGTCAGTTTTTATAATGCATTCGAATTGGGGAATTAACCTCAACAAAGGCTCCCAATGAATTCAGTAAACTGATCTTGATTGGAATGATGCTGTAGCTGTAGAATAATTAATGAACATTTGCATATTAAGAAGCCAGAAGAGAACTGTCAGGGATATCTTGATCATGAGGCTTTTGATCAAATTTCATGACCCCGTTACATGCTCCTTGATCAAGCGAATCGTGCTCCAAACACAGCGGCGTCGGCGTCTGCAGACATCCTGCTATCCGGCTTCGGTGTATATGTGTCATCTAAGCATGAAATTAATCACTTCAGCGGCTGAAGTTGAATGGTGAGGAGGTTAGTTACAGAGGGCCAAAAAAAGTATTATCGTGATGAATTAATTTGCTCCTTCATTCTCATTTAAATAGGGCTTTTCATCCATTCCCTGTGTGCTTTGCGGAAGGAGAAAGAGAGACATTGACAGACGTATTCAGCTGACACGTACCTGGGGTGATGCATGACGGCTATTGTGTGCCAGAATCCTTAGCTGAGGTGGACGGGGCATGGATGATTTATCCAATCAAAATGGGGCGGGCAGCAAGTCCAAGCACAGAAGGCCAGGCCAGTTTACGAGAGCCAGGTTAGGAAGTAGACTTGGACACCAGGAATCACCCACCCTGGCTCTTAGGAAAAATGAAGATGAGACCTTAAAGGTCAGAACCTCAGTTCAAACACTAATCAGAATGACACCATTGGCTTGGTCAACATATTGGTGAATTCTTAATGGGAAGAGTACCCTCATCTCTCCACAACAGTACAATTGTATAATTTTAGGCATCCAGAAGAAATACCTGTGATATTCTTTATGTATTCATCTTCAGAGGTCACCCATAGGTTGGTGACAAGGCACAGTCAATCAATAGCACTGTATTGCCGCCGTGTCTGCTAACATGATGCAGCTCTTTTTACTTACACAGCATTTTTTGTGGGGTGGCGGGGGGTGGGGGGGGGGGTGTGATTTACTTAAATTCACCATTCAATAATGGTCAAAGACAAACTGCAATGTAATTGGATTGCACCCCAGGCCTCAATTAGTTTCTCAGCCACCGTTCACTGCGGTGCTTACAGTTCAGAATATGCTACAAGCCTGCTGCAGGAATTGAATGCATCCTCTTTAGTCATACGCTTTAAGCAAACATCTATCAAGCATCTAAAAAATGTGTTAAAGAAGGGGCTATGTAGCTATCTATCAAAAGAATGAATAGAGATGGCCGTAGTCCAGGAAGACTCAAAAAGTTACAGTGTCAGGAGATAAATTTGAACATCTCTGAAGATAAATCACTATCTACACTTCAGCTTGCAAGTGTACTGTTTACATCTATACACATGAAGAATGGATAAGAATATGACATTATGAAAATGTTGTATCCAAAGTCCAGAACCAAGGATCTGAATGGCTGCAAGGCACTATGGGACTCCATTATGGCATTATACACATTATGGCACATAAGAGCACATTTTGCTGATGAGAACAAACAGTTCAGTCTGTAACTGTTTATTGTTTGTTTATACCGAACACAATAATGGTAGCACTCTTTTTTAAACTGTAGGCCTTAAAGCAGAAGTTACACTATCATAGCCATGGTAAATATCTGTCATAACCAGCCATGGCAGCGTGTTACAGTTTGCGCCAGATGTCATAACGTATTCCTTATGCGTACGGGAAAAAGTTGGCAACATTTATTGAAAATTCTTTTATTTTTATTTTCTGTACACATGCAGTGCTATTACATTTGCCATTAGCAGTAATACACTAATGTGACTGGTAAATACAAGGTTATGTCATCCTAATGGAAGTCTCATTTAGTATTTTGGCACACTGTTCAATTGTTACCAATATAGCAATACATAAATTCCATGTTTCTGTAGCACTTCCTAACCCAAGGCTTGAACCTGGAAACTTTTTGCAGCTAGGCCCATCTCTCCAATTACGGTACCTTGTGTTGCCACCCTAGATGATGAGCAGGAAGTTGTGCTTCTTCACAATCAATAGCACACCTATGGAGCAATATGTTTGAAATGTGTTGAAGGGTGAAGAGGGATCTCATCTTTTCCAGCGAACGGAGAAGGCGGGAACTGGACTGACTGACAGCGGCTGACAGTGAATGGCTTGTGCCCGCTCTCCTCAATATCTCTGACAGCCTTAACGACCTCAATCTGTCACTTCAGGGAATGTGTCCACCCATCAATGGCCCTACAAGCAGAATCAGAGCGTTTCAGAGAGAGCCAAATCCACGGTGGAGTCAGACACTAGCAGACTGCACCCTGCCAGCACTTTCAAGGAAGACGAGAGGAGGGGGAGTCTCAACACTGATAGCCCTCTCCACTCAAATCATTAAACCTTCAGCTATCTGTCTGTCCGCTCCTCCGTTCCAAAGTGAAGTGGAGAGATGGACTTTTTTTTATCATGTCTGCTAATATTAATCCACCTCCTCTGAGTGCCATTCAGTACGAAAGATCCGTGCCTGCGGGGCACTTCCTGTTTTGAAAGACTTATCAAAAAGCAATTCTCTTCATTTTAATGTTCAAACGTTTACATTTTTTGGGGGAGTGGGTTGCATGTGTAGATAGTTATGTCATTTGAGGCACTGTGTTTTTTCCCATTTCTAACTCAATGTCCATTCATTCCCAGTCTGCTCAATTGTATTTTGCAGTTCTGTCCCATCAATGTCCCATTGACCTCTGTTAGTATGGGAGAGCACGGACACACTGGCAGCCATTGTTTGTGCTCACTTCACAGTCCACCAGCTGCAGTCATTCTTGCGTAAAGAGACAGGTACAGCGCTTCTTACCTTCCACTTCCTCCCTGGATGATGCTGTAGCTAATTGCGGAGCCTGATAGTGTGTTTGAAAATTGTTTCTTCAGGTTCCTCTTACACTATTACACTGATTATCTTACGCTACAATAGACTCCTTTTATATCACATAATGGGAATGAAGAAAATCTGTAGTGCACAATAGTAGGAAAAGCATGTGTATGAGAGAGAGAGAGAGAGAGAGAGAGGGAGTGCATGTTTGTGCATGCAGAAGTGTGCGTAGGTACTGTACTATATGCCTTGGAAAATTTATATCCAGAGTAAACGGGTGCAATGCTATAAAACTAGAATATTCTCAAAAACATTTTATTTTACTTTTGATAATGTGGATTTCAGCGCCTTGCCCAAAATGCCACACCGTGCACTCTGCTAATCTGACTTTGACACAGGCTTTCTGCCTGTCCACTCAGAGAAATCAGACTGGCAGCACCCATGGCGCCGGCTAAACGTGGCAGCCCGGTGCAGACGTGTTCATTTTCCATCAAATCAGAAATCTGCAATGTTCACTTGGGCCACGGGATGCGTCGGCAGAGTGGGGCTATTAGTCTGTCGTGCCACTTGATGTCTTTTTAGATAACCTTTATCAATATGATAGATTGAAATTATAGCCTGCATGTTTTCATTTATTTCTTTTGTTTGGCGCTGGGCTTGTTTTCATTCTGGAAGGTTCTCTGCTCTCGCAATCAGCGGGCCCTTTTTGCATACACGCACGTCTGCCGATCGCCTGGCAAATTGCAGCGGATGAAATATGACTCTATTTGCGTCTTATTTATTTTCAAATACCTGGCCCTGCCAGCGCTTTCACAATTTCTTTCTCTTTTTTTCTCCCCTCCCCTTTGTTTACCCCGACAATGTCATTCCACTAAACACAATGGAGGTTTTTCTCCTAACATGAGAAAACGGACCCGTTTCCCTGATGTAACATGCCATTATTTGTGGGTGGGGGGTGGGGGGTGTGGGGGTGTGCAAACCTGATCCTTTCCCACCCCTCCGTGAAATATGGCGGGTTTGTCCAGCACGTCGACAATGAGGGGTGTGTCAGAATCTACTTGGGTCAAATTACCCAGTGTTATTTATACTGATGGCTCACGACGAATCAGGCTGTGGGATTATTCACGCCTGCATGCTGCTCAGAAAAATTGTCGGCCGTAATCTTTTCTTTCATTATTTTCGAAAACCAAGCCCTTTTTCCTGTGCCCTCCAAGCAAAGTATGGGCGGGGGGGGGGGGGGGGGGGGGGGGCGGGGGGGGGGCGAGGGGCGATTGTGGATTATTTCTCAATGGCAGACAAACTAACAAGCTGTATTCATTGGGCCAAGGCAGTAATCCCTGGTATCAGAAAATCACTCGGAGAACTAATTAGAAAAGACAGCCTCGTGGTCTCGGGTACCACATTTGCTTTGTGACATTGCCCAAAAGGAGCACTGTGGATCACACTCCCAGATAAGCAACGGCAAAAAAAGAAAAAAAGAAAAAAGAAATGAAAACGAGACCAATAACAAGCAAAGGGCAAAAAAAAACCTGGCAGGGTTCCTTTTGTCGCGCCTTCTACATCGCCGTATACGTGCGTCTGAGAGTCTTTCCCTGACCAAGTAAATGCGTTGTTATCTGCGGTGCAGTCAAATCGACAGCGGCTGTGATTGGTTTTTAAAACCGGTTTCATTTTCATCTCTTCACTCTTCGTTCCTCACCGCCATTGTAGGCCCCTGATTGGGAAAATGCTGTAACTTTGAATATTAGTGTGAGTACCGCTGACAGTCGATGTCAACCATTCATATATTAGATGCATTCTTGTGTGCTACCGCTCATTTGCATGAAAATAATAGCAATAACAATAACAAACATGAATTTTTAAAAAATTGAGTGAAAAGGGAAAGAGCCCAAATTGTAATGTATTCCCAGCTGTGATTCCCTTATGAGACACGTAGCGGCCTGCATCAATAGTGCTAGATTGAATCTGATAGCATCGGCCGCTTGGCTTAGGAGAGACAGGCCTGTGAGGCTGTCTCTCCCAGTACAGGCTCTTTTGGGGATTCACGCAGACCTCCACACAAAATGGTCTTCTTCCCGTCTTTCCATTGTTTTAATGCTTTTTCTTAATTGCAACATGGCGTTGACATCCTTTGTATTCTCCATGGTGATATGCCATGGTGCGCCTCTAATTCCCATTAGAAGAACTGGTCATAATTCCACGTGTGTGTCAACAGGCTATGAATAGACCTTGAGTAGGCTGTTGCTGAGGGTGATTTACAGAGAAAAAAACAAAAACAAAAACAAAAACAAAAAAAGGGGTGCATTTCTTTTTTCTGAAATGAAAAAATTTTAAACTGTGCACATTCGTGGTTTTTGCACCTGTGCCAGGTTTCTCAGTGTTCCTTTAAAATTTGACAGTTCCTTTGCTTGGTAGAAATGTTTGTGAAATGGTATCTTTTTCCCATTCTTAATATCTGAATAGCACATCGGAGGTTGGAAGTGAGCCCTGGATTGTATGACTCCCCATTAAAAATGTCAAATGTGTGTCCACATAAAGCGGTTCAGGCTATGGTCTCTCTGGCAGTAACTAAAGCTATAAGCCTGGTGTTTAAAACAACCACAGCAATATTGAGACAAACAAGTTAAGCTGCCCTTCAGTGTTCCTGCAATCCACACTGAATCTTATGCCATTTCCTGAGTGTGTGCGCATGAGTGTGTGTGTGTGGAAAAGTGGTGTACCTTCTGTGAAGGATGCCACATAGTGATTCGGGAGTGCTGCTTTCTTCTGGACTTCTCTGTCTGGTCCGACAGCTGATATGGACCTTTGAGGAACCTTTCTTCTGCCCTGTCAGCTTTTCAAAAACATTTCATTCCATCATTGGTCAGTTTTTCATTGTCAAAACATTTACTGTGAATGGTTTCACAGCACAACCAATAGTACTGTATCTCATGCCATGTATACAAAATGGGTGCCTATAATACATTGCAATTCACAATAACAAACGTAAAAGTAAAAAAAAAAAAGAAGTAAAATAATTTCACAACGTCATGCTGTCCGATATACTGTAAAATACTGTGCCATTTACAAAAAATAGCTTTCAGCATGGTAGGATGGGTCCAATTATGTTTTCCTGCCGCTGGTCGTATTCAGCTGAGGGCTCAAGGCTGGGAGATGTGACTATAGGACTCACGGGTAGAGTCTTTAGCAGCTGAGCCATTCTAGTGGCCAACAGAGAATCATACTGATGGACTGGAAACGGTCTAAGTGATCATAGTCATCCATTATACTTAAGCGTACTGTTTTTTTTTCAAGCGGCCAATGTTTTAATGCACTCTATTCTCAATCCCAGCTGAATTTCATGTGTCTCACTAGATCTTGTACTGTACACAGCCACTACATGCATTCATTAAAAATGTTGAATAAGTAAGCACACTTATACTGTATATAACACATCAATATAGATATAACTGGTTCACGTTCTCATTGTTTTTTTTTTTTTAATTCTCATGTTTTATATTGTTTTATATTGTTTGCAGTTATTTTAGGAAAATGTATATTGTTTTAATCTTGAAATTAAAGTAAAATTTTATATTTTGTTGGGCAGTTGATTTTGAGTTTGTTATGCAGTTTATTAATATGCTTGTGCATATATCACAATCCAGAATAAGGACATTGGCTAAGCGTCATATCGCTATTATTACTACATACTTACTTGTTCTTTGGACAGGTTGAAATATGAGCTTCCAAAACTCAATTATGCTTTAATCAATAATTTATCTTATTTTTATTGGTTTCTCCTCCAAATAACTAAAGATCTGAGGCATTAAATAAAGTTATGTGCCAAGTGCTTTCAGCAACGTTGAGACAAACAAGTTAAGTGTTGAGTGTCAAGTGTCCTTCCTAGCCACACTGTACCTGTTAATGAGAGGGTGTCTATATACGGTATACAGTTGTATGTGCATGCACATAGATTTCTATGCATGCATGTGTTTATGTGTGTATAAACATAAGGTTATGTGTATGCACACATATGTATTTATGTCTGCGTTTCTATGTGTGTGTATTTACACACATTTAAACACATGCATACACACAAAATGTGCACAATCATACTTACGCAGTCAAATCTGTATGTTTGATTGTGCGTGTGCATGCGCTTTTAAGCATGCGTGTTTCAAAGTGTTAGAATACTTAAAATGCAAGGCCAGCTTTTCCACTCTAAAGTACATATATAGGTAGAGGCAGTTTAGTCTGTGTTTCACTGCGACAGCGATGACCTTGCCTAGGGTAACGCAGTGAAATGGCACTCCAAATGTGCCAGCAACATCACATTTACTATTGTGACCACTCAGACATTCTAATGGATTTTGATTTAACATTTTTTTTTGTCATCAATCATTTAGCGGCTGTATTGATCACGAAGGATTTTGAAGGTCACATTTCATCCATTATACTGTCAAGCTACAGCAGGCTTATAATCTAAATAGGTGATAACTGTAGTATGGTTTTATATGTACATATAGATTGTGTGTGTGTGTGTGTGTGTATACACATACAGTATACAGCTCAATATATATACACACACACACACACATACATATATAGCTCCATAATGGAGGGACTAAGTATAAAAAGTGCATTTCTACATAGTGAAACCAAAACCAAAATGTGTAAAAATAGCATTTCATTAGCTCTGGGAATGTGCACCTTAACCACAAGTGAATTGTTTGGTTTACAAATCAAAAATTGTGAAGCACAGAGCTGAATCAAGAAAAAAATATGTCTTTATCCCAAACATTACAGAGCACACTGTATATATAAGATATACATCTTTTTGGTACATAAACCTACCCATAAGCTCCACAGGCCATACTGTGCTACAGGACAGATTCAGTACCTGTCAGGAGAAGCATATCTTTTTATTGATTATATGATTTCGCACTTCCAATAGAATTTCACATTAGCCTAGTTAGCTCTTGTCCACAGTTTGTTCATCAGAACGTTTACCTTGCTATGCATGTCCATTAGTAAATAGATATGACTTTTAGTTCACTCCACTTGTGATGCCCTCTGGTCCTCGGGGGGGGGGGGGGGGGGGGGGGGCTTAATTTGAATCAATTTCAATTTGTTGAATTTCCCTTTCAACAACTATCCAGGAGTTCCTTCTTGAGATTGCATTCAAATGGAAAAATGTATTTGGTAATTTAGTTTGATACTGCATCTATAACTTTGTTTATTATGGTGCTTTGTTGATATTATGCACTGCTGAATAAGGACTAAGAGTCAAATGGTAATTATTACACATGTACTTGTTCTCTGGGCTGACTAAAATATGAGTTTCCAGAACCTAATTACTCTTTAATCAAATATTTATCTTATCTTTAATGGTTTTTCCTTAATAAATTAATGTTTCTTTCAATTTCCCCTAATGGAAATTTGATTGATCTAACTAATTTATTGGAATAGTTTGAAATGAAGAGGTAGGGTGGGGAATTTTTCAAACTGCGATGAAGGCACTGTGTAGACATATGCGCCATGTCTCAGGCTTGACAGCCTGGGAATGGGATAGTCTTCCTTCCGATGACATAACTCTCCTTACTTGGTTATTATGTCATTCTTGAAACAGTCCTCTGTTTCAAGAATGACATTGAATTTCATTTTGGTGGCCCTGTGACAAAAAAGGGAAAAAAAATACAGAAAGCGTCAGAAACTAATTGTAAATAGGTGTCATTTGTATCTGAATTTGGGCGTTTTTGTTTTTGCAGTTTTTCTGCAGACCTGCATTGCATACGATGACAGATTGATGAATTAATTATACTGTGCCCATTGCTACATTATCATCTGGTAAGTGCTACAGCAGACGACAATTAAATGAATGTCTAAAAAGAAGTCTCTAGTAATTGGGGGAAATTGTATTGTTAAGCACTTCAGATTCCATAACAATGTGCAGTATTACTGTTCTATTACTGATGAGTGCATGTTGTTTTGCTCACATAGATACAAATGGATGTCAAGCCAAAGTAACTTAGTCTCCCAAAATGGGATGCAATCACTGAGTGCCGTGGGAAGTATCTCACATTTTAAAACTCAGTTTGGCTACCATGCTGGTTTTTCAAAACACTTTCTATTAGTGCTCAGTGATAGAAGACCAGTACACTCGCTATAATTATGCAGCATTACTTCACTCATCCAGAGTAAGCTGAATCTTTATAGGATGTTTTTGGCTGGTTTTGACTCTTAACACCCAATATTGGCAACTTCCAGGAGTCACAAAGAGCAGAATGACTATTATTTTAAAGGTGAGTCATTCATTGTTAAATGTAAATGCAAAGGATTTAATTTGAATTGCTTCATTAATTATCCAGTTGATTAACTGAATTGCATCTAATCACAAACAAGACAATGCTGTATTAGTAACAATGTAAGCCATTCAGGATCAAAAGTTCTGCTAAATATCTGACGTAAATGAAAAATAACTCCAAAGCATCAGACATTAAAACACATTCCATCAAAACATACCCTAAATATGGGGATAATTTAAAATACCATCACTCATTTAGTAACCATCACTTTATGTCCAAAAGTGAAAAAATCAAAAATAAATGAATAAAATATATGGCTGTTGGATCTGTGCCCACTTTAAATTCAAATACTGATCTGTTTTGTAATAGGCATAGCATGGGTTTGATTAAACTGGATTTACAGAATTTGCTTTTCACAGATGCGCATAGTTTTTCCTGGTGTTCTGCAAATATGAAGAATGAAAATTTCTAGAGAAAGGTAAAACAAGGGGAAATCAATGTTTGTTCATTTGTTTATTTGTTAGGATCCCCATTAGCTGTGCCCTAAAGCACAGCTAGTCTTCCTGGGGTCCACACAATGTCTTTTTTTATGTCTGAAGGTAATCATTTGAAACCAAAGAGGGCAGTTGGGAATGTAGAATCTGGGGGCGGGCTCCTCCCTTTCAGATAAATAATCGTACTCGGCAGGAAAATGTATTTACAGTTCAGAAATGGAAATATGAAGAATACCAAGCGCACATGTTCAGATCAAAGCTCATCGCCCACGTGTGGGGAAAAACAAACTGCCCTGATTGGGCCGAAGGCTCGGCTGAACATATGGTCCTGTTTATAGGCAATCAATGGCATGTTAGTGCATTAGGAACACAAACAATTAAATTGACAAAATCAAGCAGAAAAACAAAAAAATACGCGTAGTAAATAATGAGTTAGGAGAAGCAGGGCAGAAGAGTTTGCAATTGAAAGGCCATCTGTGTGGAAACAGCGATAATACCGCTCAGTATGCATCGCATGTGCTGTGGACTTGGCTGGCTTAAAGGTATGAAACTATATAAGAAGGCCAGAAGTCAATTTCCCCGCATTTAAACCAGAATGATCAGTAGCTTTAAATGTGTTGAGTGCTAAAGGTTGCAAGCTGTAATCAGTTTGAGGCTATTCCCTCCCTCGAATTAGCTCCTTAATAACCTTAATGCCTTCTGTGGCAAAGGCTTTTCGGGTTGATATTGTGTGCAGATTTTAAATGTTTGGCCAAAGGGAAGTTTAAATGGTATGATCTGATGGCATATTCATGTTCAACAATCAGTTCCCTTTATTTCTGTCCGTCGCACCAATGAAAAAATGAAAAGTCCATAAAGGCACTTCAAACTATAAAATGTTTGCTGTTTTGCAGTTAATGAAACCATTAGGTCTTTCGTGCGTGTGTGTGTGTGTCTGCATGTGCGAGTGTCCGTGCGTGTGTGTGCATGTGCGTGTGTGCATGTATGTGTGTGTGTGTCTGCATGTGCGAGTGTGCATGCGTGTGTGTGCATGTGCGTGTGTGCATGTATGTGTGTGTGTGTGTGCATGTGCCTGTGTGTTTCTGTCTCTTTTTATTTACTCAAACCAGTTCATCGAGAATAGTATGAAAATAAAAGCTCTGAAAGTCATGTACACTGGAAATGACAGTGGCATGATGGGGCGATGTACCTGTAAATAAACACAATGTAAATCAGTGTAGACCTCTGTTCATAGAGGAGACCATTTGGTGTGGAAAAGCACTTCTGAAGAACATATAACTGGAAAGCTAATGCGGCGTGCGAGTTTATCCATCTTTCAATGGCTTCCATTAATTCTACAATGATTGATTTTTTTTTCTGGAGCAGTGCATCCATGGTTTTGCAAATCATTGCAGTATCAATTACTGTAATTTTTTCTCCATTTCAGTTTTATGAACGTTTTCCAGTCCAAGGAGTAGCAGCAGGATTTTTGAAACCAGCCAGGACACAGTGATTAATAAAATTATATGGATCAGGAGAATGTCAGATTGTGTAATTCAACATCAATTCCAGTTATTAAAGTCACACTGACGCAGGGCAGACACAATTAAACTTTACAATCTAAAATGACATGCTGTTTGTTTTGGCAATGAGTAATGTGAAATAAAAAAGCAGGGTCATGAAAGTTAATCCCTTTCAACAAAACATTCCTGCTAAATTTTGGCCCAGTGGACCATGGCTTTCTTTTCCATTTAAAATTTTAAAAAATGTATTTTTTTATTTCTGTTCATCCATAAATTCTGAGACTGAGAATGCAGTGCTGCTTATTAGCATTTGCAGTCCATTTTAAAGGAAAATCAATGAGAAAATGAGTGCACATCAAATATGAAGGATTTATGCTAAATAAAGTATTCCATCTCTGAACGTATGTTGAAAAATATATTATTTGTCTTATTATGTTATTGATTGCTAATTTTGTGTATCCATTTGTATGCATCTTGTCTTGATGTCAAAAGCATGTTGTATATAATTGCGTAATGTCTTCTACCATGTATGTATAAAATTGCCCAATTCATGGGAGATGCTGGATATGATGAGAAAGTTCGACTTTAGTGGTATTTACAGTCTTACAGTAAATTTATTCACCTCTGTTTACTTGTGTATTGACCCTTGTATATTTTGAACCACTCGGATGCATAGCTATGAGTTGGCCACTTGAAATCCATTAAGGGTGAATTTGTATTATTATGTCAATGACGACATTGAAAAGTGGTGTAAAGCCATTAGCAACCATGCAGCACTGAACTATTTCAGTGAGACCTAATATGATGTTGAGTTATGGCTTTTGCTGAGTGTTAGTCTTCCTTTTTTTTTTTTTAAAGAAGCAGAAGTTTTCTCTGTTAGCACTATAACACAACAGATAATAAATCACATTTATAAGCATCAGTGTGATTCTTGCCTTTAGCACATTTATAAGGGCAACCAACTTTTACACAGGTGGGAAACTGTGTAGACCGATTGCTGCATATGCAAAAAAAACAAAAAAAATGGATGGATAACTGAAAAGAAGAAATAAGAAAACTTGGGAGTTGTCTCAACACACTCCCCTAATCACTGAAACTCCCTTTCTCAAAATTAACCAAAAATTGTGAAATAGCAGTAGTACAAAACACCTTTATATACAATAATAATTCCATTTATACTGTGTTGTGGTAGACCTATACTATTCAGTACATCCTGAATCCAGAACAAATTCTACTCTACTCAGGATATTCTAGTCGGGATATTGGATACTGGGCATGAGATACAGGCCAAATTATGTAATATGTAAATTAGTGTTGAGCAATCTATTGCTGAACTTTGATTTTATATTGTTTTGCTTTTTTTTTATTTTGACCAATCAAGTTGGTTCTGAGTGGACACCAAAGACACTGGTTCCATATTTACTGCACTTGCCATTCACCAAGATAAATGGTGAATTCAACAGTTGTCCCTGTAAAGAGCAGCTTTCATTCCTGGGTTAAAAAGGCAGGGAACTTGAGTTCTACAGTTTCATTATTTATGATGAAGTTATCCGCTTTATTTAAGCTTTCTCTGTTTTATTGCAACATGGACTAGTACTAGAGCCTGGTGTCAAGCACTGGCACACTTACAATGAAATGCCACTCACATGTGAAGTGTCCAATCAACTATCACAGTGCTGTGTGCTTGCTTCTGGGCTTGTAGGTACCTTCATTGTTTGAAATTGGAGTTGTTCATAAAGCCTTTGTTGGTTGTTTTGGATAAAAGTGTGTCCCAAATGAATGAATGTATGCAATGTACTGGAAATAAAAATAAAATCATCTGTATGCATTTTATTATTCATATCAATCCCTTCTTTACAACACCATATTCTTTTTAGCATGCGTATCAGGCCTATTTTGTTCTCATGAAACACATATTTACTGAAGAGTGCCTGCTAGCCACAGAATAATCACCATTAAAAAGTAAGACAAATACTGGGAGTGTACAAAATACACAAATACCGAAATAGCACTAAAGATTTGTCTGAATTCTAAACCAAATACAGGTATTCCACTTATTTATTTATTTTTACAAATGCAATTAGTAAGTCATTAGGCTCGCACTGTAAAACTGCTACTCTTCTGTACTTGTAGTCACAATCAATCCAGTGTGCAGTTATAAGGTTGTAGCTCACTCGCATGTTGATAATTTACATGCAAATGCCAATGGCGTTCATTTTGCGATGCTCTTGTTTATGCACATCCCAGTCTTATGCTGATACTGCATCTGATCATATCCTGTCTGATACTATTCTTCCAGGAAGTGATTTTGTACCTTGGCATTGCCAATGTCGCTTTCGATAGCAGATTTCAGCCACACAATAGTTTGTGGCATGCTGTTGAGCGTTGTTTCTGCTACAAGCTAATTCTGCATCACAAATTGTGCAAATTACTAGACTGGACTACTCTTTCAGTGGAATATTGACATGTTGCGGTTGGGCTATGACTTTGAATCACCAAAACAGACTGACTGATATCAGACTCACTCTGTCAAAAATAACCCACTGAGAAAACCCACATTTGGGCTTAGTCATCTCATTCAATGTACCTGACGAAACCCAAGTACCATTAAAACACAAAAATTCAGCCTATCCCAAAGTCAAATCAGTACTTCCCATATAAATATAATCCCATATAAGAGGTTCAGCCCAGGCTGTGGCTGTAGTATATTGGGAATTGTTAGCTAGCATTTATTGCTAACAGGGATCAACAGTTTTTCTGCTGAAGCAGTGATTGAATGTGAATGTCAGCTCCCATCAGAGCCCTTTCTGCTGGTAATGGCACCAATGGGAGTATGAGGTACTACAGCAATGCATTTTTGTGTTCAGCCTTATTGAACCTGCTTTGGCACAGGGAAACTGCGGTATAGAAAGCGTCAGCAGTCATTTCTAATGCTGTGCTGAAAAGCCACTTCCTGGGTCTAATATTAATAGACTTGTGATACACCATAGCGCCATGACTCTCCATAACGGCACTGGATGCTATCAGTAAATCCACATTGAAAACATTTGAAATTGAAGTCCTATTTGTCTACATGTCTCTCATTTTTTTTTCTTCCCTTTTTTGTGTGCATTATTCTGTCGACTCAGCCCAAATGCTGTGCATTGCAGTCCTGTTGAGTGGCTGCCGTTTGCCTTCTGAAGATAAACTGCAGTCATAAATCAAAAGGAGATTGCGCAACTCGCCTTGGCCGAGTGTGACACGGTTTTCGACGACGAAGAGAAGCAAGAAATATTTCTCCGAGGGATTTTCACGATTGCTGTATCAGATGCGAGTCGACTTCAGCATTTTGGCTCACAACCTCCATTTTAAATGCACCATTTAGCTGACCCTCCTTGGCGAATGTGTGAACCCAGCCACAGATCTTGGCACTCCTCTGGTCAATTTTACTACGAGTTTACCACCTTTTTTGGTGGATTAACATTCAGGCAAGGTTTTATTGTGCATGTTATTTTAATAACTAATACGAGTCAGTTAGAATGGTTTCAATACCAGTGGCAACATTACAAAGGTATTTATTTTACCTTTGCACCAAAATGACTAGGATTCACAGGTAACATATGAATGGTAACATATATACATTTTTATATTTTTCATTCCCAAAAAAGGTGAGAATGAAAAAAGATATGTGATAACTATAAAACCGTTTTGTGTTGCATTCACCTAGATTAATAATTAATAATGAATAATGCTAGCTTTAAAATTGCCACACATATACACTAAGAGCTCAATAAATAAATACAACCATGATGACATCAAGTATCCATTAGCATTATTATTTTTTTACAGTTTTTTTTGTGTCACTTCGGTTGATATCATGCCTATTTATTTAAACGGAACCTTCAGATAACCCTCGCAGGTAAATGTGTCTTTCGCTGAAGGCGGAGGTTTTCAGTGTCTGATGCCAGGGCTTTGTTTACCCTTCTGCTTACTCCGCACTGTCAAATTACCGCTGGCCGCTGACAGCGTGATGTCCCAGAGGCATATCAATGAAGAGGTAGAGGTGACACTCGCAGCTCGTGCCTCTGGCTCCGGATGCCGCCGCCGCCGCCACCGGTCCGCCGAGCCGCCGGCTCCTGTGAAGGGTGGCAGATTGCGCCTCTTTTCCTCTCTGCTCTGTTGTTTTTGTGTGTGTCTGGAAACGTGCGTCCGCGGCACCCGGTGCTCTTAATTGCCTGCCGCAAGCTGACTACGAGCTGCGACCGGCTGAGTCTCGCCCAACGGTGAGCCGGGCTCGGGTCGACCAGGGGTGAGCGGTCACCCAGCCACCCGCGAGGCCCCTGCTGGTTACGGAATGTCTCTCCTGAGGATGACATTGAAGAGTGTGTTTAAGACTGCAAACGAAAAATAGGAAGTCCAGGTCACAACGCGCAGATGCAGACCTAAAAGATAACCTAACCGCCCCGTTATCAAAATAGCCGCGCAGTGATGCATGATTGCATCAGTGATGATGTATGAGTCTTACAAGCTACAAGCATTTCTCTCTCTCTCTCTCTCTCTCTCTCAACACTGTAATTACAGTGACAATCTGATCTCAGAGCAAACAGCATTACTCTGCAACCCATCTCCAGGTCAAAAGACACATAAGAGCAGTCTTGCCCTCTGGCCTGGCCAATTTAAGAGTCCTTACAGCTTTTTCAGCTTTTCATTCCACACCATGGCTCAAATGAAAGAAAAAAAAAAAAAAACACACAAAGGGTCCTGATGCCCTAAAACCCCCTCCCACAACACCCTAGCTTTTTCAACTGAGTTTTCCATTGCCTCTCAGTGTCAATCACCCAGAACAATATGTTGCCTGTCATTATCACAGGGGATAGAGTATCTCTGCCATTTTCCTTGTTTCTGTAATGTGCGTCATTGTAAGAAAGCAGCATGGGGCCTAAGAGGAAATTAAACCTCATGAACATACACCTACGGGCACAGACTGTTGTACTTTCCTCTGGAGATACTGGAACCTTCTGGAAATTCATTACAGGAATGTTTCCGTGTGTGTGTGTGTGTGTGTCTGTGTCTGTGCGTGTGTCTGTGTGTGTTTCTGCTACACTGTATTGCAATGTCCAAAGAAGAAAAGGACAATATAGACCAATAAAAGCAATTTTTTTCTTTGCCTGAGGTGGCCTTTTCCCTTCTATTCCAGTTCAGCTCTGGGACCATTTGTAATACATTTGTAATGCAGTGTGATACATTGCTGTTAAGTCTCTCATAATCTTTTCATCCTGACAATACTTAAAAGCAATTTACATTAAAAAAATATGTCAGGTTGGCGGCATAAAAGCAGTAGTTTTTTTTTTTTTTTTTGGTTTGTTTTTTTTTTGCTCACGTTGCAATAAAAACACAATTAAGAACAAACACTGCTGTTATTTCCCAGCCTCTTTCATGGGACTGGTGATATTTATCCTTAAATGGCAAAGGAAAGAAAGCGTGCAGGCCTTGACCTCTCAGGAAAAATGATTCTATATTAGTGTAGTCAGAATTTTATTTTCCCATTTATGCCACTGTACAGACCTGTAACACCAGCAGTCAAAAAATAATGACCTGTCGGAAAAATAATTCCAAAGCCCTGGAAACCTTTATCTTCACGATTTAACACCGTGCATGAAAAGATTGTTAGTTTAGTCTCTCCGCCGCTGTGTCCAGCCAAAACGCTAATCCTTAGTCCAGGAACATACCTCACTGTCCAGAATCAAATCACTGTGTCCCGACTGTGGCTGAGAATCCCATGGGGCAACACACAGTTGGCGGCAGAGGCAGCGTCAGCCAAAGAAAGGGGTTTTCAGTCGGCAGGGCTTCCACCACCTCATTGGATCAGGCGATTCAGTACCTGCAGTCTTCAGCCCTACACCAGCTGCTATCCTCTCCTGTAGCACTGCGTGGCCTGCAGTGCAGAAAATTCTCAATGGCACGTGGGCAAGTGCATTGAGTACTCCTTGTATGGGTACAAGTGACACAGAAGTGCCTTTGAGGGGCATGATATTGAATCTCAGTTTGGGGAAAAAGGACACATAGTTTTTGTCGTAAAAATAAATACTTTGATGATTTTAAAGGCCAACCTAGAACCTTAAATCCCCTTCTCTTAAAACCATTCCTTCATAATGCCACATTTGGTTAGTGGCATTATCCTCGGACTCGTGTCAGGTGTTAGGAATCCTCTGACACCGCTGTCCTCTGAAATACATTTTAATATGCTAATCTCAGGAAAACCTTCAAATTAATTGTGCACATCCGGTCAAAGAGGATTTCTCAACACAGGTTTGTCTGCATTTGAAGATTAATTCTTCTTGACGGGTGACATTGATTATTGTCCTCTGTGATATGGTGTGTGCAGATTCCTGATATCTATGCTCATCATTGTTTATGCATCCTGATGTTTTAATAGCCTGTGTTTTTTTTCTCAGACACTGAATAACATTTTCAATAAACATAGTCCTTTGTGTATTTCTAACTGCAAAATAAGAATAATGGTAATTTATAGATGACCCCTAGAGCAACTCATTAGTGAAGTTACTGAGAGTTGGAAATGGCTTCCTAATACAAACTCAGGCCTGGGGGCTATTTCTAGAAAAGTTTTATAACTGATTGGTGTGAGATGGACAGTCTGCAGTTTAGTCTGTGTTTTCTTTTTTCTTCATGAATACTTAGCAAGAAGCCTGTCACTGTGTGTAACTGGAAAAACTTCTTAAAAAATGTGTAAAAACACAATGCTCATTGGTACTGTACCAAGGCTTCACAGAAATCATGTTTGACAATGTTTGTGTGCCCACAGATCTGACAATCTGACGTGTCAGACTTTTTATGCTTCTTTGGCCCAGAATTTATAGATTTATAGGTTAGATTTATATGTTTCCCATCCTTTAAACAGGATATGCATTGTGTGTGTGTATGACTCAAGACCTAAGTATCACATACACTTATGTACATACCTTTCAGAAGGTAAAAGCTAAATTGCATCTGACATTGAAAGAGCTTTACAGCAAAATAACAGCATAAACAACCCAAGGTGGAAAGGCACAATCAGCAAAAAATAAGGGGGTAATGAAAATAAACACCACTCATCTAAACCTTGAAAATATGTTTGAGTCAGCAACCAACCAACCGTCATCAATGTGCACAGCTTTTACATGGATTCCCATTGATTTAATCCTCAGTGTTCCAACTGAGATCGTGATGGCAAACAGCTTAGAAAGCTTTGCGAGGTATTTTAATTCTATTTTCAAGTCATTTGTAATTATTGCTAACAAAATTAAACTACCAAGCATGCAGTAGCCCAGAGAACTACCGTATGGAATTATGATTTATCCATCCCTTCTAAATTCTGTACAGCAACTGAATAAGTCTGTATGACCACACTGGCCCTAAACTGAGTGACAGGGGCGTGCCGTGGCAACAGTTTCGAGTGAAACTGGTCCCAATGAGCAGAGGGCCCCCAAATGCCCATGAGAATTTTTAAAAATGTTAATAGTAAGAATTACATTTTTTACACACAGCCATGAATTTGCCATTTGCGGCTACATCGCAGCACATCCGGGTACTTTCCTGAACTCTGTCCTTTCCATGACAAAGTCCTTGACAATAAATGTTGACAATCACAGATGCCGGATGCAAACTTCTGTAGTCTGTAGTAGCTAGCTAGCCTATGCGGCTCCCTAAAAGCAAATAAAATAACTATACATCATACTATTCTCATGTACTAGGCAGGCACTTCATTTGTCGGCTAGTCTCTGATGGAAACATAGCACCAATAACTTTACTGCATGACTATCTAGACTAGCTAATGTTAGCAACCCCATGACAATTGTTGGTGCTAGCGGTGCTTCATTACAAATCTTGAAAACTCCAACTGACTTGTGCAACTCCAAGTGCTGTGGCATTGTAAAGGCAATCAAGAGCTCTTTGGTGTCTGTGATCTATGTCATTAGCAGGCTAGCTCATGATATTTCCTAGTTCTCTGAGTGTGGGGTCTGCTCGCTCATAGAACTGCAAGGATTGAACAGCTTGTCATTTTTTCATTTTAGAAACAGTAGTATTGTGACATACACTAAAAAAGCGCAACAGCATTAAGTGCACTCAACAAATAAATAATTTACTTCATAAAATGAAAAAAAAATGTTGGATTTAGCCTATTAAAATTATGGACAGTGGTTTAATGCAATTATTAAGTATATGTGATACATTCATAACTGATTAAGTTAAAAGCTATGTTATGATTTATAGGCTAATGCTATATGTCTCGGATGTGTTATAGCCTATGTCAAAATGTTATAAGTGGCTGATCTTATTTTAATTCCTAAATTACATTTGTAGCTAACAAGTTTTTTTTTTTTTTCTTTTAGAAGTGTCTTAAATTTCGTAAAGCTTGTTTTGAAATTAATACAACGATTAGTGACCATTGCGCCTGTCTTTCCCAAAAGCAATGGAAATGTATAGCCTACATGCAATGGATGTTTAAAGTCTGTTTATTGAAACACAGCTTTGAAACTCAGTTGTGAATGCTTTAAAGAACAGACACAAAGCTTTCAGTGTTTTTGTAAATAAGGTTTGGTGTTTACTTAAGCTTTTGGTGGTGTTGAAACTCACATGTTATGCAGGCTCATATTGGCAAGTGTTTGATGCGGTAGTGGTTAAAGGAGAGGAGGAGGCCTCATGATAGAATTTTGAAATGGGCCCCCATGGGCCACTGGACGTCCTTGCTCAGTGATATAATGAAAGTGAAGGTATCTACGTAACTGAAGTTGAATCTCCTTGTTCCTGTTGCAAACAGATCACTAACAACTAGCTTTCACCATGCAAAGCAGCTCAATAATACTCACCAAATGTAGGCCATCCTTTCATTATTCAATTTTATAAGAGGGTAGGCTTTTTGTTTTTTTTTTACTGGAACAGACCCATATTAGACACCATGAATAATAAATTATGGGACATTTCAGCAGCGTGGTTTAAAGAAAGAAATTTTTATGCAGAATTCTTACAGAATTCACATAATGAATGTGTTTTTAGGAAGTAACTCCTAAAAACACATTCATTATGTGAATTCTGTAAGAATTCAGCATAAAAAAATCTGCCTGGGCCAATCAAAATCATACAGTGAAACTGAAATGATATCAAAGAACCCCAGTAAATGAACTGTCACATTAAAATTACATTTTATCTTACTTTTATTGTATGCACAAAGGACATACCATCTGGTGGTGTGACTGTCTGTTGCAAGTTTTCTTCTTGCCTTTCTATGAAAATCAGTCTTGTATTTAGAGGCGGGCTGTACAGGCAGCTATGAAGAAACATGTAGTGACAGCTGAAATGTATAAGCGAACACTATGGTAAACCTTTCAAACACTGACATGTTTGACCTATATTTTATCTTCTTTGACAGGTCAAGAAAGCTGCTTATATTTGTGTGTGTGTGTGTGTGTGTGTGTGAGAGGGTATGTGTGTGCTGCTTGTGTTTGTTTTTTGGTAACATTCTCTGAGGCTATCTGTTGTTTGAATTTTCTACTGGAGATAATATCTTGTCTTAGGAAATAGGCATTTGATAAATCCCTTACAAGCATGTGAGACAAACAGCACTTACATTTAGTTTTGCAAGACAAGTTCTATTAAAAGTTCCTACCAGAACCCAGAATCAATTTATCCACAATGAGCTTTGTCTTCAGCTTTGAGTAAATGAATGAATAACATTTCATAAGGGACACTGAGCCAGGCACATTCATTTGCTGGAGGAAAACAGAATTTCATTTTGAATATATGACCAACGTAAAGAAGGCAAACCGAAATAAATTCATTGGTCTGGTCCTGTTAGGGGGGAGGGAGGGGGGTAGGGGGTGCTGTAATCTCATATATTCTAAAAAAGCATGTAATCTTATGTAATGTAAATGAAAATGCATGGCGTTCCCAAAGGCTATTGATTTGAGATGTAATCAAACATTATAATAATATTGACAGACTGTAATGACATTGTATATTATTAAAAAGGTAAGCACATGTACTTATTTTAAAATCTCATTTCAACATGCCATTACATGTGTCAAGGACATGCTATAAAAATTCAAGATAATCAAATTCTTACCGTGTCAGTACAGACTGTAGCAGGAAGTCCTGCTGGGCTGTGTGGAGGCTTTCATTCTGCTGGGTATTTCATCTTACAGTGCAGACTCTCAGTGTTAGATGCTATCTAGTCTGCAGGTAATCAGAGCACTAATTTAGTTAGGAAAATGGTGAGCATTGTTGGGCGGAATGGCCTGTTCTTGCCGTTACGTTATGTTATGTTATCCTTTACTAAAAATCTAAATGTACTGAAATAAAATACAAATATCAACATTACAATACAGATTACAACACTCATAATATATGGGCAAATATAAAAATATGTGGTTTTCAGATATGGAGATATTTCAACATATTGTTTAAAAGATGGAAGATATTTCTCATTACTGGGGCACAGCCAGTCCTGAGCAAGGTACTTATCCTGAATGTGCACTTCTACCACAGTATATATAACTAGACAGGTGATGCATTTCAGCTTTGGAGGAAGCTGTATTTGGCTGCATATGTTAGTTTGAGGACAAAGGTGGTGAATAAAGAATAAATTGGGGATTGAAGGTTTGTTGAATTTGAAACATTGCAAATAAACATTACAAATTAAAGAACGCAAAGGCTTTGATCAAAGGAAAACATATTGAACCACTAAAAGCTAGAATGTGTAAAACATTCTAATTGTCTGGATTTTCCCTTGTTCATTATTTTGCATTAATGATCAAATAGGATGTGAAAGTTGAGAGTGGAAGTGTAGACATCCATTCAGATGCACAGCTATCAAGGCGTGCAATCAATAGGCTGCCTTTAAAGAGAGGGAGATCCTAAACACACAATCTGATGTATCTATCATCAAGAGGCCCATAGATTACTTCCCTAAACAAGTGCCTACATTTACCGTTAGATTGTGCTTTTGGGTTTTCCTAACATCCAGGAAAATGTTAATTCGATCCAAATAATAGGCATAGGCAGTGCACTGACCGTATGCACTTAAAGACAAGAACCAACACCCATCCCACCCCCCCCCCCCCCCACCCCCCACCCCCCACAGCTACCACTCAACCAGGGCCATCCATAAGTCTGCCCCCAAGGCCCACCCCTCTATTGAATATGTGTCATTCCTGGAGTAGTTTAGGGGAGTATACAGGGCTCATAAAAAGGTCTTTTGGAAAACAAGTTGACATATCAGGATACAGTGCAATATCAATTAAGTTTATTACCTGTAGTGTTTTTTTTTGTCATGTGTTATTTTTTTTTAATTCTGAGACTTCAACTTAGTTATGTTACACCAGTGTGTCTCCCCTGCCTGTGTAAATTGTGTCCCCATTTTTAACCCATCCCTCTCCCCTTTCCTTGCCATCTAATCAGCTCCTGAACTTTATTGTGTTATCCTGAAATCCCTTTTTGAAATTCATGTCTTTTTTCAGTTTGCTGAATTGCACAGGTTTTAAACTAATTGTGGGTTTGTCAAATAGATTCATTCAGTCATTCAATCAATCAAATAGAAACAAAAAATCTAAAATAAAAAGGCTCTTTTTATATAGATTACATTGCTCGAAGCTATGAACAAAGAGCTTTACTATTAGATTCAGTCCAGGCCAAGATTTAATCAATAATCAATTCAAATGTCATGATGACCTCATGCACCCTACAATTAACTATCCGTTCCGTACTGGCTCTCTATGTCGTTTCTCTCTAAAGAGCTCTTCTGAGTTATGTCAGTGCGCAGTGCACAGATCAATTCATTCTAAATCAAGTGACTTGCTCAGCTCAGCCCAGCACATAAAATTCAGACTGTAGAAAAATAATTAAAACAATCTAGAGTAAAAGTACTGTAAAGAGCTGCATCCAGTTGGCTCTTTTTATGTATCCCATCAGTATTCTATTTCATACTCATGTTGGAGGAATTATTTTGCCCAAAAGATATTTATATTTTTGTTACAAACATGTTCCTTATTCAAATGTCTCATAAAGACTTTCATCAGTATCTGAAATGTATGTATGTTCTTTCATGCAATATTTTAATATTCATTCTATGCTGTGTTGGTACAGTATTTGTAAAGAAGTGGGGGATGAGGGGATCAAATGCAGATTTTCTTTTTGTTTGAATATATGTATGTGTTTTTTGTTAATGATCCAGGGACCACCGAGAGTGTTATCCTCAGACTTCAGTGTATTTAAAGTCCTTTCCTTTCACAAAAGTATTTTTTAAATGGAAGTCATTGTGTGCGGCTGAAACAAAGCCTGCCACGGCTCTCCTCAGCCGTTTCGTAGCGCTCTGTTCCCTTTTCCTGCACTCCAGGGGAAGAGCTGTTCCCCCAGCCTGCTTGTTAATGCCACCTTGTGCTCCCCGGAACGAGGCTGCAGCAAGGTCAGGATTTCCCTTGAAGGGAGGCTTCTGAAAGCAACCGGTGTCTCCAGGCACGCGGTGAGAATCACGGTCTGAATCCCCACTCCCGCGTCAGCGTTTTTTAAATAGCGCACTTCGCCTCCCGCCACCGTTCAGCGGGCAAACGACAGAGGAATGCAGGCCTCCTGGTCCTGGGCTATTTTTTACTGGCAACAGGAGAGCAACGCTTTGGGGACCTCTGTAATGGGCGAGGCTGCTCTGTATGCTGCCAGCCGTTGACTCACTTGACTTAATCAGAACACAGTGCTCCCTCTTTCAAAAGGCTGCGATCGGTCAAAATCAGCGCGTCCCTGATAACAAGATCACTCTTCTCAGTTTAGTTTTTTTTTTTTTTTTTGGGGTGGGGGTCATAGTGAAGCTCCCTCTTTCATCACTGCATTTTTCCTTTTCTTGAATGTGTTTGATCATTGACCTATAACAGCGAAATGGCTTTTGAAACGTAGGTGCAATTCCCATCTCCCAGATGTAAAATTATTACGGAGTCTCTTGGTCGTGTTAATTTCCATGATATTAAGTACTATGGTGGTGCCACACTGTCTGAATTGCTCATGCAGTTCAGCGTTGTAGCTGATCTCACTTTATACTGTGGGAGAGATAAAATGGGTCTGATACAATAGTTCACATCAAGATAGAGGAGTAAATTACTGTTGCAAACCAAATGTGGCAACTAAAAAAAGGTCTTATTAGTGATGCTTTAATGAAGCCATTCCTTTGGCTGCAGTGACTGAAATAATAATTTTCAGCATAGTTTTTATTTTCACTGTGGAAATTGAAAATGAATCAATACAGGATTGAGAGTCTAACTTTATTAAAGTCTTAGGCTTTGGTATTCTATATACTTCAGTTATTTTTTCATAGCAAGAACCCGGTGCTGACAATGATAAATAGTCTTTACTAAAAACATGGCTGCTTTTAAAAGTGAGAAAGAGATTTCACAGCAGTGATATCCATTTTTGGCACTTATTCATCCATATAACGGAATAATATTGACTTTTCAATCTCTCTCACAGGATCCTGTACAGTGTCTTTCTCAATGGCATGAGGCAATTGTATAGTTTTAAAGAGAGAAGAGTA
The DNA here is from genome assembly GCF_013347855.1 of Anguilla anguilla. NCBI lineage: Eukaryota > Metazoa > Chordata > Actinopteri > Anguilliformes > Anguillidae > Anguilla > Anguilla anguilla. Next base: position 21,618,931 of record NC_049209.1, read on the forward strand.
AACATTAAAATAGATTATTAAAGTGCCTTTGTAAATATTCGGTGTATGCTGTATTTCTGGAGAAACTCATGAGACATATTTCCGTATAGATAATCCAGTCTTATTTCATAGACTCGACCCCCCATTCTGCCCTGCATATTGCAATGCCCTTGGCCCACAACGTAAAAAAGGAATTAAAGAAAATGTTCCATGTTTCTATCCTGCCAAACAATTCGCATTCCACTTCAGAAGCACTAAAACATGAGGTCAAAATGATGAGTTACTGAAAATTAAAAACAGTGATCTGCAGTAACTCGAGTGAGCAGAGGCCTTAATGTCTGCACCCAAGCATCACGACACATTGTGACACAGTAGGACGCATTAGGCCACAGCATTTAACAATGAACTTGGTACTAAAAAGGGTTTGGCGAGAGGCAAACCTCTTTCCATCCTTTTGTGACTTAGACCACCACACATCTTGGTTCTTCGTGCCTTTAATAAATTATACATTGTATGATTAATTACATCATGAAGTTCAAACATAATGACTTCATACTGAGTCAATTTACTGACACAGGTTTATTTGCTCTTGTGTTAAAGCCCCTCCCTCCCTCCCTCCTTTCATGTTTTTTTTCACTAGCATTCACGAGTTAAGTCTCAACAAGCTGTGAATGTGAAATGTCCCGAGTCAAGGTTAAACTGCTGCAGGAGCTGGAGCGTGTGGTGGCTTTGCCGTGGTCGTCAGTTATCTCCTAAGGCCACCACCCTCCCCCCACCAACACTCAGCGCCCCTTCAAACAGACGCGTTTATATTTTTGTGTCAGGTCGTGCTCCTGGAAGTAAAGTGGCCGTGGTCACAATCAGTCGATACCAGAGCGACCTTCATGCGTGAGTCTGGACGCTCTCGTCATCACGGCTGAGAGACGCTTGACTTGTCAGGCCCCACTCCACAAGCTGAGCGTGTGCCAATGCCTGCTCCATTTTCCATCGTGATGCAAAACTCATGTTTGTGTGAATTAGCATGCCTGCCGTTAGATCAGCGTACCCCCTACCCTGTGCTTGAAGTCTGATTTAATTGACTGATATGTACAGCCCCCCCCCCCCCCACCTTCTGCAAATTGTCATTTTCATTACCAACATCACCATTGCACAGGTGTATCTGCATCAGGTACGAATTGTGAGGGTTTTCCAACTGTCCTAATCCAACACAAGTACAGAGTAACAGCCATCTCAGGTTCCCATGCATAAACTACTGAAAGTTTACACAACTGAGAAGAAAGGGAACTGGTTGCTTATCAGCGTGGACCGGCTATTGGTACTGTAGTTCTGACAACAGTTGTACAAACAAAAATATTTACACCCTTTCTACTCAACTGGTTGAACTAATTTTTCTTTGTGGGCTAATGTCATTAAATGTCTTTGTCCTAGCTTTCAGTCACAGGTAAACCGAAGTACATTTTCATAAACATGATTATTAACACTGACCCTGACAACTTTGACAAGTAAAATTACAACCAACAAAAACATCAACAAAGATATTCTTTTCTTACAATTCGTTATTTTTTAACTCTTTAACCTTTAAATGGAATGTTGTATTATTCTATTAAACATACTTTAATGTTGTTAACTATTTTACTCATCATCCATTAAAGTTACTTGTCAGGTGCGTGCTTGATACAGTATGTCCAATTAAACAATTTCCAAGAACATCCTTTTTCATTTACTGAGAATGTCAAATTTAATTCTATGTTCCAGTCAGACATGAAGATAACTGTTTATGACTTGACTGACTGCTCACTCAGAGAAAATTTGAAGATATACTACAAGGCATTTTGCCAGCTTGCATCCTTCTATATAGAAACTCCAAATCCAACTGTAAGTCTGTTGGTATCATGAGTTTCAGGAGAACTGGTTGTCTTGTGCTCACTGAAATTGCAAAGTGTAAAACAGGTGGTGGAGCCTGACCAGCAAAAAAAAAAAAAAAAAAACTGTAACTTGGATTTCAGACAGATTTCACATTGAACAAAATCCCTGTAATGTGTTTATTGTTTCACACAGGGACTAATGAGCAATTAATGTTGTTAAAACAAAGCTGATTAAGCCGATTTCACTCTTAATCCATGTTGATGTGTGTAATGAGCAACCAGGAGTGATGAACTGACAATCAAGTGGCAGACACATTGTGTCTTGTTGAGAAATCCATGCCCTTGAGCAAGGCTGCGGCCAAAACGTTGGGTGTGTTTCTGGCTCTTGTTCAATTTTAAAATAATTATTTCTGCTGTAATTTGGCAAGCCTTTCTCTGTCTGTAGGTGAAATCCACCTTATGGCCAAAGATGGGACACTCTTCTAGATTAATAGGGTCTGGAATCATGTCATAAGGTCCCCTGGGAGTTCTAAAAGACCTGACTTGACACAGCAGTCTTGCCAGCTCATTTGAAAACAGAATCACACCTCATACTGCTCTGGCATGTCAGCTGTTTCTGGCTGCTCACCTCCTTCCCATCTCCCCCAGTCTCCTTTACAGACTCTGCGTGATGCTGTCCAAGGGGGGGGGGCCGGGGGCCTTCAACGACTTCGGCCCGAGATCAGGTGTGACCCCGCTCCCTGGACTCCAAGCCAAAGAAGTAAAATTGTTCTGGGGCTCCAAATCATTTTCACATCCCCTTCTGGGAATGGTGTGTGAAATCACCCCTGACTCCCACTTGCTTTGACACCTCATTGTCCACTAGTGTTGCCACAGCCTGGATTGCAATCCAAAGTTGCTTTAGAGATTGACACATTGTGTAAATGCAAATACAGTTTTGGTATGTAATACTGATTTGACATTAAAGTGAATCACATTAAAAATAATTTTTTTTACCATTTAAAATTAAGTGATCCCATCCGTCTCAAGAATACTGCACTGCAGCAGCACAGTAAATTTTTTTTTAAATGTTGCTTAGAGGCATGCACGTGTGTGTGTGTGTGTGTGTGTGTGTGTGTATGTATGTATGTATACATACAGACACCCAATATCAACAGTCACAGGTTGGTGCCAGACATCATCTCACAGGGTGGAGCCACAAATCATTGCACATGTCCTGAGACTCGTTCCTCAAATCTCTGCCTTCACCCAGGATGTCACATCTGCAGCATATGCTGCACCCCAGTGCTCGATGCACACATCATAATCCTTTAATGACTGTTGTTATGCTTCTGAGTCTTGTTATGGGTTGTAGAAGACAGAAACAAGCATATTAATGAATCCAAACACCTTTGAAACACAGATAATTATAGAGGCAATGATGTTCAGCTGACATTCTTTTAAAAATGCTCTAAATGGCAGCAGTGTTAATTTGTGCATACAAGCCATGCCTGGCCAGTCGAGAGAAGTGTATGATTCACCCCTTGTGTGACAGGCTTTTGAGTATATATGAGTCACACACGTCATGATCCACCACTGCCCTACTGCAAAGTTGTATCTGGCTGTACTTTTGAAAAATGTGAAAATAGTCCAAGCCAATGTACTCCCTCCAAATTTTGATTGCCTTTGGAGACTGTTACTGGCATTTGTCAACATGGGGACCAGAGCTGTACGATTGAAAGTCAGCAAGGAAGCTATTATGAGGCTGATAAATAAATCTTTTTTTTTTTTTTTTTGTCAGAGACAGGTCAAATCAAAGGCTTACCAAAGGCATCATTAAGAAGAAGGAGAGCCCTGGTGATGACACCTCAGTAATGGCAAAGGGTCTGGTAGGGCAAGTAAGACTTCAGTCTACAGGTGAAGACTGAAGAATTCTCACTATAATGAAGGAAACCCTCGAAACACCTGCCTCTCAGATCAGAAACACTATTCAGGAGGCAGGTGTGGATGTGTCAGTGACTACTGTCTGCACTTCACAGAAAGAACTACATAGGCTACACTACAATACAAACCACTACTTAACCGCAAAACAGGATAGCCAGGATACAGTTTGCAAAGAAACACTTAAAAGAACCTGCAGAGTTCTGGAAAATGGTCTTGTGGACAGATGAGACCAAGATTCACTTGTATCAAAGTGATGACAAGTGCAGTGTGTGGAGGTTAAAAACAACTGCCCAAGATCCCAAGCACCCACCCACCACTCATCAATGAAACATGGTGGTAGGGGTGTTATGGTTTGGACATGTATGGCTGTCACAGATCATTGGCTCAGTTGTCTTCAATGATGATGTAACTGCTGATTGCAGCAGCAGAATGAATTCTGAAGTGTACAGGAGGATCTTATCTGCTCATGTCCAAATGCTTCCAAACCCATTGGATGGTGCATCATCCTACAGCAAGACAATGATCCAAAACATACAGCTAAAGCAACAAAGGAGTTGTTCAAAGCCAGACCTGGAAATACTCTTGACAGGCCAACTCAGTCCTCTGCTCTGAATCCAGCTGAACATGCGTTTCATATGCTGAAGAGAAGACTTGAAGCAACTAGCCCCCAAAACAAGCAGGAGTTGAAAATGTCTGCAGTACGGGCCTAGCAGAGCATCACTAGATACTCAGAGAAGATACTCAGAATATGGTGATGCCTATGGGTCACAGATTTCAAGCAGTCATTGCATGAAAAGGACACACGACAAAATATTAAACATCACTACTTTCATTTACATAGCACATACAGGTATATGTCTCAAACATCATGGTTCCCTGAAATGGGGGCTATATATAAAATGTAATTTCCACAAGTGTATAAAAATATCCTTTAAACCAAGTGTACAGAAATAGCCTGAAATAAAAGCTGAGAATTTCCCTTTAACAACATGTGAATGGTTTGATTACAAATCAAAAATTGAGTATGGAGCCAAATTTTTAAAAAGAACAAGTTTCAAACATTATCACACACATATATAAAGCACATTATGTATTTCCTTCCTGAGAAGGTTTTTTTTAATAAACCATTTGACAACAATGTAGAAAAACAGTTTCGTCATTATAACTATGATGCAGAAAAATCCCTGTTTCTTCCTGAAGGGCTGCAGCCAGAAAATGCTTGACTTGTCAGCTCAATAACCCTTTAAATCTATTATGCCAGGACTGGCAGTGTGTTCATAATCTCACAAAGAGTCCAAACACAAGAGGAACAATGTTTGTTTCCAGAACTGTCTGCCGCTGAAGTAAGCTGTCCTCCCTCCCACCACCTTCATATTTAAGTTAATTTACCTTTCTCCTCTGGCAGTTTCCCCAACACTCAACTGCAACTGTTTATCAGTTCGAATAGGCCTGCATTTAAACTGCCTTGGAGTCTGAGACCGGAGCCTCACTGGGGCCATGAAGAAGAACTGTTAGCCCAGGAAAGCAGTAATCACAAATTATAGCTTTGAGCAACATCACCCCCAGTGTCTTGGGCTTCAGTGAAGTCAACCTCATCCTGTAGATAAGGGTTTCTTAGATAGATCTGTTTCCCCAAATCTGCACACCTTAACTTAAATTTGTGACGCGTTGACTTCTTTGCATTTAGAGGAAAAAAGGTGAGCCAATGAAGACACATGTAAGCGACACATTGTAGTGCACTGCTTATCCCACTGTCAAAAGGGCAATAACTCTCTCTGACAGGCTGGTGTGTACAAAGCTACTAGGTATTATTATGCAGTGTGCCAATATTTACTGTTCATGGTGGAAGGTAAAGTAAATAGAGTGAGACCGGACATTGTTTGGAGTATTTAAGTTTGCACTCACAAATAGTGTCAGAATAAGTTGTGCTGACTACCCTATAGCAAGCCATTATAAACACAAACACCAAAGACATGTACTGTAGGCTCACTTTAAGTAGAGAACATCACAGTGGTCAGTAAGCAAAGTATGGGTGTGAAAGGACTGAAAGCTTTTTTCAAAAAAGTCTGGTGTGTTGGATACACAAATACAGTATATTTGAAGCTATCAAATACCTCAGCTTAAATGATTACAATGAAATTAATAAATAATTTTAAATTATATTTGTCTATTTTTTCACAAATTGTGGAAAAAATAGGACAGTGATTGCAAACCCGTTTCCATGCATTCCCTTTTATCTCCTGAGTTTACTGGTGAATCTGACAGATTGATTTTATCTGTTATATGTATTCTCTGCTTCTTGGTAAGTTATGGATGGTTTTGATGAGTTGCTTGAGAAATTGCCTGATGTGTTCATTGAGATGAGAATTGTCAATTCATTGATGAATTCAACAAAATCATCATGATATTGTTCTATACCTTAATTGAACAATTGTTCATAATTATGCTCAGCTATTAGCTTTTGATGAACATCCTGATGAATTCTTTTTGCAGGAATGTGTGCTGCCTTTTATTTCTATCCAGATTTTAATGCAATTAAAATTTATTCTACCCTAATTGGCAATGTCTCGTTGGATGTGGAAATATTTTCTTGTCTTTTTTCTTTAGATTAATTCACATCATTGTGGATTCCTATTCATGCATTACCCTCCATTTCAAATGCAAGCATTTTGGCCAAATGGAATTACAGTCATTATTTTTTGGACACACTTTGTGTTCCTTTGAGTACCTCAAATGTACTCTGATGAAAAACACAAAGTGATCAAAAGCATATTAAAAATAGATTAATCAGAGGCCTTTGTGTCATTATTTTTTTCACACAGAGTTGCCAATACATGGAACAGCTTGCCAGATCACATAGTAGCAGCACAGGCTGTTGAATTGTTCAAGATTAGGCTTAACAAGAAACTAAATGCGCTATAGACAATATTTTTGAGTCTTACGCACATACAAGGATGTGTCAAAATACAAAATAGTGATGAGCCCCTGTACTCTACCAAAATACAGTGCAACAAACCAAAAATCTCCAGGATGTATTCTTATTTAACTGTTCATGTTATGTTCAGTATTATCTCTTATGATCCACACATGCACAATATGACTATAGGGTCAGACATTTGTTTCCTCAGGGATTTTTTCTGAGTTTATTTTGAAATTAAAAAAGGTAGAATTAATTTGTTTAAACATGCAAAACAAGATAAATTACTGCCATTTTCATACTGCTGACTGCTTCTATGAAGGTAAAAATATAATTGAAAAATATAATTGAAAGTATTAGGATAGATAAACAAATACTGACCAATACTGGTTGATAACTGCAATGAGTTACACTGATGAGTCACAATAATTTGATCATAAGTACTCTAAATAAATCATTGCTGGATATGTTTTAAGAAAATTTGTTTGTCTATCTACAATAATTTTTTAATAGTGGAGATTTTAATAAAAACAGGAAGTGAATGGTTACTGTGATGTTCTGTGTAAGGACCCACACGCAGAACAGGGAAATCCAAAAAACGTTAGTAGGGATTAGTAGAAATTAGTAAAACTAGAAATAAGCAGGAAGTAAGTAAAGCGAGACTGGAAAGAAGGGGGGAAACCACGAAAACCCGGAACCACCCGAATAGTGAAATCACACAAGTACAGGGGAGTGAAGCAGCTCAGGGAACACAGACACAGAGACAGTACTGGGGAGACAAGTGACCGGGAATACAGACTACAACAGGTTACATTAGTTTTTATTTTAATAAACTATTTAGCAATCTCAGAATACTGGCCCTTAACTAGTCTAGGACATATTATGTGATCAGGATTTAAGACTTGTTGTATTACAGATAAGGTATACTTTATTGTGCTTTTAGGAAGACAACCCTATCTTAGCTATAAAGCACAGGAAATACAAGATAAAGTAATGAAACACGTGTCCTAAGGTTTTTTGGATATCTGGTTTTTAGATTTTTGCCATTCAGAGACAATATTATTTGATATGGAAAACTTCATAGTCCATGCCATATTCCATTGTTATTGAGCAACCTGCTCTGTTTGACTGTATAAATGCTGCCTGCTTCTAATTGAATAATTTAATTTAATTAAATCTTTCACATGTTGGATAAGTAAGGAGTTTTAACTGTTGATGCCCTTGTGCTCTGCATTCAGAGTGTCGAACATTAAATGAGGGTGATAAAACTGATGGATTCGGAAATCGTTGTATTTTCAACAAATTCTCACTTCTCCAACAGATTCAACCTGTTACATGCAAACAAGAATGACTACACTATTTGGTAATCAGGATCAGAAAACTGCACTGATTTGCAGACTTGTCTGCTGCTCTTATTTGACTCATTTCTGGGTTACCATTGTGTAAAACCAGGAATAACTGATCTGAAGGGGATTAGGCTTTTGTAGGCTTTTGTATGACTTGCTCTAAAATCATCTGCCAGCTGCTGTCAAAAAAATAGAACTCATATTTCTACAGCATATTTGACATAAGCACAGAAGAAACTGACATATCAGCATGCAATCTGGTGTGGCTGAACCTACTTGTCAGCTGACAGAATCATATTTTTGTGGATTTTTTTTTTTGTTCTTCTTTAAAATCTAAATGTTGTGATCTTGAGGTTATACCTATGCTACTCTACATTTTCAGAGGTGTCATTTGAAATCCATTCCATTATTTAAAATGCATTTGCCATTCATTTGTATTCCATTCCAGGCTGTTCAGTTAATCACATTATTGAGTTAAAGACAAGATTTGAGTGATATCCTGTGTGGTGGTCCTGGCTGTGCCAAATTGGAATTAGTGCAAACAATTGTGTAACCCTAAAACCTGACCGGAAGGGGGGGGCGGGGGGGGGGGGGGGGGGGGATGTACGAAGCATCACTGTACAGCTGTTGCTCCACCAAGATCAAAAAAACTGTCATAATAATTAAACTAAACAATACATATCATAAGTACTGTAAGTGCATTTTGTACATTCTAATAGAGCACCAGAAAATAATAAGTAAATCCAAGCTGACATCATTGTTTTGTGATATTTAAACAATATTTAAAATTCATGCTTAGAACTCATTAGGGGCCTTGACTGTGTTTGCAAGTAAATTACAACCAGATCACAATTTTTGTTTAGGTATGCATCATTAAATTACATTGGGCACATATTCCGATTGAAAATACTAAGATGTTTTGATTATTCAAAGCGCAGCTTGTTTTCAGGCTGTAGCAAACATACTCTGTCTTCATTCCTGGAAACAACAGAGACTTTCTGTAGACTGACCAAGGCAGCACCACCACAGGGGTCAAATTATGAATTACCTGGAAAGCCCAGCCATACTGTAGTCCATACTAAATAAAGCTTTTTAGAGAGGAGCACTGTGCTATTCCAATGTACGGACCACATTTTTATTATGCCCCTTAAAATATAACTTAATCAAAATTCAGACACAGCTGTGCCGGGTTTGGTGTTGGAAGAAGGACCGTTACATTGACTAGGACGTCATCATGATGTTATAAGGTTGTTTTGTATCTGCTTGCCCTTGGGTTCTTATAAAGTCCATTGGAATCATGAACCCAAGTCAGCATCAACTAATTTAGGCCAAAAATCAGGGATCCTCCCAACAACTCGGGGGACCCTCACACTTTGCCAAAAAAAAATAAATCCTTGAGCAAGGCAGTGATCCCAAGCAAACTTTAAAAACAACAAAGCTCAACCAGAAATGATTAACTGACAAATGTATTGTTTTGTAATGGCCATTTCCATCTCCAGACTTGAATCTGATTGAAAATGTGTGGTTTGATTTATTCATACAGTTCATGCAGTATGAAGAACTGAAGATCTGTTTGCCTAACGCAAGATTTTAAGACAGCCAGGTTACTCATTACTATTAGGGCCACCTTGACATTTTTTACAGTGTACCATTTCCCCATTTTCTGAGCATACAATATAGCTCATTACCTCTATTGTTTATTTTATACAGCCTTCTTTGCTCATCTTTGTCTAGGGTAGGAGTCATTTTGGAAGGCATAATTTTTGTAAAATTCCAGACCTGTGGTTTTTAAAAAAAAATAATGCAATTATAACTTGATGGATAGTTGGTGGGCTTGATTACGTCAAGCTACAGTCAGTCTGAGCTAGTATTGTGCAGGCAGCTTTAAAGCAAAATCATTGAGGTTTAATTAGCCCAGCTGGATCCAGTAAGAATCAAATCTATGTCAAAAGCCCTTTGGCAATGAATCATTTGATCTCCCAAGTGAACAAGCCAGAGGCAATGTTGGGGAAGCCAATTTCCCTCCAGGACAGGAATGGCACTTTAGGCAGAAGAGAAGGTTTGTGGGGAGTCAATGGAGGCCAATTCCTTTTGGGCCAGAAGCTGGTTCAGAACCTGCCCATTCATTGGCGTTAAGCTAACGGACCTCAAAAACCTTTAACCATATATGGATTTCCAGATCAAAGCACAATTTCTCAATGGGGAAAATTAATGGGGATTTCAAATAACCATCCGTGTCACAGTCTGTGATTTAAAGTGGTGTTTAAAACTTTGACGTTTTTATCCTGACACATTTCTCTCTTAAATGGCCCTGGATCCACTGAATTCCGATTCAAGCTAACACTGCTGTGAACGTTATTTATGTCACAGCTAGCCTGCAGGCTATTCAAGCTGGTCAAAGCTACCATTAGAAAAGAAATTTAAAGAAAGTACTCAAATAACTTAAGGAAATTATGAATCAGAACAGCAACATTAAAAACAACATAGACATTTTCAGCAATATATATAACTGTACAAAACAAAAAAAACGTATAATTTATTACACTAACAGGTCACAGCAAACTGCTTACTGGTGTGAATGGTAGCTGGAAATCTGGCCGTGTGTATGATGCAATTGTGCGACGGGTCGCTAACCACTTAGTCGTTAGTAATACGCTTTTTGAAATTACACAAAGAATTTTCAGATTATTAAAAATGGCTGAAAAGTGTTCTTTTTTCATATAAAAACAAATGTCCAGATGTCATAAGTTATTATGACGTTATTAGGAAAACACTATTAATTACTCCAAAAGTCTATTTTTTTGATCCTCAAATCCCGAAAATGGTAACGAAAATTTAAGGAAATGACAAAAGAGAGCCTGGGGGACAGAGCCTTCAGTCAAAATCTGGTGTCTGACTAAGCATTTGATTGGTGCACAAACTACACACTGTAACTTAAGCTTCAACCACCTGGTTTGCTTTTAGCCCCTATTTACCTTGGGATCCCTGTAAATGGAGGAAGAGGGACACAATGAGACCATTCCAGAGGCTAAATCAAAAGGATGTTACAGTGTACAAAAAAGGCAAACTTAATCTTTCGCTATATCCTAATACCTTTATTCTGAAAAAACATCATGGGCTTTCTCCATGACAAACTAAGCTGAAAAGGATGCACACCTACTTTGACTGTTCTTTGAAATTTTTTGAGGTCTGCAAAATTCTGGAAGGTCTTCAGAATCAAAGATAGCAGTGAGCAAGCGATACTCACTGGTTGTCAGACTGTTTCTCCTTGCCTTCTTCAGGCATGTTTATAAAGCCACAGTTTGTGCCAATTACATGTGAATACAAGTACAAGTGAAATGAGATGACAACAGCTTTCCTAAAACCTATTCTTTGTCCATGGACTTTTTCAAATAAATGTTTTGCTATTATTCTGTGTCCTATTTTGGAACATAGTTTTGTTGTTTGCTCACCCCTGAAAAAGCCACCCCTGTGTGTGTGTGTGTGCGTGTGTGTGTGTTACCCATCTCAAATCACCACCTGGTACCCTCTGGCATTTTGCCACAGTCACCCATTTGGGAGACCACTTTTGAGAGGATTGTCTTGAAACTGATGCACTTTTCACAAGAATGTTAGAATAGTTGTAATACAGCCAAATCTTTTAGGTTTAAGCGAGATTTTTGAACCAGATTCAATACTTCAGATAAGCTTAGCCCAGCTGGTTTATTAAATACAACAGCAAAATGACAGCAGCTAAAAAATAATGCGAGTCAAAAAAGAAAACTAATGAAGCCCGGTACCCAAAGAGGCAAGCTGACTGGAGGGGGGCACTTTCAAATTTGCAAGCATAATCAAAGATTGAAAACAGCAAATTAGTGGCAGTATTCACTGGATGAATACAAGGCTGGAGCTATGAAATATGCATTCGCTAATAGGCCTGAGAATGTGATAGAACAGCAGTAGGAAGATTGCGAGAGGCAATTAAACCCAAGTCACACGTCACAAGGGTGGGGGGGGGGGGGGGTGAAACTGTCTCAGTCACTCCGCTTTTGTCTAACAGAACACCCAGGGCAATAAAAAAAGAGCAGCGGAAGCACATGCAAGACGGCCTCCAACATGCTGGAGGCGAAAAACGTGAAGCGGATAACAGAAAAAAACACGAGCGCAAACAAGCAAAGCTCAGCGAATGGAGTTCAGGCTCAAAGTCACGATCATCTGAAGTAGCTGTTTGCTGGGAGCATAAGTGCAAGAAAAGTGCATTTCTTTGGCCAATCAAAGGACCATCAAACACTCAGTAAGGACTGTAATACAACATTCTGCGCAAATTACCCAAGTGGGCTGGTGTCCATGCTGGAGTGATGCCTTAGAGAAATGATTTGTACTCTTTGGACTACATGTGTGAAAGGACGTAACCACATCTCAGTGACATCATTATCTTCTTACAATCATTGCAAAGCAATTCAAACATTATTCTGTGAAAAGATATTGTACACATCTGCCTTCGACTGTACATTTTTTGTACACATTTTACTTATGTTTCACCCATGTTTCACCCAAGTCATTTGTATTGTAATATAAAATCCAATGAAGAATGCATTTTAATGCAGTAGATGCAGAGAAGATAATAAATTACTGCCTTTTTAAGAGAAACAAAATGCCCCAAATTCCTCCAAATTTTGCTTTTGTGTTTATGCTGATCGCTGCAAACCACTGTCAGTTCAGGAGCTTAAACACTCATTCATTCTCCTCCTCTGAAACATTTATATCAACCAGCTTCTTCTTTTCAGTCTGCAGTCCGCCAGTTACATAGGTATTGAGTTGGAGTATACAGATTATAAGCAGACAAACAGTGGGTACTGGGAGGGGGTGTGCACAATGAGACATGGATGCCCTACCAGCTTAAATCCTTCCCTCACAAGATGACCAATTACCTCCCCTGTGGCATTGCCAACCACAGCCAGCCCTGGCACAGTGTTGATTCAATATTAGAATGTAGGGCTCATCCACACTCTAGAACAGTGCCTGAACTTACATTAATGTTGTCCAAATATATTACGGTGTATTTGTTGAATTAGAGGAAGTATTTTTTTTAACTGTTAAATTTTAAATACATGCAGAATACACAATTATAGGACTTTTTAAACATTTTGGCTAGTACCATATATTGAGAGCTACGACATACTTCATGCAGGTTCCTAGGCAGAGATGTGATTTATGATGTTGTGTGTCTGGATGGAGAAGACCCTGATTCCCCTGCCTTTGGCTGACCTATTTTGTTTCCTCGCTCCCACTGCAATAGGCCTCCAATGCATTGAGTGGATTATTAACAAGGAAAGCTTTCATCAAAACAAGCGTATTACTGTTTTTGTTTTTGTTGTATTCAGTAAGTGAAGAGTGGAACTAACACTCTACCATGGATAATTCCATCAAAGGCGAATTTCCTGCCCAAGTTGCAATCCACAGGTATAACATCGACTGAGAGGTTTATGGGGATAGACTCCCTGAAAATAGCCTGCCTAGTACATTGGCATTAACGCTGTCTGATTTCATAGAGCAAAGCAGCTCTGCTCGTATACATCAATACTGTAGTTCAGACACTCCAAAGGTCGCTTTTTATTTACTGTGGTAATGTAAACTTCAGGGGAAAAAATTGCCAATTTGCAATGCCTAGCTCTCAAAGAATGTCTCTGTGAAGGTGAGTGGGGGGGGAGATGGGTGTGTGGGGAGGTGTGGGCATGGGTGAGTGGGGGTGTGTGTGTGTGTGGGGGGGGGGGGTCATTAAAAATCAGACAAAGTAGTTTTCATGAAATCAGTCCTAAAATTTCGTTTTGGGTACTGCATTTAGCAGTACCCAAAACTGCTAAGCCCATCAACCTGCAATGTGCAATGTGTTTTGTCATTACCTTTGAGCCTACTCAGTCAATAGTCTTTAAATAAGTAATATGTTTGTTCGTTACTTACAAATTGTAGCTAATGTCAGTACTCATCTAATGCTATGGAGGTGAGACACGATAACACTTGTTGAAATTAGTTACAAAGTTCCTTTGAAGTTAAAGTAAATTTGGACCTTGGTCTTTTCTTGTTCAGGGTAAGTGATTACAAAACGAGTCAATATACATATAGAAAAATAGCAATACAGCACAGGAGAGGGGAAGAGATAGTGTCTGTGACCTCACTCTGCTATCCTGTAGCATTATGACTTCACTGTACAGTTCTCTGGGCTTCTAACTCCCTGGTCCTGCGACAACAACAATACAATAACCACAATAATAATGGATTGTGCCATTTTTACAGTCCAACCAGTGGTAACTCTATCTACAAAAGAACACAATGTATTCAAAAGGATAACATCAAAAGGAAGCTAACACTATCTGCCTCTTCCATGCTTTCGAGAAATAAACATGCAGAGAAATCAATATACTGCTCAGGACTGCAGGAAACATAATCTCCATTTTTGAATTATTACTATTTATCAAACTCAACACAGCAAGCTGGAAATCTTCACTGGAAACAGATGATTTGAGGGCTGTCCTGCATTTTGCAGCAAGGGACAATACACTCATATGTATGGTGCCTGCCCCTAATCAAATAACCCCCTTATTTGCAGACAAGAACAAAGACCTTGAAGCAAATCAATAAATAACAGAGAGATTTCATTAACTGAAGAGCTCTTATGGTTACTTTCCAGAAGAAAAATGTTGATCCAACAAGCTACAGGGAGCTTGTGTTCTATTAGAATGAGATTTCTCAACATTACCATTTAGGTTAAAGGTTATATTGTATCATCTGAGTCCTTATCTGCCTGGAGAGTCCCTTTAATCTAGTAGCAGTTTTTAGTTTGTTTAAACTGATCGTGTTTTTTCCTGCTCATATTCACCAAACCTGAGTGGAGAGAAAGTGAAACAAATGTCACAGTTAAGGCTTTTGCCCAAGGCTATGTATTCGTTTTTAGTGTATTTGTCTTCTGTCTGTGCAATGTGTATATACGATAAAATAGTGTTGTAAAATTATTTAATGTATAGTAATTTAGTGAGTATGTTTTGTTTGTTACAACTGTCATGTGTAGCTTGACTATTCTGACACTGGAAAGACATTCACATAAGTTATATTATAATAAATGTGTATTGTATTAATTAATAATGATAAGCAGCAGGGTATCCTTGCGTATAAAGGCAAGAGTAGCCATATGCTCCTTTAGTTTACTGAACATCATAGCTTCTTGTGTATTGACTGCACTCAGCTAAGCTAAATGTTAATGTGTTAGATGTCTATATTGGAAGAAATTTAATTGATCCTGGGGTAACCTTTTCATTAGGGCTGTCAGTCGATTAATCTCTTGCCATTAGTTGATTAATCTAACCATTAAGTGGTTCACTTTTAATAATGAAGCAAAAGTGCATTCCACCAGTTCTGAACAGTATACTGGGAACTATGATATCATGCAGTATGCATGTGCTGTGTCCTGATGACCATCACGGATTCATCAATTCCCTGCCTCAATATGTTACTGTGTCCATGCCACTGATGACAAATTAAGTCTATACAGGCTAGTGCCTCAAGAATTAAAAGGCAATGCACCTTGCTACCACCAATACACTATATATATTTAACATGTTAAACATGTTTTAAAAAATAGTGCTGCATTGCATCCTATGATACAGATCTGATTGTGTAAGCACTGACTGTGGTCATAAGTCCTGTGTAGTGAAGTGTAATTGACCACAGTATTGCCCAGAGAGAGAGAGAGTTTCCATTGGCAGAGTATCCCCCATCTGATCACTCAATAGGAATTTCTCTGGTTGATGAGGCCTGCGATTGGTCTCAGCCAGCTATGCCATCTGCATGAGCCACTGTGCAGCTCGTCTTGTAGATTACAATATAAAATACTTTTAGAACCTATGCAAGCTAGTGTGCACCTTCCTGAATTGATGACCATGGCAGAGATCAGACAGGCCAACATTTGATTTTGTGTGTTTGAAACTGGGGAGAAAATCTGAAAACTCCAAAAACACATAACTACCTCTTTGATTCAACGATCAATTTATTCATGTTGTGATCTGCAGTCTGAATTGGCTGGCTTTAAATCTTTTTCAGCAAGATTGTTCATTATCTATTTTATATTAACCACTATTACTGTGTGAATAAGCTGGAGGAGTTTTGTTATCCTGATATATGACATGGAAGTATGTGCTCTTTCTTATTGGCTGAATCTGAGGTATGTGGCATAATTGTCTCCCCGTTTTTCAGCCTGTCAACATTTTCATATGCTGCATTCAAAAGAAGGCTGCATATCAGAGGTGAATTCAGGCTGGATTTATGAAAGCAAGTCATGCTTTTACATACTGTAGGCCTTGAGGTCCATAATTGGAATTTGAGGCATGTATAAACTTCTATTTAATTCCTCTTCATCTCCAGAAAATCAGAGCACTTACCCTGTGAGCCTTCACAGCAAATTTGCATAATGAGCCACACAAGGGTACAGCTACCTGGATTACCTCAGCAATTTACAATGCAGGCTTCAACTGGTAGTCAATTTGCGAATGCATCCAATTAATTTACATTATAAAGTCAACATAATTATATTGATGAGCAGTCCCCAGTCACCATTTTGACTTGGAGAGATTGACAAATTCTAGACAGGGCAAGTGGTTTCTCTGGAATCTATGTCTTAATGCTTATGGATGGAATGCCATTTGTGAACCTATGTCACAGTTTTAATAATAGATACATTTTAATAATAGATACCTTTCTGTTTCTACAGCACAAGCATAAAAACCTTTTTTATTTTTATAACTCGGTAACCAAACTATCATGAATGTAATTTCAGAAAAAAGAGCACAGTAAATTACATAATTCTTAGGCTCTTGTCAACAGTAAATGAATTCATGTCAAAAATCCACCCTTAAATTCTCATTAGAAAAAGAATGAAAAAGCATTTATTACAGAGAATGTGTTATTTTCCTTCAAAGGAAGACAAGCTGTTCACTGTTAGAAAAAGTTACAATCTTGTCTAAATGCAATTATTTAAAAACTTTCAAGTGTATTTCTGCAGAGCAAAATGCTATTCTAACACTTACCACTCACTGAAATAATTGTATAGACATCACAGCCAAGACAGCTTCAGATCAGAAATGTTTTGTTTTCAGAATTTTAAAAGGGGAACAGAGTGTTTGGCTCTGTACTCCACAGTTTTAGAATTGTAATGAAACTATTCACGTGTGGTTAAAGTGCACATTCTCGACCTTAAATAAAAGCAGAGAATGTGCACTTTTACCACACGTGAATAGTTTTTATACACTTTGGTTTCACCACATAGACATTATAGTACTTCTTATTCATAGTACCCCCCATTTCAGGGCATCATAATGTTTGGGACATACAATATTATATACATGAAAGTAGTCATGTTTAGTACTTCATTGAATATCGTTTGCATGACTGCTTGAAGTGTGTGACCCACAGACATCACCAGGTAATGAGTATTTTCTCTGGTGATGCTCTGCAGCCATCTTCAGATCCTGCTTGTTTTGGGGGCTAGTTGCCTGAAGTTTTCACTTAAGCTTATGAAAAACATGTTAATTTAGATTCAGATTGGTTGAATGACATAGCTAGTCAATAATTTTCCCATTTTTAGCCTTAAAAAAACTCCTTTGCTGCTTTAGCGGTATGTTCGGGATAATTGTCTTGCTGTCGGATGAAATGCCAACTTGGAGGCATTTGGTAGAACTTGAGCTAGGATGAACTTGAAATAAAATGCTTCTGTACACTTCAGAATTAATTCTGCTGCTGCTATCAGCAGTTGCATCATCAATGAAGACAACTGAGCCAGTATCTGCTGTGGCAGCTATACATACCCAAACCTTAGCGCCCCCCACCACCATGTTTCACAGATGAGGGGGTGTGCTTTGGATCTTGGGCAGTTCCTTTTGGCCTCCCCATTTTGCTCTTGCCGTCACCCTGATACAAGTGAATCCTAGTCTCATCTGGCCACAAGACCTTTTTCCAGAACTCTGCAGGCTATTTTAGGTGCTTCTTAGCAAACTGTAATCTGGCCATCCAGTTTTTGTGGCTGTCTAGTGGTTTGCATCTTGCAGTGTAGCCTCTGTAGTTCTGTCCATGAAGTCTTCTGTGGACATTAGGCACTGACACATCTTGACCTGCCTCCTGAATAGTGTTTCTGATCCGCTGGACAACTGTTAGGGGTTTTTTTCTTCATTATGGGGAGAATTCTTTGGCAGAGAACTTCCTTAGCCTACTAGACTCTCTGCAATTTTGGAGCTCACCAGTGTTCTCTTTTTTCTTAAGGATGTTCCAAACAGTTGATTTTGGTAAACCCAAAGCTTGGCCTATGTTTCTGACTGTTTTTTCTTATTTCTCAGCCTCTGGTGGTCTGTGTAGGAATTAAAGCCTGTTTTATGAAATGAAGACATGGCAATGGAATGTATCATTTTTCCCCAAGATGTGTCTGATAAATGCCAAACCTAGTTGGGCTAGGTGTTCTCATCATTCTATATTCTTATGTTCTTATGCACAAAACTGTTGTTAAGAGCACTACTTAATACATTATTCCATATTTATCCAATTTTTTGGCTGGATTACTTATTGATTACAAGTAAATGTGCAAGATTTGCATTTTACCCTCTCTTTAAAGTAAAATCAATATTAGGCTACTCCTCTGAATTGAACTTTATGATTTTTGCCACTATTAATATAAGCATTTTGTCTCTATGTCTACATGGTCCATTCAGTGTTTAATATCCCATAAACACATGATAGATTATTTGCTTTAAATACAAGATTTTGTCCCACCAAGACTAGGCAATAGTAAATGATCTGTGGTTTTGCCACAGTTACAAAAATGGTGTGCCTGCCTGGCCTAATCTTGAAACCCCCTGTAGAAACCTAACTTAGTATTGATGTCTGGTTCAAGTAATATATTTGCAGTGTTATAATAAGAGTCAAATTGTGAATAAATCCCTGCCCACTCTTAACTTTTACATCCTCTAGCTGTCAGTTACATTAGTCAGTTCTGACATACATTAATAATACAAATAATTCAGTGCTAATTCCAGCATAAGGAAGCCAAAGTGACAGAGACATTGTCACAGCCTGAAAACAAAGAGGCTTCTGAAGAAGGTTTTGATGTAACCTTGCCCCTTAAAGTATAAGTGTGTCGCTGATTGATTCAGTCTCGCAATGGATTCAATTTTTTAAAATAGAAATAATTTTAATAATAGATAAGACTAAAAACTCTTCATTCATATTCTGCCCAAGCTATCTGCTGTGCATCTTGGCAAGACATATCTACAGCTTTGTTCACTACAGATAGTCATGCCACAAGGCATGCCTGAGGGGAGGGTAAGAAGCCATTTTGTGTTCACTAACCACAATAAGAAACCGTTTACTTAATAAAGACAATTTTAGAGAAACTAAGAGCAGAGGCTGATGTGTATTTGCTCAATAGAAATGATACATGATACAATAAGCAAACCGCAGCCAGAAACATAAAAATATTTACAGATTATATGACAATACTGTAGATCAATGTTCTTTTTACATTTACATACATAGACTATGCTGTGCTGAGTCAGACACTTTAGGATGTAAAGAAACTGCTGATGTTTGGGGATACATTTCCTTTTTTGGAAATAAATCTATTTAAGACTTAGTTTTCTTTCCTTGTTTTTGCCACTTTCTACCCTATGGCACACAACCACATAAACTTCAAATTAAGTGCTAAGTCTCTGCATAGTGATCATATGCTTGTTTTTTTAAAGGCATTTCAGTTTCTTTTGAAAATGCCTGTCATTATATGGTTTTTGTCGGACCCTATGAAGGAAATTGACCAACTGTGTCCGAAACACTTAACTGCCATGTTCCTAAAACAGGCTTGTCTGCATTGTAGAGAGTGGCTAATCGGCTCCTCGGTGAAGGCGTCAATCTCCGCACCAGAGTCCCTGTGGTGCAATCTTAAAGCACAAAACCACAAGCTTTCTTGCCCCACATGCATCCCACTAGAGTACCAAAACCTCTGATCTCTTTCCTTCTGCCTTCAAATCCAATGCCATTTTACTATGTCTATGTCAATCATATATACCTTAGATACCCGCAGGGGAGTGTGAACCAGGCTAGGCTGTTTGAGGGTTGAAATATTACTGCATGTAGCATTCTATTGTACAAACTTGAGTGTCAAATGTAAATCACAATGCACATATATATCATTTCTACATACCAATTTATTTGAAATTCATGAACGATCTTCATTTTCACATAACAGCTAAGCCCTCTGGATGGGGTGGGTTGGGGGAAGGGGATGGGGGGGGGGGGGGGGGGGTGTCCACCCAAGGTCAATACTGAGTGTCCACAGATGAGACAGAATCCATTTCAAAACTTTTCTTTTTCCGAGTGGTCAGCTGGTATCTGAATACACATTATTTTCAAGAATTAACTCAATCACTTAATTCAAGATTTAAGGAGGTGACAACTACAATAATTTACAGTGGTCTAATAATCAGTAATTACGACAGTGAATCGAACACCTCTCAGCCAGTTAAATTCTGACTGATATATTCGAGAATTTTCAGTCATGAATGCTTCTCTTGACACATGTAGAATATGAACTGCTCCACTTGAGAGAACAAATTTTGGAAGAACATGCAGTAACTAGTCAGTAACACAGGGGGTGCTCTTTAACTTTTGGCTATGCACCTACCTTACCTTTTTCACCTACTGTATTGTTAATTTGCACGAGTGCCGGTTATGATTGAAATAGCTTCGTATGGTGTCAATTTAAAGTTTATATATAAAATCCCTGGGTTCTGTCAGAGAAGATAATAGTGCGCTGAAAACTGTTTGCTTCATGTTTTAAGCTTAATAGTTATTTAAACATATTGTAAAGATTAGATGTATGCCGTACGTGTCTGCGTCTATTTACATTTCCGGACTGTCCACACTTTAAGCTAGCTCATTCAGCAATGACTAAAGTGTACCCCTAAAAGTTTAATTATTAAATCAATCACTTCTAGCTATCCCTTAGGCACTGTGCAGCAAAAGAACAGGTACATATAGGAGTTTAAATGTAGGCCTACACAATGCATTTAGCTATGTATGCATCTTTTACTTATTACGAAACACATTTTAAGAATAATAAAATATTTTCATTATTTAACAAGCAAAGTGAACAAGGATTAGTTTCGTGCAAACTGGAGAAAATCGTGAAACTTTTCAATCTCTGCAGACCGAACAAACATTGTAAGCGTTAAAACGAGCTCCGCTCGCTTCGGACATGGCGGTAATGTACTCCAACTCACAGCAACGCCTTCTTTTGCCTATCATATTAGCATTGTGCCCTCCCCCTCCTGCATCTCATTATCGTGTGCCCGTTGCTGCTAGGTGAACAGCTACCACCAGACAGAAGCAGGTGTCCAACATGGCCAGCATGGGGAGCGGATCTCTCTCTACATCTCTCTTTTTATTCGTGATTTCGGCAGCTTTTCTTCTAAAAGGTAAAATCGAGATTTTATTGTACAACACTTCCGAATTTCGCTTATTTTTCGTTGGATATTTATGGCCAATAAATAGAATCAGAAGTGGAGGTCTTAAATTGGATGCACTTGCTTCAGCGGATGCGATTGAGCCAAACAAATTAACTTAAACAAACCGATAATCTTCATACATCGCCGTCTTTTAAATCCATCATTGCTCGGAATTTGGATCAGTTCCGAATGAGCTCTTTAATCGACGAAGGGGATCCCTGAAATAAAATATGTTTATGACTTTCGTTCATAAGGAGGGCAGTGGCAACTTCGTGTAGATCTTACAGGCTAGCTCGTGAGCTACCCGCCTAGCTAGCTACAGTCATTCATGAACAAATCTTAGAACCAGCACTGCTGCGGCAAGCAGTCTAGCTTGTTAGCCGTACATTGACTGATAGATTATCTTTTGCCAATGAGCTACATTTCTAGTTTTTAAAACCGTGGTCTTAAGTAAGCACAACTATGTGATGGCTATGAAAATGAGGAAAAGTTCAATGTTCTACTTTTAGGGGTAACTAGCTGATCTCTAACTACACCGTTCTACGACTACACTTAAATTGCGTGGATTCATAGGCTAACGTTAACTCGGTGAGTGATGGTGACGCTCTTGAGAGAACTGGCCAACTCGGGGCGTTTGTAGTTGCTAGCGAACATGAGCTAGCATTTTCAGCCTTTGTTTCATCGCTAACAAAAAGAACCAACTGTCACGATTACAGTATTAATATGGTGATGAAAAGCGTCGGTTAGTCTGTGGCGGCTTGCGTGATGGCTGGATGTCCAGTTACCTAACGCAATAGTTTCTCATTCATTTATCCATCATGCTGGTCTGCCTGCTGCTACTCTGGATTAGCTTGTAGATAGCTCGTTAGCTACCAATATTACTAATAAATAATGTAAGCACTGAATAGTTGAATAAAATGTGCGCGCTTCATTTGGCGAGGTGTTTTGCGCTATGGTTGTCGCTGACTACTTGTATAGGAAACGAAGCGGGGAACTTCCTTGCTGTTTGCGTATTCACCTAGCTAATGTTACATTCTCACTCCGCAATGCTGCTCATTCTCTTAAATTTCATTTATGCATCATGGCATTAGATTGTGATAAACTCGCATGACACCAGCTCAATACATGTGCATACTAACGTTAGGGGAATTTTACGAAGAGGGTCTCATTCTTTTATAGCTAGTAGTAGCCGAATCGTTTGTTTAATTTTGTTAGCCGAAATGAAGTGGGGGAAACAAGTAAAACCCATAAGACTGTACCTTGCTGTATAGTAAATTAGTTTAGTAAATAACGTTTGTTTCGTTAAAGGGGTATTATCTAGCCATCTGTGTTAAGTTCGCTTTAAACACTTAAAAAAAAAAAAAAAAAAAAAAAAAAAAAAAAAACCCGGTCCTAAAACAAGAACGCCGTATAACGTTAATAATGTGGATACTGTCGTGTCCCTTGTCAGACATTTCGGTATTTGCTGTTATGTAGGAGAGCATGAGGCGATGCAAGATTCGGTGGATCGACTTTGCCTTCTGTGAAGCCCCATTGAGGAGAAAAAGTAGCGGGTTGAGGGACGAAGAGGGCAGTATTTGCTGTTTTCAGGGGGATGGAAGCGCAATGCCGTGGCATGGCATTTTATCGTGACCAACCGTTTGCATAGTGCTAGCAAACTATACTGTATGTTGTCTTCTCGCGTTTTTATATCTTTTTATCCCGGCGTCACTACACAGATGGACGCTGACTTGGATTGAACGGTCTTGCGTTTTATGATGGAGGTAGTTTAGGTTAAAACGAAGTTTGCCATTAGATATCAACAGGTTCTGATGCATTATCATATAAGCTTGCTACGATGCATGCATTGTGTTGAATAATCTCGTTAGCAAGCTAAATTATCTAACCAGATAAGCAACACTGCTTGCGGCAGCGTTTTCATACTTACTACTTCACACTGTATTGTGTGCCCTATCGGGAATCGGCAATTGCTTTGTCAGATATTTGTTTACATGTCTTGGATTTTTTGTGCTTTGCAGCAGTATTACAGCATTTTTGTGTCATTTGGATGCGGGAACGAAGGGGTGGGGTTTGAATGAACAGCTTCGTTCTACCGGAGAGCCAGCAGTGCTTGTCTTGGCTAACAGCTTGGCAGTAGTCAGTTATTCGGTAGCGTAGCAAACTGTTTGCGCCAAGTGCTTCTTTTCAGTGTGAATCTGACTGAAATAGTAGCGAGAATCGACGCCATGGGAAGATCAATCAATTTCCGCACGAGGTGGGAGCCGGTCTGGATTCTTTAACTTTTCACGATCTACAAATAGTATTGATTTCATGTAAAGCTAGAATATAGTCAGGCACCTCGATACTTTACGAGTACCCAAATCCTAGAAACTGATCAGTATTGCTGGATTTTGGATTGATGTGGGCACTATATGAGGAAAAATAACTATCCAACTCAAGAACTGCTTCATGACTTTGTATTTGTTGACTGTTAGACATTGGCATCTAAGATGGTTGCTGACCTCATCTCGCAACAAACAGCAATCAAATTATTCAACTATTCCAGAATGCTCACAGTCGGCTCACTCTTCAAGCGTCCCTGATTCGGAAACACGGAGCGCTGTCCTTTTTTTTTTTTTTTTTTTTTGGAACGAGTGTATCAAGATTGCTTCTTCATTCCGGTAACTCGGTATCACCAGAGAAAGCTGTGTTTATACACAAAAAAAATATCTAAAATGATGGATACATATGATCTTATGTATGCTATATTGTTTTGTTTCTGCAGTTGGACCAATGCTCCCTTCTGCGTTGAAAAGAAGCCCCTATTTAATTAAGCAGCTAAATAGCACAGGATAATCATTTAAATTTTCATATTGTACTTGTAGAAATTAAATAAAATGAAATCCTCAAAAAATGTCAGTGTCTATGGGATTTTGTGGACGGGAGGAGGGTGATTTTGAAAGCGGGCAACAGAAATGCTGATGAAATGACGTACCCTAGAAGTGAAAAGGCAAAGAGACAATAGCTTGTGAGCTGGAAATATAGGCAGTTATACCGCAACTATAAGCTGTTGCTCACAGCCAGTTTGATTTCTCCTGTGTGTTCATTGTCAGTTTTTGCAACAAGGGCTTTAGGGCAACATAAGATAATATGCACAGTATTAAAACAATAGATTCTGATTTTGGATTAAAATGCAACAGTTTAGTAAATTAAGCTTACGATTAAAGATTATTCAGGTTTTACAAAATCAGACTAAAGGCACACTGAAGAGAATTACCAGTGAGTGGTTAAATATTTGTTTCAAAATTGTGCTCATCAGCTACTATAAGTGCTAGGTGAGATGCTGTTAACGGTTACAAACAATAGACGAACAAATAGCAAGCATTTTGTCCTTGTCCCCCACTAGTGATTTAGTGTCTCCACCACCAATTTCATCAGGTGTTGGACAATTACCACCAAGGTGGTATGAATGTAGTTGCGTAACACTGTGGGTAGTGAAGTAACAACCGTAACTCAAAATAGACGCCTATCTTGTCTTACACTTAGCTAGTTGCGTTTGTAAGTAGCTAAGATAAAAGCCTTGAATAAAAATGAACCCTTTATAACATGGTACAATTCTAGAATGCTTCTGTGAAATCCCAGTAATTTTCAAAGGAAGTAGACATTTTACCAGTATTTTACTTAAAATCAAAATGACTCTAGAACAAAGCAAAATGTGTAATTGCAAGTTATATTTATTTTAAAGAAGAGTAACTGCTCTTCAATACTATATCATGTTCATTGATTTCTCACTTTAAAATGGTCATTTACTGCTTACAATGTTGCAAAATGTAGTAGTAGTAGTAGTAATAATAATAAAAAGGAGGCACTAGGGCAGTGTGTCGCAATAACATACTTTTATTTAAATTTCAGGTGATGAACAAGAGTTCAAACATTGTTCCTGTGAGAAGTGACATGTAACATTATCACATGAGCACACTATGCTGTGCATAAACTGGTGAAAATAAGGAAAATTGAAAAGTCGACTAGTAGCATTTAAAACCCAGCTATCTAATAGTACATATTTGTAAATGTAGGTGTTATAATAAACATGGGTAACATTATGACATTCAAGACTGAAGTTGCTTGCTAACTATATTTATGATTGTTTTTATTTTGCTGAGTGTCAACTTTTTTAACAAAACCGTTTGATTAGGACTTTTAAAAACAAAAATGGTTGTCTTGCGTCTTGTATGTAATTTTGTGATAGAATGTATAATAAGCAATTATGAAATTGGTATGTTTTAGAATTTATGATCAGTCTTCCTCATGACTGAAGAAAAATACAAATGTATAACAGATCTAGCCTATTAGAAAGCCAACTAGAGAAAGTTTGCAAGACACAAAGGAGATGCAAAAGACCAGACACTCACTGGTATAGATGCAAAAGTTACATATCTTTCTACTTCTACTGTATGTGCCGCATTCAAGAATTGTGTATGGTGTAGAGAAGGCTTCTGACTATTTGCTACCATATATGTTGTGTTGGGAATCAAATAATTGAAAAAACTTTAAAAAACTTGTATGTACAGAATGTCTGTCTGTCTTACGAAGTTGGTTACATTTTGCGTGAGAGAATAAGACCAAGACATATTTAGGCCTCTCAACAATCCTTAACTCATTACTCATCGTATGATGGTTTCCGTGCCTGCTTTTAATTTATTCACCCATGCCCACTGTTTTCTGCCTGACAATAAAGCCTGGATTCCTTGCTTAAAGCTGAATGACGGTCTTCCTCTGACTCCGCTCAATGTGAGCTTAGCTGCAGTCTGCAGTGTGAAAAGAAGCATCTGGTGACACCAAAGTCTTTCAGAGGAGAACTGGCTGCGGTTGCTGATGATTGGCAATTCCAAACTGGGGTGGGAATTGGGTTTAAAATTTTTTTATTTTTTACCGTTTGATGTAGGATACTGCTAATAAAAATGCCACTACTTGAATCGATGTGGGTTAAAACATTTAAAAAGTAAGCAAAAAAAAAGCAAAATAAACAATTCTATATTTTATTAAATAGAATGATTAGAAAGACAATAATTGAATGATTTAACAGGTTAACAGATCACCCAGGCTTCAATGAACTGGCAAGTTATTGTCATCTAAGACTATGGTTAGTGCTGTCCACACAAAGATGGTTACCACAACCTTGTCGGACTTAGAATGGTACGGAGAGAGGTGGATGTTTCACTACATCCAAGTGATGGTCTTTCATGCGAGTATATTCAGGCTTGGCAAATGCGAGGAGGTCCCGAAACCCTTCACCCTTTACCTTGCTTATAGGGTGCATGTCTGTCCTTACCATTTTAGCTATTAAATCTGTTGTTGTTTCAGCTGGACAGCTGTCACGCTGATGAGGTCTCACTACAAAGTTGGGTGCTTGTGTGCTGTGATGCCTTGGCTGTTTGGTCCTTAGGTGGGTTGACATCATAGTTGTTGATGTGACTAATTAGAATTTGGGAGCACATATTTTGCACTGCACTGTGTTTTCATTGAGGTTTTCAAAATCATTCCATACGCGGTACTCTTTTGCAAGCTGGCCATCTTTTCAACTGACGGTAAGTAAAGTGAATGACAACACGTTCCACCCGCCCCCCCATTACCTAGTTAGAGCAGTAGCCTTGGAAACATTGGTGATCTTTTATTTTGAACGGTTTGAGAATTTAAAAAAAAGTTTTGATTAACATTCAATACACACACACACACACACCTATACATATATATATTTATATATACGTAATCTTAAAAAATGTACAGTTGATGAGAGTCATAAGAAACTGAGCTTTCAGATGCCTTGCCAGGGCATTGCAGATTTGTCCAGTGTCGCATCGCCTACAGTTTGGTTAAGGAAAGCGGGTATTTTCCTGGGGGATTCTGTAATTGCTTTGTGTGTTTTGTAACCCCCGCCCCCTCAGTAAACGCTCAGCTCTCCAAAGAATAAGGCTAAGCCGTGGACCTCTCTCAATTTTTTGGCATATGCTGTCGTTTTCCAAACACCTGTTAATGTGCTGCACGGCTGAGGGAGACCAGTGGGTTGTAGTTTGCCACATTTTGAATGCGTCTTTCAAAGCACCTCCGAAAAAGAACTACTGCTACAGAGTTTATCCGGTGACACCCGCAGCAGTCGAAAACAGTTGTTTGTGTTCCCCATGATTACTGAATGCACCGTTTCATCCATGTTCTGACCATACCTGGGTCAAATACGGATTTGTTTTAGATTAAAATACTTTTCTGTGCTCTGTTGATCTTGCCTGGTGTAGTTGAGCCTGCAAAGAGGACCAGGAGGCTGGTTTTGCAATTTTTGAGAGTGTTTCATTGGTTCCAAGACATCAGACAAGCTCAGAGCATAGGAAAGCATTTGAATCCAAAAGAAGTGTGTGTTTGACTGAGATCTGGTGCTGATGGCAGGATGCATGCACTTTTTGCCGGGTGCTTACATCACCCTCAGTGGAGAGATTAGGTTTCGTTGTAGCAGATGGGGTGTGGCCTTACCGACATCTGGTCACTGCTCTTAGCAACCATGTGGGGTAGAGGAAATTGATTGGATGTTGGTTGTTTTGCCTTGGTTTCCCTAAACTTTGGTGACATATGTCCCATTGTCTAGGTTCACTGGGCTTAAATAGGGCTATTGCAAGATGCTGTTACAAAATAAAGAGCATAGTGCCATGTGGCATCAGTGTTATGTACCAGTCTTGCAAGCAGGATACTGTTGCCAGGTGGGAAGCTTCCTTTGTAGCTAGAATTACACATAGCTTGAATTTCTTAAGCATATATATGTTCTCTTCCTCCAGTGGAGCTGCTCAGTGGCCAACAATAGAGGATTGTGGTTGTACTGGGCAGCTCCCAGGTGTGAACGTGTATGAGTGTGAAGCAGGGCGTTCCTGCAAAAGAGCATCCGTGCTCAGCGAACCTACCGTGGGTAAATAAAAAAATAAAAAAATAAATATATATATATATATATATCAAACTATATATGGATAATGTGTGAGCAAACTACACAGTTCTCTACAGAGAAGGGAACCTGCTAAGTTAGTAAGATGGTTAACGCAGTCATGTGCAGGTCCAGTTGAGTGATGGATCATCAGAAATTCCAGCCAGTTTGCTACGTGTGTTAGTAAGTAAAAAAAAAAAAAAAAAAAAAACCCTGGTTGGTAGGATTTCTCCTTCTCAGCATTAAAAAAAGAAAACCTTTTGATCAGCAGTACCTAATTCCAAAGATGTTTTTTTTTTTTGTTCCTAATGTTTCCAACGGCTAGCTTGGGTTTCAACAGATGGTGTTGAATTGCTAATACCTTTTAAGCGCTAGGTTATTTAAAGTAATCTAGTCTTAAATGGAAAAAGGCTTGCATTGATTCACATTTAACAGGGTTTTGAATTAATAACAAGCAAAATAATGCATATTGTTAACCCTCGCCGTTGCATCCTTGAGCTGTTTGTCAATACCTATTCTGGTAAAGAAAGAAAATGGCATGTTTTTCTTCTTTCCTTCCAGTGCAGGGATCCACCGATTCGGCCCTATATGGTTGGGTGCTTTGCATTTCCCAGCATTAGCATAATTCTTGCAGTTGTATTACGTTTTCGCAGAATTTGCCCTCGACAAGGCCTCTAGGCGTTTTCATTCTTCCACAGAACTGAACCTGGCACACAGACTGTGCTTCCCCTTGCATTTCTCTCATTGATCTGCATATTTATAAAAGATGCAGCTGCCAATTTTTCCTTAGTAGTAGCCACCTGATTCAGGACATGCCTCAGAATGCAGTGCACGTAACGACTCCATTGGGCAGCCATTACAGGTCTAATTGTAGGCGGGTCAGCATCTCACCAGCAGGTGTTTTCTGCTTTGTGCCTTAGCCTGATTCTAGTAAAACTCGGAGTGGATTGAGCCTCATTGCAATTGGAGTGATTTTCACCACTGAATTGCAAATGTGTCACTGTACTAAGCAGTCTTGCGTTGTTCAATTATGGTCAACCAAAGGGAGAACTCTGGCAGTGAGAGTTTCCTTTAATACAGTGTATTGAGTGATTTATTTATAAATCCTTTTTGTAGCACAATAGATCAAGGTTAACTAGGTTATGCTCTCATCTCTAAATGGCTTTTTAAATGCAGATGAAGAGAAATAGATTATTCAGGAGTTCCTTAACAGGGAACCCCTCCCCCCCCAGTAAACCAAAACTCTTTGAAGTGTGGACTGTGTTGGTGCTCCACTAGCCAACCAGACTGATACCTCAAACATGAAAATGGTTGAAGTCACTGCTAATCAGCATTAATTAATCTTGTTTTTGGCTGGACCATGGCTGGAATTTGCCAAATTTGTCAACTGTTTTGCCGGCCATTTATTGGGGCCAGACAAAATGACAGCGAATGAGATTATTCTCCTCATTTCTCAGTTGTAAAATACAGAGCATCCTTTTTTTCTGTCTGTGTTTCCACGCTAACACTGTTGCATTGGGACCATATCTTATATAACGTGTAAAATATACAGTCCATACTTTTAATGGATTTCGATTGGTGTCGCTTGGTTTACAACAATGAGCCGTTTAACCTCAGATTGCTTATTGATGCATTTTTCACCATCCAGAAGTTGCCATCTTAGGGATGGAACTGTACACCTGTTTCTGTATTGATCATTATGAGGTTTTGGTTTTGGCCCTTTGAGACTTCTACTGTAGTACACACCATCTCGCTAATTTAAAAAAAGCTTTTGAGACTGAGTAAATGTAAATGGGCCCGCCTCAATAGTTGATGATTTTTTGAAAAGACATTTTCAGTTCAGCGAATATTA
Source organism: Anguilla anguilla (assembly GCF_013347855.1). Taxonomy (NCBI): domain Eukaryota; kingdom Metazoa; phylum Chordata; class Actinopteri; order Anguilliformes; family Anguillidae; genus Anguilla; species Anguilla anguilla. The sequence goes on from NC_049209.1 coordinate 21,649,267, forward strand.
CAATGCAACTAGCCATGGTAAATACAATAGTTTGCCCATTCAATAAAAATGTAATAGAGTTTTTTAATGTAGTTACCTTGTAGTGTCTGAATCACAAGGCCTAGCTATATGCTTGAAAATGAAAGATCACCCCCCACCCCTTGTTTAATTGTGTACCCATAGGACTCTGGAACATTGTTTTTACTTTATGAAACACTGCTTGTAGATACTCTTACAGCTGAAGCAACTAAAATCAAAGGAGTTTGTGTTCTTCAAGACTGTTAACCATTCCATTTGTGAATTATTGCAAAAGTGACAAATTGTACAGATCACTGTAACTAATCTATGTAATAAAAGTATGTGTAGCTATACATATTATCTTCCTAATCAAGCATATGACATGAGTTGTTTGTCTCCTAATTTTAAACTGTGCCTTTGATCTTGGTAATATCCAATTGTTTATAATGCATTACCTATTCACTTTTTTTCTTAACCAGGCTGTCAGTGTGTGTGGGATAGAATCACAGAAATTTACATTATAAAAACAATATTTGTCCCAGAAACTTTGGTGTAAGTTACGTAAATTGTTAAATTGTTAAAAGTTATGCTGTCTAATTACAGTAGTGCTCTCTAAGGTATCCCAGACTGGAGATCAAATCAGTGCAGTCTTTGAGAACCAAATGTTTATTTAATTTTTAATCTGGGCTATCTTCAGAGTTGTGCTAACAAATCAAATATCTCTTAGTAAATTTCTCAATGAATAGTCATGCTTATTCCAGGAAAAAGAAAATTGTAACTGTGACTGAAGCCGTGAGAAATAATTTGTTTCATATTTTCTCTAATGCTGTTGTAGCAGATGATGGAACCAGACAAAAATATGATATTAACTTGAAATCTTTAAAGCAGTGATAAGCTTAGGAGTAGGCTTATATTTAATCAGTTTCTGTCAAGATGATAGGGTGGTAGACTTGCTAAACACGTTTTTCTTACCTCTTGCCAAAAATTTCTTGAGGGATTTTCTAAATTTAGTATGGGATTTCTTCTTTTTTTGCATCACTTGTCCTTGTCTTGAAACAGGTAGCCAACGTAAAATAATTTTGACAATGTTAGAACAACCGGCTGCCTGATAACTTCATATTTATTTATTTATTGTTTCTGGTGTCTGCATTAGGAAAGGAACATGCGCCGTATTCCAAATGAAGATTTTGTTTGTCCGTTTCGACTTTAAAAAGGAAAAGATTCCTTTGGTTGAAGATAAGTGCAAATGGTTCAGAATGGATCTGTTGTCCAAAACCATGGACAAGAGCTTGTATTCATGCACTTGGAAACCTAAATGACGCACATTGCTTGGGTTAAAAGCAAAATAGTGCTTTATGTCCGGTTGGAATTTTGCCATTCATCATTTCTTTCTCTCTACATGTTTAGCCCTTAAGCTAGAATAGAAGCAGGACAGAATAATCCTTTTTTTTCCAACAATCAATATAAGAATGTTCTTTTGTAATCAAACAAATCAAACAAGAGACCCTTTATTCTACAATAAAGCCTTCAGAACTGAGATGGTCTGCCTTTTTTAAAAATTTCCATGATTTTGGGACTTGTTCAGTTCACTTTCAAGGTTACCAAAAGGACCCCTTCTTGTTTGCCAACCTGACATTGCCATTAAAGTTTTGCGGATAACATTTTTTTCCCCCACTTTAAACTGTTTACACTAATCTGAAGCTAATTTCAAGTTCTAATTATGACTCAGTAATTTGGTTTCCCTGCTGTTGAGTAGGATGTTCACGTTGTGTTGTCTTGCGTCGCCAGCCACAGTAAACCATGTCTTTCTTTTTCCCAGTTGATGTCTCTTATTGTTAAGAACAATATTCAATCAATACATAAATTGTTGCCTGATCCCACCTAGAGCTGTTAAGTGCCAAAATGTGTTTTTTTTAATGATTGTGAGCTGTAGTGTAGTCAACAGCAGATGCTTTCAGTTTCCGAAACCCCCTGTTCAGCTTAATTTTCTCTCTGGTTTATAAGTGATGGTTGTAATTGTAAGTGCACCAGATTGGCTGGGACTTAACGTTATGGACATTTTTTCCTTGGAAATCTTGGATCCATTTCAGTGAATAAGCCTGCAATGTGAAATGGAAGTGGTTTACACTTCACTTACTTACAAGTAAATACGATCAGTCATTACTGAAATATACCTTGACATTAGCAGGAAATTGAAACCATCTTATTAACGAAGGGTTTAGACCTATGCAGCAGGTAGTTAATGAACTGGGGAATTGAATTCTGCAACGCTGGACCCACCTCCCCCCCATCTTCCCCCTCCCTCATGCGTGAAGTCGGCACTGCAGACTGAATTGCCGTTCTCCATACATCATATGCCTCTTGTATAATAATTATTTCCAATTAAGGAGAGATTACAATGATTCATTGGCTTTACTTTCATCACATTCAAGCACGGTACAACATCCTTGCATGTCTCATGATGAAGGTCATTCATTTCATTGCGGATATTTTTACCTCATTTAGGTTGTATGATTTTGAATAGAATGTGATCTATAGTCTTGCATTTGCAGGTCCAGGAGTGAGTGGAAAAGCTATGTTAAGCTCTTTTGAATACAGTGATAGCGCCGAAATCTTTAGTCTTCTCGGGTGACTCATAACAGTTTGCCCTTTTCTCAAGCCTTGTATTTACTTCTCCAGGTCATTTCTTAAATTTACATTTTGTTTTTACATCAATTTAAGTAGAACAAACAAGCAGAACATTGTTTTCAATTGTTTTTGTTTTCAAATTCTTTTTTTTTTTGGATGGACTTGGTAGCCCTGTGCCAAATGATTGTTTGCATAGACTTTATTGAATTGCTTTGAACTCACCTTCTCATTTTAATGGACTTCTCAGAACGAAACATTCTGAGAACTTTTAACAACTCATTATGCTGGAAACGTCTTTTCAGACAGAAGGAACTGTCAATTTGAAATTGCCTGGTATGGATGTAACCTACCTCTTTATCACTGAACTCTTGAATTGATTGTTTAGAATCCAGCTTGGCAGCACAGTGATTTGGCCACCACCTCACATACTCTTAGAGCCAGAGATAAAGCCATGTCTGTCTCGACAAAAACAGATGCCGGAGAGCTCTCATCCGACGTCGGCGTGGCCACTCTGTGCTTCGATTCTGAGGAGTGGGAATGGATTTAAAACACCTGAGGAGAAAATGGGCAGTTTTGTAGGTCATGCGCAGGTGATAAAATGACTGTAAAATGACTGTCCACTCTGCTTTTCATCTGTATCAAAGAGGGACAATCAGAGAAATGTCTTTGCATGCAACCCTGTTCTGTCAAAGCAACAGGTAAACTTCACAGTGCACGAAAATATAACAGACACCATAGCAGTCTTTCTGCCCGAGGCTGCATCTTTCACCACGACAAGCATGGTGATCAACAAGATAAAAAAATAGTTTAAATGGTGTTTGCCAATACTTTGGAGAGGCCCGTGGTTAAATGAAGTAATACTGCTATTTAGCTCCATGGGGTTGCTTCGGGAGAGTGCTATTTATGCTATTTGCAGTGTGCCATGATGCATGCAGGCATGTCCCAACCACTCAGAGTCCCAGGCTAAAGGCCAGCTAACCAGCCACACAAATAAGGAGGACCCCTTTCAGTCACAGAATAAAGTCCCACTTCTATATCAGAAGTTATGACTGTTTTTTTCTTTTGAAAACTGTTTTTTTTTTGCCCATCAACTCACCATCAATCTTACGCGCAAGTGCCGACTCAGCAGCGCCAGAGACTGTGATGTGTGACCCACACACTGGCAGGGCCCATCTCCTGAATTTAGATGGCTAACACCAGCTTGCTGATGAAAGTTATATTTTCCTCCTCTTCATCCTCGTCTTCAGTGGACTTCTGTTTTTTTTTGCTTACTGCCTGTTACAGTGGAGCTAGCTAGCTGGTTTGCTGCAAGACATCAGCAGGCAGCCTACGTTAGCCTGACTGACGTTCACCAGCTCGGTTTCAGTGACGGTAGTGCTGTAGCTCCTAGTATCGGCTGCTTCAAAATGTCAAGTAGCACCTTTTCCAATGTAAGTTAACATTTTAGCTAGTTAATATCTCAGAATGTGGTGTTGATCAAAGAGCTGCCCAGCTACAACCCAAAAGTTCTGCCGGAGCCCCAGGGCCAGGTGGAATTTGGCAGTCGACTTCATGCGCCTTCCAGGTAGTTTTGAACGAGTTCTAAAAACATGGTGCAGAACGCTGTAACTAGGAGACCTTGATCTTCTCATAATGGTCTTTTGTTTTCAAGTTCACAGGCCTCCCATAGAAGGCATGAGCGGCAGGAGAACACATACCAGGCTGTAATTTTTTTTTTTTTGGTGGAGTGCCTCTTTAATTGCTGACTCTAAATCCCAGCCCAGGGTTGCATTGCAGCTTGATGAAATGGTGCAGTACCTGAGCCCTTTTCCCATGGGCCTCTTCCACCACTCTAGCCTGTTTTGTCTGACTGGCTCAAAGCTAATACAGTGCTTCACGAGCCGTCATCAAATTATATTGCATTCCGTCTGTAATAAAGGATTATGAGCTTAGAAAGTCAGTCCATTACTGCACACCGAAGCAGTTGGTGAGTTGATCAAAGTGACTTCCATTGAAACAAACTGGGGTTATTTAAATAGCTGACATGTACACTTTACTGTGTTTCTATTATTGCTGAAATATTTCTCACGTGATGTACGCATGCACGTATTTATTGATTTATTTGCATTGTATACACTTTTTTTTAACAGGTTAAATATTGTCTGCCAGCTGAAGTTTGTATGAATTTCACTGTACTTGAAATCAGTAGACTTTTCCTTCAAGTTTCTAGATAGCTGGGATGTACATTTTGAATAGCTGTAAATTGATGCATGAATATGCTATGCCTTCCCAGATCAAGCATTTCATTTTTATGATTTAATGATGATTTTCCCCAGGATTCTGCGAGCTGCGATGGGAGAGCAGGGCCTCATGAACCCAATTACAGGCTCCCCCAAGCCTCGCATCACTAGCGTAGGATCATGTACAGAGGAAAAGGGGAACACGTTACATTTCAGTCTTTGTCAAATTTTTAGTCCTTTCCCGCTGTTGCTGTTGGTACGGTTCAGTCTACCTACCATGTTGAACATTCGTACTATTGCAAGCAATGTAAAGAAAGTAACGCACTGCATAAAATGTGCTTTTTTGAAAACATGCTCCCAAAGGTTTGACAAATTGTAGGCCGAATTCGTAATGCGTGCGCATTTGTTGGCACCCCTGGCGCACTTATGGCGTAAGGGAACCTCATGATAGCTTTTGAGCAGGAAAATGTCACCAGTGTTGAGCTTCAGTCTGTAATTGCTGGTGCTTGACTTTTTTTGGGGAGGAGGGGGATTCGGCTTGTTGGAAGCATTTAAGACATTAAATGACTTGGAAGTTGTGGGCTTTTTTCCCCTCCTCTCGACGAACAATTCCTCTTTATGGTCCTCATTGTTGGGGCTCCTATTGCTCACAGCGCCTTTTGCGGCTGAAAGCCAGAGCTTCCTCGGGCACAATGGGATGAATGCGTGTGCAGTCTTCAGGAATGCTAGTTGAGTCATTAAAGAATTTGTAAGTGCCTTGTGCGCCTTTATTTCCTCTGTCATTTTGTTGTTTGCTGAGCCCGAAAATGTGAATGGATTACAAATTGTAATTCCATTTCTTTATTTGGGATTTGCATTTTGCACGCGAGGCACACTTTGGGTTTTTTTTTTTTTTTTGGGTCCCCATTAGAATTCATTCCCGCTTCATTTGTTGCGCCAGCTCCCCACTTCAAAAGGGAGTGCGGAAGAAAAGCCGGCCCTAATCGGAAAGGACGACACGGAATCTGTTCCGGACTGGTTCCAGAAGGTTCCTCTCAAATTTTGCCGTCTTGCGTTGTGATGTTTTCTGCTTTATTGTAAAAGGAGGCCAGGCTGTAATCTCCTGGGGTCCACAAAGGCCCAGAATGGAGAGGGGCAAGCTCATGCGGGGGGTCTCTGAGTGTTGTCTTACAACTTTCTGAAAGTGTGCGTACCAGCACAACAAATGAAAAGCTGAGGGACAAGGGAGGCAGTTGCCTTTATATTGTAGAGGTGGAATATTTTGTTCTATTGTATTCTGTACTTACTGTCACTCCAGAGTGTGGCATTTACATGTAACAGTCGTTTGTCTCAGCCAACGCTGTGGCAATTGTCGAGAATGAGGGAAATGTCAGGTATCGCACACCTGGGTTTTTATTGTTAAGAGTTGGCAGATGTCCTTTTACACGGAACAAACTTAATTTGGCACCGGGGAACGTTTGCCTTTTCCTGCTGATGTCCTCTGCGAGCGCCGCCAGCCTCCGCAGTACAGTAATTATGAAGCCCGCCACCGGCCAGACAGGGATGCCCACACGCGTCAGTCCCGCCATTCAGAAACGGGCCTCTGAGCCTCATGCGGCGCTGTACGTTTTTCGCGGGCGCTAAGGACGGCGCGGGGCCGAGCGCGGCCCGGTGACGGCCGATGTCGTCCGTCAGCTCCGGGGAAGCGGTAGCTGTGTCTCTGAGCTCATTCGCAGGCTTATTGTCTCTCAGCAGACTCTGCTCCTCGCTGACCCGAGGTACATCCTGCACAGTGCAAAGGGCTCGTGCCCATGGCGTGGTGTTCGAGCCGCGCACGCTTATACACTGATATTCACAGTCGGTATGCGGGGGTTAGGCTACTTTTACAGAAGCCCTCGGAACGCTCTCCTCGTGTGTTCTCTGTGCTCCTGTTCGTACGCTTTTATATTTTAGTGCGGTTTGGAGAACCCACGGTAATGGTGTACAAACAGGAGTTTGCTCTGGGCAGTACACTGAAGTACATAAAGAATGCCATATGCAAAGTGGAGCTATGGAGATTTAATAATTTCCTGTTCTTTGTATTGTGGCCTGTTCAAATGTTTTAAAATGCATTTCTCCCATGTTCTTCCTTATCTGGGCTCCCTAGTTAGTTATACAGTTGTGACCTTGCTGCAATCATTGCAACAAATCTTACATGGTAGACAAGCACGTGCTCTTCTTTAAAGCCAGCACCGTTACCAGCTGCTTCTTTTGACACCAAAGCCCGCAAATCAACCCTGCAGAAACATGAGACTCAGACAGCGATGAGACACGGTTCCTGGCTGACTGAACCGTCACTAACCTTGGGTGATGCCAATTATGCCACGCCTTGCGGCCACAGTCGGCACTGGCACCGTCACTGTTCGGATTCAATCCTGGACTGCGAGGCCTGTCCATGCATTAGAACGGTACCTTAGCAGGATGTGCCACCCAGAGGCCCGGCTTTTGCTGACAGACAGTTTTGATGTGGTGAAAACCAATGAAACTTTTGCCTGCAGAAAACAGTGTGACAGTAATGAATATTAATAAAACTGAATTGCTAAATGGAAAATTGGAAAGAAAGGGCTCATTGGTCATTTAAACTCTGTCCTGGAGTGGTAACCAGTGGCAACAAACTCAGTCCACTTGGACTAATCAGCTTATTTCTATCCAAAGCATGTCCTATTATTATCGCTTAAGATCCCTGAGCATGTCAAAATACGAAGACCATTAGGGAGATTTTCGAAATGTAAGCCAGACCAGTGAACCTGGAGGCGTATGGTCTGCCCAGATGTATAGAGCTAGATCTTGCCTCCATTTCAGTCTGGATGTCCAAATCTCTTTAATGTCGGGGGGTCTTTCCTGGCCCCCCTGTCGTGAAGAGACCAGACACATTTTTGCTGGAGACCTTGTTGCAGAGGCCATCTGGTTTTGCATTATTTTTTTTTTTTTCCAGGTCACAGAGACTTGTCCTACCCTGGCAGCAAAACAGAAGGCACTGAGAGAAAATGTTTTTTTCTGGGTCAAGCAAAGAGGAAATGAATGTAGCTTTGGGGTGGATTAAAGCTCAGGACCCAGAATGCAGGCAGAATTGAGCTTGTATTAAAAAAAAAAAAAAGTAGACGCAAGGAAGAACAGAATAATTGGAGAGGATGTCAACAGACGCAGTTGGGTTTTTGCCCAGATTTACTGTACCAGGGCTTGAGTGAAAATGGGGTCCTGCCTCTTTGAGGGGGAAATGCGGGAAATGTATGCAAATAAGCCTACTGTAAAGCAGGCAGAGAGGACTGCACTTTTGTTGCATTGAACATCCCTCACACCAACTGCTGATGATGGCTACAAATGCAGAACAAGCACCCAAAGAAGTTCTTCCAAACCTCCCAAATCAAAAAAAAAAAAAAAAAAATTAATTAGGGCTGTAATCCCACCCTCAACAGAAGGTATCTTCTGTCTAATTCTGTCCCAGTGTAAGCAAAGTGGTGGCTTGAAGTAGGAATGACAAAACGGCGTATGCCACGATTCTTGTCTTGAATCCCAGTGTGGAGCTTTATTGTGTAATGGTTTCCAAAAAATAGTGGAGCTGTTGCATTGCTGAATAATGAATTTTGAGGCAGGTATACATGTGTGGACTTTTCTGGTGGTCAGTCATACTGAGTGCTTTCTGTCGTTAAAGTTTAGTGTTTAAAAATAGGCTCTAAAAACCTGACTGAAATGAGACCGGGGCCAACTTCTCATTCAGCCTTGCATGAATGAATTTTGAGTGCACAGCCTCATCTTTTCACCCTTCTACTCAAGTTTGTGATCTGAGTCGGTGGTTCACAGTCAGGAGATTGGAAGCAAAAACGATGTGGAACTTCAAAGAAATGAGTCATGATTCAGTTACAGATTTGACTGATTTTATAACCTGCCAGTATGTTGAAGACACATTTTCTGTCCTTTCTTCTCAGAAGTGGCTTGTGGTCTGTACTGTCTGGACACTTCTGCTTAAATTGTGGCGTAACAATGCAAATGTCCTTCCTGTTCATGTTTAATTGTCTATTTAGGCTACCTGTGTGTATTCAGTTTCCCTTGAGGTTACATACAATATGCTAATATCCCTGATACATGCTAGTTTTGCAACACCATGTTAATGCTAGTAAGCATTTCCATATGTTTTTATATTTCTCTATGTTGCATCATATAAGCCTATACAATTTGGCCGTGTTACAGCATTTCCCACATTATTGCTGTGAGATACAAAGTTTCTGACAATGGACCTGTGTTTCTTATCTGTCTTTTGCACTTTTCTGTTGTGTGTCTGTGGCTTTGTGAACGCAGCCCATAATAGTCATTTGGCACGTGAGTGTGCATTGAAATAGTTAATTTCATGGTGTCCCTTCAGGCCTGCGATACTTACTATTACTCATGTTACTCTGTCCATTTATCCAATGAAAGGGAAGATGAACTCCAGACTATAGTCATTCTTACAGACATGTATTGATGAATATGAATAATCTAAGCTGTAATTTTTTAAAAACCATTTATACTGACTTCTTTCTGAAAGTATAATGGGGAAATTGATGAATCTCTGTCATTTAGCATAGTCTTAATTCAAAAGGTATAATTGAAGATATTGATTGCAACAAGTCTTCTCTTGTTAACTGGAAAGATGATTAAAATATCAGCCACGTGCGACCATGTTCTCTAAAACGTGGCAGTACAATGTCACCGCTGTTAAATTTAATGGTTCTAGTTCCATGCCTGAACATTTCATACATGTATTGTTTGCCCATTTTTGGAAATGTTCCATCTGGCAGGGAATGATGAATCTGGATAGCAATATGGATGATCGTTGGCCCTGTTTGTTCTGTGGCAAGTCCAGTTGCAGGGAGGATGCTCAGAAGGCGTTTGCTCTGAAATGTAGGCACTGTGAAAGGATTTGAACAACATGTATTGAATTTCATTTATTTGACTCTGCTGCTCGAATTGCTGTCTCAGGAGATGCTGTAAATACCTTTTATATATAGCGCTGAAATCACAGTGCGGGCGGCCTGATGTTTCTGTTGCTGTGTTTTCGAGGTTGACTAATGCAGCAAAGATGACAGATTTCGCCAGGACTTTGGATACTGGAAGCTGAAGAGGAGTTCAATTTTAAGTGCATTTCCTTGTCTCTCTCATCTGGCTCACTGCATTGTGTTATAACCCCCCCCACCCACCAGAAGCTACTAGGCAGTATGCTTCCCGTTGATGGCTGAATGTCAGTATCAGAAGGGATTGCAGTGCTTTTGCCGAGCGGCGCACTTTATGACTTTCGTTCTGAGCAATTAAAGCCATTCCTCTACATTAGTTTTGAAGATGGTCTGTTTTGAATGGGTCGTTCCTTGAATGTCTCATTTCTTTGACCGGCCGAGCGTCAGCATTTTCTCCAGAAAAAAAAGAAAAAGATAAGCTGAGCTGCCACAAATGCGAAGCGGCAGAACAAGGGGCTCGTGCTGTGGGTTCAGCCGTTTAGCTGCCAACACCAATTTTCACCAGTGATTTTGTCCTCCCAGTATGCATTCAGTACCTTCGGTGACAAGGTGGTATCCTTCGGTCTGACGGTGTGCCTCTCTGCTCGAAGCTACAGCCCCGCCGGGCAGTCACACACGGTCCTGTGGCGTTTCAGGCCACAGTCGGCACGAACACAGCCAGGACTTCATTTAACTGTGGGACATATGCTTAAGGTCTGTACACCACTCCGTTTCAGACCAGCTCCCGTGTTTTTAATAGATTGAGGGTTAGGCCAAGAAATAAGGGAAGCGTTAGTAATTTGGGAGTCCTGTTGGGGCAAAATATGTCATTTGCACTCATTAAGCAGACCAAATGGAGCTTTCACTTGTGTTTGGAAAGGTATGCTTTTACCAAGCTGCTAGTTTCCCTCCGTCAGCATCAGAATATTACCTTCGCTGAAATATCAATCAAGTTAATGGATGCCACAGAAGCCTCTTTCTGCTGCCTGGGTGCCCAGATATCCATGGAAATGAGGCATTTAACCCTGCAGACTCCTTCTCATATTTGTTTTACCGGGCTGTCTGCCCGCTATTCCCTTGAGATACTGGGATTATGGGAAGGTTTAGGTCATCCTTGAAAACAGTCAGAGGAGGCCATGGCACCCATGGAGAGCCAGGTCCACTCTCCAGAATGCAGCAGGGCAAAGCATGCGGTGGCATGCATGTCAATACTTGCATGCGGCGCCAGGGGAGAAGAAAACCTATTTTCTGTTCATCTCTGAAGGTCGAGATATAAGGCTTTTCATCAACATCTGCTTGATTGAACTTATGATACAGGCCTTGTCTGTGTTAGTGTGTGTGTGTGTGTGTGTGTGTTGGTGTCTGGTAGTGTGTGTGTGTGTGTTAGTGTGTGTGCTAGCATGTGTTAGTGTGTGTGTGTGCTAACGTATGTTAGTGTGTGTGTGTGCTAGCGTATGTTAGTGTATGTGTATGTGTGTGTGTGTGTGTGTGTGTTCGTTTGTGTGTGTTGGCGTGTGTTAGTGTGTGTGTGTGACTGTGTCCTCACTGTTCTTGCTCGTCTTTGAAGTTTGATGGCTGGGACTAGGCCAGACACAGTCTTGGACACCAGTGGCTGTTCTTCCTTCACTATGGAGGCGAGGCAAGGAAGGCGGGCATTGACTTGCGAACTGTGCCAAACCGATATTGGCATGGAGGCAAGGAGTCGAGACCCAGGCCCCATTTCTGGGGCGAGTTGAACAAGGTCCTGTCGCCCGACTCGTTTCTAAAACAAAAATACAAAGAGAAAAGGAGTCTGCAGGTGTGCAGGAGTCTGCAGGTGTGCAAGCTCCTCCTTTAGCTGCAACGCCCAGGTGATTCTCATTTCGTTCCTCGGTCACTCTTCGCTTTTCAGCACCGCGGCGAAAGAGTCAAAGGCGGCATCCTTCGTTTGGCGAGAACCTGCGCTGCTCCTTTTCTTGCAGTTGTTTGGATAATTAAGTCAAAATTAGATTTTGCTCAATTTTCCTCGTTTCATTTCAGCTGTGAAATGAGAAGTGTTGGCTTGTGGGAGGATGTAGATGCCAGTTGGAAGTAGCTGTGAAAGCCGCAGTTAAACGTTCGAGGGCGTGTGCTGGTTAAGCGGCCTCCGCACTATTTTTAGGCTCTTCTCTGTGCTTCTGAACCAGGGGGCAGATTTCTTGACGCTTGGGGATTATTCGTTATGGCACGATTACGACAGGAGCCAAACAACCCCTCGTTCCCTCCCAATGAAATTCATGATTTATTCATACCGTAGGTTTGTGTTGATATCAAAATTTCATGCCGTCTATATGTTTAATAGCTCCTGACTCAGTGCCACTCTGAGTTGAGGACGGAATGGAAGCTGCTCTCCAACCGCCACAGTGCGAACGGTCATGGGAACTGGAGTCCTAATACGCCTGAAACTAAAATAATGCCCAGAACGGTTTGGGCGGTTGCTCTCTTCGAGCTATTGATTGGCGACTGTAGATGTGCTTTGTGTAATCAACGTGCGCCTGGCAGAGGTGCAGCTCTGCCCGGCATCAGGGAGCTCGCCTCTGTTCTTACCGCGCGCCCCGCGCGGAGGACTTGGCCTTTCGGCTGAACTGACCTTTCCCAGATCCCATCCCAAAAGGGCCGCGAAAGACCAGCGCCGATACCGATCGCCAGTGAAAGCCTGCGCATTTGGCCACAGGTTTAAAACGAGCCTCCCTTCCAAAGATCGCTGCGCTCCGTCGGCTTGTAAAACATTTCAGAGCCACTCAAGCTGATTCCGTCTCCGCAGCGATACTGTGGGGGGGGGGGGGGGGGGGGATTTATAGATCATTAAATTTGTCCCCGTTTCAATAAGGCCGTCTCTAATTGCTAAATAATGCACTGCGGTCCTTTATGCTGTTTCAGCAGACGGCGGTCGAGGCGAAGCTCTCCTGCCTGAGGAGCGTTCGCGGGCGGACGGGGGAACGCATCCGCGCGGAAGCTTCCGGCTCAGATTTACCGGCGCTCGTTAACGAGCAGATAGCGCAGGCCCGCTTTAAAGCCCCTGCCCTCGGAGCCCGTGAAGCTGCGGCGGGTTTCGAGCGCTCGGCCCCCGCGCCGCGCCGTGCCGTGCCGTGCCGAACCTCTCCGCCGCAGAAGTGCCAGCGCCGTGCAGAATTGATGAAGAGTTAATGGGGGCAGATCGGCGGCTGCTTCGCGCCCGATCACAGTGAATCATACATTTACGGGACGCCGCGAGGCACAGCGCGATCTGCCCGTCGATCCTGTTTCACGCCTGAAATCCATGAAATCCATTCCGGCTTTTACTGTAACCCGTGAAACCCAGGTCCCGCTTCATGTCGAGTGCTCATTTCCTGGTCGTCTTTGAGGCGGTGTTAAAAACCAAGGACTTTTGTTTCTTTAGTTTATTTTTTATTTTTTATTATCCCACTTTAAATGATGTTGTTCACCTGCTAAGCCCCATCATCCAGTGCCAGTAATTAGTCGCGCAGCTCACATTTTTAAACGGCCAATTTGTAAGGGTGACAGTTTAATGAAGAGGTTCGGGTTTCTGTCTTAATGTGGGTTGCGAGTGCGGCCGGCGCTGCGTCGAAACCTGCCGCTTAATGAAGTCCCGGGACGCGGGGCGAGCCGCACCCGCCAGCTTGTTTGATGGGCGCGTCTGGCCCGCCTGTGTGAAACGCCAGACCGCCGCCGCTCCCGGTGACTCATCATCGCCTCGCGCGGTCTGGGGAAACCGCTTCGGGGTGGGCCGAGGCCAGGAGGAGCGGCCGCCTTTCACAGGAAGCGCGGCGGCGCCGCCGTGGCCGGTTCTGCCGCTGATGTCCCGGCTAAATGGCGTCTATTAAGGTTAATTAAACAAAGGGAGCAGAAATCGGATGTGTGATTGTCTGTAATGACAGCAGTGGGGACACGATTGAAGACAATAGCCGGAGATGCAAGGCTGATAGACTTCAGCCTGTTTCTCGTCTTTATTCTGGTAATAAAATACAGGGTGGACGATTGTAAATTGGTTGTTCAAACGAACTGCTTCGTGTTCAGCAGACATTTGCGGATGCGACGGCACCCACAGCTGGAATTGAAGTTCTCATGTCGAGAAGCACCATTCGGGGAAACCGCCTGCTGTCGACAAGTCTGTAGCTCCAGACTACAGAAAGCTCCTTCCAGGAAGCAGTAAGATGCCGAAATGGATGCGCGCTCTTTGAAAGCGCCCATCAGCGCGTCGCCATGCGCCTGCCGACTGCAAGGAAAGAGTAGTCAAAAGCCGACTGCACGGAAAGAGTAGTCAAAAGGCGCACTTAACATGAGCGTTTCCTCTCAAAACACCCAGCCTTTTTTTCTCCATAATGATTTGGGGGGGGGTAATATTTCCTGGAACCGGGGTGGTGCCGTACGCTTTCACCGACTTTTAATCGCCCCGCTCGCGGTGGCGGCGTCGGCGAACGTTGGCACGCGCGTGTAATGCCCCCATAACGGGCGGCAGGCCCCGGCGCACACGCAGGAGAGGCGTGCTTTCCTAGTGCCCGCGCGAGCAGCGGCTCTCTCGCTGCCTGTTTGGAGTCGGCTGATAACTGCGGCAGACAGCGGAGATAACCTCTCCTTAAAGCTAATGTTTCCCCCCGCGCACATGAACAGTGCAATAAACTCTGGGCGCTTCGTATTGCGCACTTAGAAAACGAATGTTTGAAGTAGATTAAGATTGTTTACCAGACGTGTCCTTGCCCGCACTGCGGGGCAGGCGAATGCTCGCTCTCATTTCAGCTGGCGGAAACGCGGGGCGGCCTCAGCTGTTTAGCGGTCGCTAATTTATTTTCCCATTCTCCCAAATGGAGTGAGGGCTACATGTTCATTTGTTCATTAGCGTAGCCTTGCTCTCTAGCCATCGACTCCCTCTGACGTTCTCAATTCAGAGAGCCTTCTAAAGTGCATCATCTCCGTCCGGCTATTTTGTGGAAATAATGGCCGCCTTCCAAGCAATCAAAGAGCACAGTCAAATAACGCGACCAAACTTATTCACTGAGCGTGAGTCCAGGGTATTGAAGCCACATGTCAAATATTCACGTAATTGGGAGACGGAGAGGGGGGAATGAATCAACAGGCCCTGTGTCCTCGTGCCACACATCAGCCTGAAATCAAAGAGGAAATGGGACTTTTACAGATGAATGACGTTGTAAGCCGTGTATGCAAGTGCCCTCCCCCAAATGACAAAGCACTCCCCAAATGAGTGTCCTCCCTCAAATTAATGTCCTCCCCTAAATGACAGAGCCCTCCCTAAATGACTGTGCCCTCCCCCAGTGACAGCGCCCCAGCTAGACAGGCTCATTTTGAACCTCCCCTCCAGAAGCTGGCCAGCTGAATGGTCTGGCCAGAGGGAAGAGCCGCCTCACTGGGTCTTCAGCTTATCTGGAGGGAGACAGCTTTGAGGGGCAGAGAGCGGCGAAGGCAGCGTCGAGTCAGCAAGTGTAGAGCCGTGGCGGGGTTCCTCCCGAGCTGCCCCGCCCTCCTCCTCTTTCTCTCTCCTCCACACCGCCATTTTGAGCCCCTGAGTGCTTTAAAGTACCCAACCCGAAAACCCTATGTGTAAATGTTTTGTAAAAATTTGTAAAATATTTCATTCTTATTTTTTAAGCTGTGTTAATGCATCTTATGTACATGGACGGTCAAATAATCCAGCCAGCCTGAATGCAAGACTACAGAAATACTGGCTAGTAGAGTGATGACATAAACACTGCTTGGCCCTCGGTTGATGCAAATGGGACTTGGCCCTCTTCTGGCTCCAGAAGCATTTTATGCTTGGTAGGCTTGTAGAGCAGGCTGCCCTGCCCTGGATGTTGGCTTTTTTGTGCTTGTGCTAGCTAAATGCAAGTCATGTCTTCGCTGTGAGGGAACTGGCTGTACAAAGTGACGAGAGACTCGTTGGAGAGGGGTGATTTACAGTGAACCGAGGACACTGACAAAGGACTTTGCGCGCATGCATTGCGTCAGCCTCCCTGAATAGGGCCCATGGCATCATACGTTGGGAAAGTCGAAATGTCCCTGGAGCAGTTTTGTTTTGCCTGATTTCAGTTTTGAGGGTGAAAACCGCGTGTTGTCTGTTTTACGTTTGTTCTTGTTTTGTGTTTTGTAACTTTTTGTTTGTGAAAGATTTTTGGCAGTTCTGTCTTCCCACTCAACCGTCTGAGTCAGAGTGCACATTTTCCTGTCAAGAGACAGGGGCGGAACTGTCTTCCAGCAGACGAAAGGTTAGGTCGGACTTTAGGGTCCGATCGATACTGCCACTCTCCGAAAAGACTGACTGCCCATTGATTGAGCAGAGACGAGAACTGCGGGGAAGAAGCTGACCACCAAAAACCTCGACGTGCCCTCCACGTTTCAGATCTTTCACAGCCACGGTCCACAGCAGCGCGATGAGCTGGCAGAAAATTACAGAGGGTCAAGGAGGCTCAGTATTCAAAGCGAAAAGAAAAAGAAAAAAAACCGAGAATTGCGAAGGACCTCTTGCAGGAGGTGCTCGTCTTCAGCCGGTGTGAAAACGAAGCGGCATCTTAAAAAAAAAAAAAAAAAAAAAAAAACCAAGAAGTGTTAAAGAGCGCATTCCAGGCCGTTTATTAAGATGTACTTCGATGCAGTTTTTATAAAGTGCCGATCTCTTGAGAGGTGCGGAGCGTTAAATGTTCCAAAGTCTGCCCCGTAGACAGGGTTAAAAGGTGCTGCGATATAAACGCCTTTAATGAGAACGCAGGAACTGCAGTTAACTGGTAACTCGTGATCTCTGCGGAAGCTCTTGCTTTAGTTAATTGCAGGTCCCCTTTGGAATAGCACTGCATCAAATAAGCGGCCATAAAATAAATTAAGGCGAAATTAATCAGCAGCTAACCTCGCCAAAATGGAACATGGGACAGATGATGCTGTCTGAATTAGTTTCCCATGCGTTAGAAATAAAGTTACTGCACGGGTAAGGAATAAAAAATTCAGCTGGGATAGTTTCGCTTCCACTTCTCATGGAGGTACAGTATGTTAAATGGGAAATCAATAAACCCCCTTGAAATTATGCTCCTGAACAATTGAACGCATACAAATTTTGGCACTTAGCACTTGGTGCGAGTAGCTCTTTGTCTCATTTTATGGGTAGGGGTTAGCGAGGTCTGTTCACTTGGTCGTAATAAAAGGGTCAGATGCTGTAACTGTGTGGGACATTGATTAAGGAGGGCGCACACACACACACACACACACACACCCTCTCTCACACTCGCTGCGATGAGCAACGAAAAAACTGGACTGAACAAAGCGGAGACTCTGCCAAACACCTACTGAGACACTCTGAGGTACTCGGACACAGAAGTGCTCTCCCATACCCTATGCCATCAGCTATGCGTACGCATGGGGAGGTTGCCCCTGTCCATGGTGCTGAAGGTCTGTAGAGTTTTGGAGATTGGGGGGGGGGGGGGGACCTCTGACGGTGGCTAAAACTGAAGAGCATTTTTGCCCTCTGCCCCTCCCAAGCAACAGAGTTCCACTTTATTTTTGTCTCTTTAATATGACTGTAAAACTGGTGCTGGAAACGGAAAAGGCGCTTTGCCCAAAGTGATGTGGCTTCCTCACGACATGGTTTTTCCTCATTGCAAGAGGGGGCCTGGCTCCGTCCTATACACCTCACCATGCCTTCCCATAGTGTAGTCAGAACTAGGGCTGGACGATATACGCAACAATAATTCTCGAAAGCAACAACGATCATCACCACCATGTGTATTGTCTTTCTTTTTATCTTTTTCCCCCTTCCATTATACCTAATGTGGTAGCAAACTTCAGAGGCTGCGTGAAATGCTTCTGGGGAAATAAAATGGCACCACTGTTATCTGTAGGGTATTGGGTGTTGAAGACAGCCAATCGGCAGTACAGTTGTACAGTTGTACAGCTTCCATGTGATCGTGTGACGTGTTTTTGTCAATCAGACAGAAGCTGCAAAGCCTTTCTGCTGATTGGCTGTCTTAACGCCCAGTCGATAACAATGGTAACGTTCCCCCCTCCCCCCCCCCGAAGCATTTCATGTGGCCTCTGGAGTTTGGATGTTTACTACCACATCAGCTATAATTCATGAGGAAAAGACTGTAAAGAAAGGCCATACACCACATGGTGGCGATGATCGTGGTTGCGTTTGATAATTATCATTGCGGTATATCACCCAGCCCTAGACGGAACTGTTTCTACTGCACATAGCTGGATTTCCTCTCTTTCTCCCTTCTCTCTCTCTCTCTCTCTCTCTCTCTCTCTCTCTCTGCATCTTTTTCCCTCCCCCCTCTCTCTCCCTCTCTCAAGGCTTAGGCATATTATACTGTATGGTGAGTAGCCTGCTTTTAAATTTAATTGAAGTGGTTAATTGTAGTCTTTTCCCAGTCGACTTCACACGCTCAATGCAAAAAGCAGTGGGAGGTGGGGTGCTCTCCGTCTGCACAGCAACGGGCACCGTTGCCCCTTTCGCAGCTGACATTCAACGCTTGTTTCGTCTCCTGGAATAAAATTTTTAGAGTGTTACTATTCAGTCAATTATAATGTGTCCACATTGCATTCTAAATGAAGGTCAATTTAAAAACCGCAATCTTCATTTTGGAACAATAATATTTTTTGTTTGACTAATCTATAATAGGCCTAATGAGATATATTTTTTTCTTTTATTCTTGCCCTTTTTAATCCTTGTGGTTACCGTTTTAAGTTTATTTGCTGTTAATATTGTGGATATGATTACCATGCATTGTCTGAGGTCTAATCTGACTGTGCTGCACCATATTAATAGTACTTGGTTTATAGACCTGTGTTGGGCAAAGTCAAAGGCAGTGTTGGGCAAGATGCAGGGCGCATCTTTCTGTCGCCAAGGTAAGCGTGCGGCTGTCGCAGCCCCCCACCCCGCGCCTTGGCGCTACGTTTTAATTGTTCCTCCGTGATGACGCCGCCCTTTCGCGGCGGCGGTTCTTGGGGGCAATCTGGATAAGGGCGAGCGATATTTAATTGCAAATCCTCTGCTCCCATTATCCAACACAGGAAGGAAGCGTTTGAAACCAGGGCTGAGGAAATTAGTGTTCTGTCATGTGGGAATTCCACGAATCCTGTGCTTTCTGTCCTATTAATTACAGTCAACAATGGCCATACTGCAAAATGAACGTAAAGGAATCGGTGTTATCTGTGACTTGTACTAAAGGTTGGAACATCTTTAAAAGCTGATGACCTTTTTTTTTCCTCCCTCCCCCCCCCCCCTCCCCCCCCTGCCACAGCCCGCAACCTATTAAGGCTGCGACAACCGCCCGGCTCTTTCGCTGTGAATAATGACCCACGCACTTCTTGTTCTTCTCGTGCTTTGATTGCACCGCATGAATTTTGGCTCTCAATGGGCAGTGAAAGGTTCTCTTCCGCGCGGTTAATATCCAGACGTGTCGGGAGTCGCCAGTCACTCCCGCACTTCCGATAATGAGTCGCAGGAGCGAGAGCGGGCCCGTATATTTTAGGCGCCCGGGCTCGGACCGCCGTGCGCGCCGAAGGGCTTGGGGTTTGATTGGGCTCGATTGGTTCAAGAGTTCTCCGGCTTTTCGAGGGCCCCATCTCTGTTTGATCCTGTGAGCCTTCGAGGGCTTCTTTGAATTACCTTTTTCCTTCAGCCAGTTCATTAGGACCCATTACGCAGCCCATCCAGCGCTTCCTGTGCATGCATTTCATTTGCTAGGTTTTCCTGGCTCTTGATTGTACATTAACCCAGCCGGAGTGCATCAAGGTCACTTTGAGGGGTTAGGACTGCCATGGCAACATTCCACTTCACTCCACACTACACCGCGTTTGGAAAATGAAGCACCCATTTATTGGAATTCTTGGCACCCTCGTTATGAAGGCTTAGCGTATGCCAGTGCCTAATGCTGCTGCCCTGTCCGCTTTTCGAGAGAGATCGCGGTTTTGTTTCCTGGGGATATGCAGGAATTATCTGTGTTCTACGCGTTTCAGCTTTTACAGTTTAACCAGGTCAACGGTCTCAGCCTCAAACAGTGGACCCTAAGGGGTGAAAAGCCTGTTTGTCGGGAGATTATTTACAGTTGTAATGTGTTCTGTTTCAACTAGGGATTAAGACCTTTAAAAAAAAAAAAACATTGTTATTCTGTCAGCCCTGCTCCCTGTATGAGATGGAAGGCATAAAAAACGGGACATTATTGAGCAAAAAGCTCTGATTTTCAAATCTAATTTGGGACAAGCACACTGAATTCTTTGAAATCGGCCAGTTAATTTACATAATAAAGGTAGCATAATTATGACTTCTGCTAATTGAGCCTGAAAGTGTAATTGGAGCCGTCGGCTGCATCACTGTGGTAAAGCCCGATTTTGGGAACCATTTCAGAGGAGTACAGCACAGAAAAGCCTCTGCCTTGGGATGGAAAGAAGGCAGAAATTGCTGTGTTGAATGGCCACCTTTGTTTCCTTTGCTTTAGAGGGGGCTACAATGGCAACTACTGATCTGTAAAGTAGCAAAGTGCTAGGCCTCGTTCCTCTCAGTTTGCCTGTACCCCTCCACCCAACCCACCATAATTGCGAATCTGACAAAAACAAAGAAGAAAAAGGAAATTAAAAGAGTTGGATGGTGCCCTGGGACCGTTGTCATCGATTTTCAATGATCAGGCACTTTATTTGTTTTATAAGGTCAATTAAATGACCACTCCACCCCCGTTCAGAAGACGCATGGCATTTCCTTAAAAGCAAGTTAAATGGTGCTTTTAGTCTGTCGCTCTCTCAAGTTTTTAAGTGGCTCGCAGACAAAAGACGGCAGGCCTCGTGTGGGATTTGTGCAGTTTTTAGCAAGCTGGCCCGTCACAGGACGAACGCACCTTCTGCAAAAGTCCCTGTCCATCCAAAACATCCATACATTTCCACTTGGATCAGAAGCCTAAGTAGGTTATGCTTGTTTTTGTGGACTTCGCCATTTTGATTGGAATAACGGCTGACCTTTGTCTGCCTCGGCAGGCCAGGGTGAGGTCAGTCGATGCGGCCGACGCGGCACCGCTCTGCAGTAGCGGTTAGCGCCGGCGCGTGATTGGGACCAGAAGGTTATAGGTTGTGGCGGCCATGAGCAAAGTACTTAACCCGAACTGCTGCAGTAAATACGGGGGCCATATGTGAGCTACGGGCCGCTGTGGGTTTGCTAAGGAAGTAAATTCTGAAATGCGCTACTAATGCTGTGCAAGCTAAATGGGGGACCAAAACACGACAGAGCTAAATACTCCCACTTTACCTTGACAGTAAAGCTCACCATTCTCTTTCTGCCAAGGTCCTGTGGCAGTCACCAGTGTGCAGTGAGCATGCATTTTGCAGGTTCAGTAAGATCAGTCATTTTAATCCCGCATACCACACTGCCAATCATTAAAGTGGAACTGTTCCACCAGTTTTTATTTTTTAAGAGAGGAAGTTAGTTTGACACTGTCCATGGTCTTTCATAAAAGCCGTGTTATTCCTTTGTAAGAAGTAGGCGTATGGTGTGTTCTGTCACCTCAAATGCAGTAGGCTACGTGATGCATACAAAGTGACAAACACCGTTTCACTATTTACGTTTATTGACATCAGCATGTATTAGCCTAATGTCTGTGGAGTGCTTTTGAACATGATGTTTTTTGCGGTGTTATTCGTGGACAGTAGTATCTTTTGATCTCATTTGTTTGCAGTATTGGGTGTTTGTCTTCAAGGTTGTCAACTAGAGTAGACTTGCAAGACTGGCAGGCTAACACATGTAGGTAACTGCACTAAATTCCAACCTATCTTTGATCAGACCTAGTCCTGGAATGAGTTCTTCACAAACGAGGCTTGACATCTTTCTAAATGAATGAACAAATTAATCATTAGCTACGCTTGTCTCATTTGCACTGCGCATAGCCTGTGTACTTCATATCGCAAAAATACTGACGGTTAAGTTTCTTAACTTTCTGGAGCTTTGATGTGACAGCGGCAGTTGTTTTCCGGCCATGGTAATTGGATGACCATTTGAGCTCTCGTGTCCAGAGGGGCGAATCCAACGGCGGGAGAACAAGGAAGTGCTTTTTCGTTTTCGCTCGGCGCGGAAGCGAAAGCCTTATTCCACGCCGTCCAGTTGCTTTTAGCCGCTTTGGTCGATTTACCTTTCTGACCCTGTGGATGTCAGTTTGTGTTTTTTTTATGATGGTCAGACCCCCTCAGTCTTTATTTATTCATTGATGTTTCTTTTTGGCATCAATCAGTCAGGACTCCCGTACTAAGCACGGCCGGGTGTTCTGAGGCGAATCCTGCGCGGCTCGGTTCCACAAGGCCCGGCTGAAGCGCTGGCATTAGAGGCGGGCGCCCGGGGTAAAGACTCTCTGCAAGCGCTGCATGAATCACTACACGGGCCACGCAGCCTGTAGCTTAACCCCGGGCTCGTTGCAGTCGTTCCTCCCGTGTTGTTTGTACAAATGAAGTGAGATCTAGGAGCTCAGCTGTGACAATGGCCAGACCCCTCAGCAGTGTACCGGCGGGTCAGGGGAGGGGCAAAGCAATACAGCCTCCCGAACACAAACGGGATGAATGCCGCTTGCATGGGAGGCGGGAGGCCGTGCATGGGGAGGGGTAGCTCAGGATCTATGCTCACTGTCTGGAGCTGGGGTGCACACCTCTGGTCCTGCAGGGCTGTTGTGCATGCTGATATTTTTTCCAACCATTTGCAGTGGCTTGGTTCTCCACACAGCCGCGTACTCCCCGTGCTAGTTCACTCCTGTAGTGGACCACTGTGAAACATTTTCACCGTGGTCTGCAGTGCTAGCTCACGGTTTTAAGGAGTTGGCTCGCGTCAATGTTCAGCTACATAATGACTTAAGTGCAGATGTTGGTGACGTTCAGAAATGGGTCAGCCTTTGTTGGCAAAGCCATTTTGGTAAAATGGTAAACATGTGCAACTTCTCCTCCGTGGTAAATGAGGGGGCTTTGGTTTTAATGGCCACGTCGGTCTCGAAGCTCAGGAAATTCGCCTCGCGCCATCGAAACGCAAGAGAAATCCGATCCCCATGGAGACGCTCTCCATGGAAACTCAGCCCGGTGACCTATCGCTTCAGAGAGGGGAGCCTGGGCTGGAGAATGAGAGCGAGGGAACGAGAGAACGAGCGTCGGTAATAAAAACGACCGGGCGGACCCCCGAGGCGAACACGGCGGCGTGCGCAAAGCGGTCACCGGGAGCGCTGACGACCGACCCATTAATGCGGTGGGAGTCGGCGCGCCTTCCGGAACGCCGCGGAATAATGCCCCATTCACGGCGGCAGCCCTGCTAATGAGGGCCCCGCCTGGGGGGGGGGGGGGGCACTGTCACCGTCAATACCGCATTGTTCTGCCGCCCGCCCCCGACTTCCCGGGCCCGCCCCACTGTCAGACCCCGCGCCCCCACGCCAACCCCACCCTCCCCCGCTGCAGCCGCGGCCACGTCAGGCAGGCTCCGGGCGTGGCGGGAGGCTTCAATTTTCAATTTGGTAAGAGGAAGCGACGCTCATCAGCCGGAGCCGCGCCCCTCCGCCGTCGGCCGGGGGGGGGGGGGGGGGTTCCCGCGCGGGATGCCAAGCGACCCCCGGCTCTGCCCGCGGTTTGACTCTGGATATTTCGGGGAAACCCGGGATTCTGCGCCTGCCTTTGTACCCGGTGCAGAACGGTTCCCTTCACAGACGCACAGGAAAAGACGGCAGCGGCCTTTTAAAGTTAAAATTAGATAAGCCTTTTTATTTATTTATTACTCTCGCAGGCCCTGATCCTGGAGTTGAAAAGGAAAGCAGGCGTTCCTCGTCGGGCGATCGCGGAGCAGATAGGAGCTTTGCAGTCGTTGGCTGTGAGTAATGATGAGGTGGCCTACATTGGATCTGCCCGAGCGTTTGCGGCGTCTGTAGCCTGATTTGTAGCTGTCAGAATTTGATCCCGCCTGTGCTCATTTTCCTCTCCTTCGCAATTCCTTCTTCTTCTCTTTTTTTTTTCCTGTGCGGATTATAAATTAACCTGCCAAGGGAGCATATAAGTGGATTGCAAAGCAGCAAGCAATTTGCAAATGCAGAACTTGTTTTGAAAGCTAAAAGTGAAGTTAACACCTTAGCTGAATTGCGTATGTATTGAATAATGGGAACATGATGTCAATCAAAAAAGCAAAAAAAAACACCAAAAATTGTTGGGGTACTATAACCCACCTGTATGTTGAGAAATATAAACAATAATAATGCTAAGTCTTTTCTTTTGTGCCGTTCATTTTTAGGACTGGGACATGGGAGGGGGGGTTTGCACGATGGCCTACTTCATGTCAGGATGTTGCGAGACTTCCATAAAAGAGAGGGATGGGGGATGGGGGGTGGGGGGTGGGGGGGGGCCTCTGAACCGAGAATGACGACATTGTTTCGGATGGCGCTGAGCTATGACCCACTTAGCACCGTGTAAAACTGCCAGCGTGGGGTTTATGTAAGCGCGCTGACGAGCCGAGCCGTCCCCCTCCGCCCCCCCCCCCCCCCCGCCGTCCCCCTCCGCCGTCCCGCCGGGCGAGAGTGCGTCAGAACACTTCAGAACCGCCGCAGCCGGCCCGCTCCTCTCAGCGGCCGCCGCTTTCAGTCCGTCCCTCCCTCCTCTTTTACCCCCCTCGATAGCCTGTTACCCAACATACATCACGCCCGTTATGCTTACATTACGGCGGACGGCTTCCGTTACCGCTGCGTTTGCTGTGCGGACGGCCGGACGGCCCGCCGTGTGGAAAATGGCTGCTTCGACGCGGGGAACCGGCGCCGTTCACCAGCTCCGGTCCGTGGGTGGCACAGCGGTGACTGGAGATGCACGTGGGGCTAGTCTAAATTACAGAGAGAAGAGGGAGGGGGAACTGTGGGAAATGAAGTCCAAAGTCGAGGGGACGTGGGCTCTGTGCTGCTGCCTGAATTCCACAGCCATAGGGTTGACCAGGATTTGATCAGCAGTGATCGGTTTGTGTTAACTTGATGACCTGAATTTGCAGTGTGTGCATTTGGAGGACGAACAGGATACACATTTACTTTTTGGCCTCCACAGATTGCATTTTTACGTGCTGTCCATTTACGCACCTGGATATTTTTACCCAAAGTTGTTCAAGTTAAGTAAATTGCTCAAGGGTACAGTGGTGGCCTCGTAGCTGGGAATTGAACTCACAACCTTTGATTTACAAGCCCATCAAGTTGACCTTTAAGAAGGTACGGAATATCGGGTGCAGTGTTCTGTGCAGTTTTTCAAATTTACTGTTATGTCTCGCATTATTTTTGACGAGAGACTCACAAATAATATTTACTCTGAGGTGAAAGAGAGATGGGCAAGAGTAAAAAATAATTCGGTTTTAAAAAGGCTACTCTTTTCAGCTGGACATGCTGAGCACAGTTGTTGTTAGCTGAGAGCACTTAGTAAGCATTTACACAAGTACCCAGAGGAGCTCGAGTCTGTACTTGCTGTGTCAGGTAAGCTTTGGTTACATTGTATACCGTAGCCACCGGTTTTGAAGTGTGTTTTTCTTTTTGGCAGTTGAAATGTATCGAGTTCCTGCATTCCTATGCTGTATAGGCTATTTGGAGAACAGACAGGATGTTGAGTGGAAATACCGATTCTGAAATTTAGGTCTCTGGCCTCGAAATGGATCACTCGGAATAGAGGATTTCAGTTATTTTTTAATTCTTTTTTTTTTTTTTTTTGTTTGGTAAGAAGACATTTTTGGGTTACGTGATATTGCTTTGCTGTGCTCTGCGGCTGTCTCGCGCTGGCTAGGCTAATATCCGTGAAAAATGACCTTCACTTACGCAGGCTGTGCGTTTCCTTATGAAATTAGGAAATGAGAAATCGGGGGGAAATGGAGCAGAGGCCGGGATGAAAAGAATCATCCACATTAGGGCTGGAATTGTGGAATTTATATTCACCGTGCATACGTACCGTAGGCTTTATCACATCCTGCTACAGCGCGACCAGGCACATTTCACATCAGGAGCCTGTCAGTGTGCCGAGCTCTCCTTAAAGGCTGTGCTTAAATATGCACCTATATCCCTCTGAATATGTGTGCACACACACACACACGCGCACACACACACACACACACACACACACACACACACACACACACAATCACAGGTATGCAAAAGTCTGAGCATGCCTGGTCAAATTGCGACCTTCTTTACGAGTGTTAATGGATCAGCTGGAGGTGTGCTTATTCATTGCGCATGCCATGTGTACGAATACTTTTTTTTCAACCTGTTCATTATAGCTAAATGAAGTATTTCCGCATTATAATTTACATAAATGCCACGTTTTAAGTTTGTACCCTGCAGTGGCTGTGTTTCTTTGACGCAAGTTAACAAAATGGCTGAAAACCATATAGAAAAAGGACTTTGAAGTGGCTAAATCGCAATCACAAAGGCAGCTACACAGGTGAGTAATCAAGTTGAATAGCAAATGGCAGCATGTGTCCACTAAAAAAGAGAGCTGTCAATCAGCACATTGATATGTGGGTTTCCAGAGCAACGTGAGGCAAAGAGGCCAAAGTTTCAATGCACACAAAAACACGGGTAGGGAAGGTCTATAAGATCCTGTTCTCTGTATGTAATTATGCCATTCTTGACTTTGTACTTTGCCTTTTGTGTCATTTATGTTTCTTTTGTGTGTTGTTTTTTGGCGTACTTTTCTTGCGCTATTTCTTTTCTCTTTCATTCTATAATTAACAAAGCGCAAAAACGTCAAAAGTGCTGAATGTGGCAAGGGGAGCAGTGTTGAGAATTGGCATGTCGAACACGAGCAGACTGTGGAGCAGTAGTTGCCTGTCGAAGCTCACAGTCAGGAGACTGATACTTAACAGGACCCATACTTACGTCCTCAAAAAAGTCTGACAGAGCAGCAGCTCTGACTCCGTCTCAACAAAACCTGTGTCGTGAAAGCTGATATTTATGGCTGTTTTAGATATTTAGATTTAGATACTGCTTGTACCTAAGGCTAATGCTCAAGGATCCATAATTGTCCTAATTCCCACTACACACAGTTCAGAACTTGTGTGACCGCATTCCAGGGGCTTAAGGGTGGCCCTAATCCTTATTTATTGCTTTTGTGTGTGTGTGTGTGTGTGTGTGTGTGTATGTATGTAGAAATATATTGTTTGGCATTTCCATTACTTTGTTGAACCCCTAATGTTTGTGTGTGTGTGTGAGAGATATGTAATGCAGTAGGCGTATTGCATGTATACAGAAGTGTACAGATGCTGGCATAACCTAACCGAGGCTTGCATTAACAGTGTCAGCTTTTCCATAGCATTGATGTGCAAACAGGGGTTTATGCTAACAAGTATATTGCTAGTGATGTGATCTAAGGTGATTAGGTAAAGCATGAACTACTTTCAAAATGTTTTTTAGCCACCCCCCCCCCCACTCCCAAACCCAAGTTTCATCCTAATTTGGGAAAGCCCACAGGTTCCCTAGGGCTCGGTGCCACGGTCGTCCCTGGCGTGGCGCAGATCTGACCCAAGATGTCGGGCGCGGCGCCGCACAGCGTACGCGCGGCTGGACAGGATGCAGCACGCGAGGCCAGCCATCCCCGAGTTTGTAAAGGGCTGAAGTCTTGGGCTCATTAGTACTCCGCGTAAGCCACCTCCGAGCTGTTGATTGATCCGGCGTTTTTGGCTGCAGCTCCAACACATCCGGTCCGGGGCCTGCTCCACGCACGCCGTCGCGGACGGTTCCAGCGCGCCGCGACGGCTACGATTAGAATGCATCCATCATCCTTATATCCCCCGTAATTGTACTCCTGAATATTTTATGGCCGAGGCAACCATTTTCTCGTCCCTTTTAATCTCCGCGTTCCTCTCGAACGGAAATCTTAAGCTCTGTGTCAGAGGCCGCGAAAAGATGAACGGGGTGGCGGCGTGGCGCTGCAGCCGCCCGACCTTCCCGCGGTCCGCTGTCGCTTTGTCGCTGGTACGTCGTCTGCGTAGCTGGCCTCAGAAAATAAGAAATGGCCGTTCGCCCGGTTGTCTTTGAGCATCATTGAGCGCGTTCTTGAGTTTGACGTAACTGAGGTGAAAGAAAAACAAAAAAAAAATTATTATTCCATGTGCAGCAGTGCTGCTCTTGACTAAATGAAAAAGCATACAGTAAGTGCTGCAGCTGTTTAATTGGTTACTGTATGGGTGTTTTATGAATACCCATTGATTTGAAAATTGCCACAAAGGAAGTGGAGATGTGGGATTTCTGTCCTTTGAATACAGTATGCATATAAAATTCTCCCTTGTAGCAGAACCAAGATTCATTCAAACGTTTTTTTCCCCTGTATTAACCAGCGTACGCTATTTAAACCGACACAACGATACACAAAGGAAGGCGTTTTCTGGTAAGAATACAACTAAATATAAAACGATCCTCCTGAGGACAATGCGTTTGAAATCCTTGCTCAGACGTGCTGTTTTTTCATGTCCGACCATCGCTGTCGTGGGGGGATGGGCGGTTGGAGTCGTGCATTCCTGAAATAAAGGCATGGGAAAAGATGCAGTCTCCGTGGCCCACACGCAACTCTCCCTTCATCTGACCCTCTTAAAGCTCGCTGTTGTTCCTGGGGGAGCTGGGAGTTGTAGGCAAATGGATTCTTTATTTAGCCCCTTTCTTGAATGTTTTCCCCTCGAGTATTGGGGGGGCTACTGGCTTTTCGAAGCGAAGTGCTGCAACCTTCAATAAGCGCTCTCATAATTAATGATCCGCATGCCCCAGATGCATGAACTTTTATTTTCCTTTTTTTGTAAAAAAAAATTGTTTTCTTGCAACAGGTTACTGGTTAAAGATGTTCTAGCTTGTTGGCCTCAGTAGTTAAGGATAAACTTTCTCAATTTCTCCCAAAAATGGCTACCTGTTTTTCTGCAACTTTGTCAGTATTATTAATGTGCAGTGTTACAACGTGTTGAAGGCTATGAAACGGATATGATTTTCCGGAAATTGCATTTGCTTGCTTTTCAATTGAGTAACAGTTAAAGCAATCAGACTGGAACAGACTGGATGGTGCGGGATTGTTATTTCTGTCCTCTTAGCGATTTATGTGCAGTTTCCAGCACTCCGGCAGCAGAAATACAATCTCTCTTAAGTGAGATTTCATTCTCACTTAAAACTGATTGTTTATAAAGCTAGAAAAACAAAATGACGCAACACAATCTGTCTACAACGGCACCATTTCCTAAGTGTCAAATTCTCTCTTTCTCCTTCACTGCTTCTTAAGTGTCTGTTTGTCCATTGTTTTTTTTTTTCCCACATTGCAGTTTGTCGTCGAATGTCTCGTTTGTGGAGAGATGGCCCTTCCTCGGCGCTCGTGAAGTCATTTAAATGATAGAGTAGGTGGGCCTGGGACTGAACTGCAATTGAAACTCAAATTGTTCCTCCCTCAAACGTATGCTCTCTGTTTTATTTCTATTTTTTCTCTATTTTTGGCATAAGTGGGGTTAAAATGCCCCCCCTCCTCCCCCCCCCCCCCCCAATCAGTCATCTGATATCTCTTCAGGCTTTGAGATGGAGTTGCTGCTGTCGGCTTCCGGAAGCTTCTCTTTTGCTCTCATTTGCAGTGCACTCAGCTGGGCTCTTGTGAGCAAAGCCGTGGTGGGAGGTGTGGCCAGTGCCATGCCCGCAGTCCTAGAGCCAAATCATGCCACTTCAGCGCGGTACCTTTCAGATATCTGTAAGGTTATAGAGCCCTAAAGCCCCGAAGCTAGGTGCGTACTTTAGAGGATGGTACATTTACCATATCAAAGGACACATAACAACACTGCAGAGAAACGGACCAGCATTTCCTCTCCCTGGTCGCCGCAGTTTAATTTAGTGTAGACAGAGAGCTGGCATCGGGTCTCGCTGTGTGTGTGTGTCTGCGTGCGTGCGTGCGTGCGTGCGTGCGTGCGTTCCATTGTCATGTCACCATGCCTGTGGCTAAATGAATATACCACTTGTGAGTGTGCAGATGCACATAAAAACCTCACATGCCACACACAGACAATGGGATGTTACAAGTGTTTTTTTTTTTGTACATTGGTTTTGCCTTTCATTAGCAAAAAATAAATTAAATTAAATTCTTTTTTTCAAAATACATGTTTTTCTGCGCGTTTGAGAATCTGCCATCGATTACGTAGTCACTCGAGAGACCGGTCCCACCCGCTCCTCTGGCCCTCGTAAGCTGAGCCTTTGACATGGGGGGGGGGGGGGGGAGCTGTGCTCTGTGCTGAACTGGGGCTTTGATCTCGGAGCGCTAACAGGGAGCGAGGCTGGTGGCGGTAGCGGCGGTGGGGGTGGCGGTATCGGCGGTGGGGGTGGCGGCGCGTTTCAGACCCCTCATCACCGGGGCCTTAACCGCTGGAGTCATCAGCTCCGCTCAGATTAGCCATCTTAATTACCTCAGCGCCGCACACAAAAAACACCCCGGAAAGCAGCGGCGTCTTAAATGCAATCAGCAATGTGCAGCCCCAGCGCTAGCATTAATTCACCCCTACCGCCGGGCCATCGATCGCGCCCCCGCCGCCGGACGTCTCCGCCCGCGAAATGCGGCAGGACGGGCCGCGCTCCATCGCGAGGCGAACGGGCCCGATCCTGCCCCCCCCAACCCCCCCCCCCCCCCCCCCCCCCCCACGCTGTCCCCGTCACCGGTAATGAGAAGCATGGGCTCGCTCCACGCATTGCTGATTGCCCCCGTGTTGGGACTGGAAATAGCTAAGAGCAGCAATTTATTGTACAAATCAGCACTGGGTGGGGAGGGGAGGAGGAGGAGGAAAAAAAAATGGTCAAGGACTGCCAAGTAGTTGTAGCCCACCTGCTGTCGGGTACACGCGGTGCCGACGGCTTCTGATGATGCCGGGTCCGCATCCCGCGGCGCTAATGTTGGAAAAGCGCGTCGGAGAGAAACAGACGCGACGCGCGGCGACGCCGGAATGTCAGTGCTCCTCGCAGGGCTCGGAAACACGCCAGCGCCAGTCATTCTGCACAGTGGAGCACCAGGTGAATTAAGGGCAGTAAAACATACGCTCATTTCTGCCACAGTTAGATTTGGTGCTGGCATGACTGAGGTTCTGATGTGCGCTGCGGGGAGAATGTGATCGAACCTACAGACGCACGCGCACACACACACATTGGCACACGCGCAGGCACACACACACACACACACTGGCGCAGGCACACACACACACACACACACACACACTGGCACACGCGCAGGCACACACACACACACACACTGGCGCAGGCACACACACACACACACACACACACACACACACACAAACGCACACGCACACAGGCACGCACACACAAAGGCGTGCACGCACTGGCACACACAGACACATGCGCAGGTGCACACACACACACACACACACACACACACACACAAAGACGCATGCGCAGGCACACACACCGCGCAGGCACGCGCACACACAGGCACACACAGGCACAGACACGCACACACACACACACAGGCACACACGCGCACACACAGGTTGCAGGAGAAGGCAGCTTTCTTGTTAACAGGACCACTGCGACAGATCAATAGCAATTTTGCCGTGGGTCAGATGCTCAATGACAGCAGTGTGCATCCCAAACTGCATCAGCTCTCGCTCCCTTTAAGAGTGGGAGAGACCCGCGCCGCTCCCTTCAAATTCCTGAAAACCCACAGGCTGAAATCCATCTGCTGCACGTCCCGCTCCCCGAAAACCTGATGGGTCTGTGTGACCGGCGGCATTTCGGCGTCCCCTCCCGTTGCCTGGGACTCAAACGAGAGGGAACCTGTCCCGCGGTTTCACACGGAAGGCCGCCCGGGCGGAGGTGACCTCTCTCGCTTTCTGGCCGCGGTTTCCTCCTCGTCCTCTCACCCCGTGTCTCAACCGCGTCCTCGCCGTACCGCGGCGCCAAGTTCGCCGTCAAGCAACACGCGCTCGCTCTAACGACGCCGTCGCTAACGGATAAGACGTCCCGCGTCTTTTCCCCGTTGCCGATGGCAATTTTGCGCCGGGTGGAAATGCGAGGGGTTGTTCAGTGCCAAACGACGATCCAATAAACACTCTGCAGCGCTTCTTCAGCCGCCGCAATTACACTTAAGCCTGTCACGAATCCGCCACTCGCAAAAGTCATAAACATGAAATGGGTGAATTTAATTGGCCCGCTGCCAATGAGCTGCACTGAGACCAAGTTTCTGCTGTGTGTTATATTCGGGGGATTATTAAAAGGGGTTAAGCGAGGATTCTGTGTGAAAGGTCGCCTGTACCTGTATCTGTCTTTATGGTGAAGGGACAGATGCTTCCGTGAGATGTCGAAAAATTGATGCATCAGTCAACGCACTCTTCATAAATGGTATTTTCAAGCTTCATTAATACTCGGTTAGCTCCAGAAATTGAATACAGGATTGCTTTTTTTAAAATATGCAATTTATTCTTCTGATGGCGTTCCTTTCAGAATCCTATCATTTCGCCGGAGTTTGGCTTTTGTGAGAGTCGCACAGCGTTCTGATATTTTTTATTTTCGAATATAAAATGTTAAACATCATTAACCTTCATTTTCAATTTCAACACCCCGCTACCCTCCCCCCCCAAACGTCATTTTTCCTGCGGTTTAGAAGCTGATTGTTCCTGAGAGCAATTATGGACATGTACTGAGAATCAGGGGGGCATTTTGTGTGTGTGTGCGTGCGTGCGTATGTGTGTGTGAGTATGTGCATACGTGTGTCTCTGTGTCTGTTTTTCTACTGGCTGCTTATGCGTGTATGTGAAGCTGTCCTGTCACGCCGGTGTTCATGCTGTGATGCTAAGTCACTCTGGAGAGTCGCTCCTACTGAACGGCGTGAGAGTGAAAGGTGGCGAGACGGACGCTGACTGCGCGGAGGGGGCGGGAATGCAGCGGGGGGCCACTCTGCGTCGCGTATGGCGGGAAAAACGGGGGGGGGGGGGGCAGCCAGCGACGTGTCCCCACGGGCCGTAGTAAATCGATCACGTGGGTCTTCCTCAGCACTAACCTACTCTGCACTAACCTTCCACGCCCCACCCCCCCCCACCCGCATGGCCGGACTGCCGACGAGCACTACAGTAGCGAAAGGGGAGGGCTTGTGAACAGCAGCTGTAACACCCCCAGTCTTCTGTCCTTTCGAATGGGGTCCGCTGTTATCAGCTGTGCGTGCGTTTCCCTGAGTAATGCAGTGCGTGCGGTAGCTTGAGCCCGACTGCGTGTGGGGGCTTCCTGGGTCTGTGAACCCGGTAGCGTAGCTTCAGAAACAACTGATGATGACCACTGGCAGAGAATAAATGTGCCCAGCGCCTCTGTGGAATTTAAAGGAGGGTGGAGGTGTTGCAAGGGGTGGCAGGGTCACGCAGTTGTTTAGAGTAAAGAAGTGCTGGGGTCGAGGGTCGATATCCTGCACTGTGGTATTTGTTTTCTGAAAGGGAAAGAGTGCAGGTGTAGAAAAAAGGACGTTTCGCTGTGTAACAGGCGTTTAAATAGTCCAGCCGTCGTTTTTATAGAAGATTTTTTTTTTTGATTCGCGCCTCGGCCTGCATTTGCCGAGTTGCGGTTCATCATTACCCCAAAAAAATCTTTCATTTCATTTTTTAAAATTTTTATTAAAAAAATTATTTATTTATTTATTTTTTATTTTTATTTTTTTACGGCCGCTCGCCGGCTGTGCCGCGGCAGGCCCGGCTTGTCGGGCCGGATGATTAATGGTGTGAAAACACTTAAACTCTCAATGTGACAAGCCTGTTTGCACATGGCGTCTAAACGCCGTCCCTTGGCCTGCGACAGAATTAATATCTGCCCGGAGACGGAGCTGGGGGGCGACGCCCGGCCGCCGGCTGACATTGAGGGAAGCGGTGACGTTATTAAAAGGGCCCCCGCGTGACGCTTCGGGGATCAGGAGACGCGCCCCCGCCTGCCGCGCCGCGTTCCCGGCGGTCTGCGTGCGTACGCGCTCGCTCGTGTGCGAGTTTGCGCGCGCGACGTTGAACGCTCGGCGGGATTCTTCTCCCTTCCTTCTGTTTTAGCGGCGCTATCGTTAGCAAAGCTGACAAACTATAAATCAAGCTAACGTGCTGCGCGCTGACGGGAGGCGTGCTAATTTAATAAGCGTCTCTCAGATTTGACAGCCATACTGGGTTAAGTTGGGAGTGTAAGTACATAAAGTGCTTCGGCGGAAACTGTTCCGCTGTGGCATTTCGGAAACATAATTGATGCGTCGGGAGTGAGGAGGAATGCAAATGGTTTCCTTTTTTTAAATTTTTTATTTTTTAAACGCCTCGGTGTTAACACGCGAGCGACGAGCGCCGGGCTCGCCTTCCCGAAGCCCGCTTCCTCTAAAAACAGGAAGTCGGCGAGGGAAAGGAGGCGGGGGACCCCGTTCGCCCGCCACCTGCGAAAGGAGGCGGCCGCGAAACCTACCTTTCAGCGGCGTAATGGCGCTAAACGCTCTTTTCATCGCTCCGCTTGATTCACAAGCGCGCCAATTTAAATAAGGATCGCCCATTAACAGGCTGATTGCATTCATCCTGGCAGCTCTGCTTCTGAGCATATCATTTCGGTCGCACACCGCGTGGGGGGTTAAGGTAGGGGGGGTGGGGATCTCTCTTTTTAAGGTCTAGATTATTTAATGTAACCCAGCCTCTTTTTTTTGCCGATTTAAATGGTTTAATTGCTGTGCACTAAGGCAGCACTACCACATTAAATGCAATTAAAGTAAAAGGCAATCCTCTGCAGGAGGGTGATTCTTATTAAAATCGGTGACATTCGCTAATCAGGAGAAACGGATTCGGGACCATTATCGTTTGAAAGGGAAGATGTCTGCCGCTCCCTGCGCATAACTCACTGGATTCTGTCGACTGCCGCTACCTGTAACTCCTGACTGCCGTAGCCTGCGTGGTGTCATCCACCCACGGTCACGTTAATGCTGAACGCTCGATTAGGTTTGTTTCAAGTCTTTTTGGTCTCTACCTCTGCTTGTGGTTTTAAAGGGATAGTTCACTTTCTGGGCTTTTTTGGCACCATTTTAGTTGCAGTGTAAGTTTGCGATTCGCCGCCGGGTAGTTCTGTATCACAAAGGATATTTTAGGTATCTGGAGTGGTTTCTGACAACTTACCAGCTACAATGGTAGGTTTAGGGACATTGGGGGTTCATTGTCTAAAGAAAGAAAGTACACTTGAGGAAACTCCGAAGCTGCCTGTACAGCAGTGTTATGTTTCTTGGCATTTATCAGAATGTTTTTTCTGGCCATTTCTGTAAACTATGAAAACCAGTAAGGTTACCTCACAGCAAGCCTTTTGCAGGATAAATTTACCTGAAATATTACTAAAAGGAGGGATGGGGTGGAATTTTGTATCTCAGTTTTCCACAAATACAATATGAGCTCTTATCTTGTACTGAGAAGAAATATTATCTTCATAAGGCTTTGAAAGGGGTAGCAACATGTATGTGTTCGTAAAAACAAAAAAAAAAAAGAACATTGAAGATGAGGAGTCTTTCACCTTGTGCTAAAGTAACTTGTCTTATAATGGACTCTGTAGCTTGGTCCCCCCCCCCCCCCCCCCATGTTGTTTCTTTCATCTCGGAAGTGTTTTTTTTTTTTAAATACGCAGCCTCTCCCTAGGGCTGGTGTCCTCTCTATCCTGTTCTGGAAGCCCTCCTCACAATGTTAATTTAATTTTGAATGGTCCAGACCATTGATTTTCTTTCCCCCAAGCCTTAACTGTAATAGATGGGACGGGCTTTTGAGCAACGATACCATCTAAACTTATTTGCTGTTCTTTTTGTCAGAGTTTACTCCCATTAAACATTTAGAGTGGTTTGGAGCACCCACGTGCCAGGTTTACCGAGACGGCGGATTGTGGGGCCTCTGTTCCGGAAACTTCCGGAAAGTTCTCGTGCTTTCTGGGGTGGAACATTCCTCCTTGGCCCCCAAAGGTTCAATTATGTCTCCGACTGACACTCTACCGAGTGTTTCAAGGAATTTTGGTCAAATCAAATAGACAAATGGTAATGAGGGCTTAATGCCTGTCCCCCTTAGCACAGATTTACATTCCACCCGACACAAATCACTTTAGCCACAGTCCGCTCTCGCAGCTTACGTGTTCTGTCCAATTCAAACAAGTGCCCCCCCCCCCCCTTTCTTTAAAGGTGTTCTTTTTTAAGATCTGGTATTATTTTGAAACCTTTTCTTGATACATTCTTTTCCTTTTGGAGTTGGAAGTTGTAGCATGTTCCCGAGGCCCTCCTGTACCACTAGTACCCTTGTGCAAGGAGCCAGCAGCCCTCGAGTGCATTCATCAGCAAGTCAGAAGCTATTTTACACCCTGCTACAGGAGAGACTGCACAGATCACCAGAGATGGGAACCGGTAGCCTGTGTGTTGTCTGGCATATCCTTGAGCTGAGCTAACCAGAGCATCCCTGCAGGATCACTCACCACGACCTTGTCCCTAGTGGGATGAGGCCAGGAGAACCCTGGTGTAGTGTGGCTAATGACATCACCCATACATCAAGCCTACGGCTATGGGGTCAAACCTGCTGTCATGGTGAACGCCTTCCTCCAACTGTTTACCAGAAATGGGAAGACTGATTGACCATCTCGTAAGCGACCATCAGCCACCATTCTGGAGCGGTCTCCTCCGTTCTAAGTTGGTTTCAAAACTCCTATCATTGCCTCCAAAAAGATTCTGTGGAAGAAAAAAATGTTCAATATTTATGCACTTAACTGTGCAAAGGAATGGTTAGATGTTTGTCACAGAGTAGAGCAAGCTCGGTAATTTCCACGAAAGTGAAATTCAATCTCGAGGAGTTATGGCCTTAAGAATATTGGAGAGGGATTCTGTTGTTTTTCTTTAATTTAGGCCTGATTGAGGAAAACAAATGTCATCCATTTTTATTTGCTACATTGTTGGAACCGCTCTGTCGCTGCCAGATGTTCATTACCATTCTGAAATTTTAATGCCGCCGCCAGTTCCTTAAAGTTTGTCTGGGGCACAAAGCCCTTCAGTTTGCCTCGGCGGTAATTTTGTGCTACCGTATCCAGTCCCCGTTTCATCTTACACCCCCCCCTCCCCCCACACTAAAAACGAGTGCCTCGCAGCCTCATGTTTTATTCATGGCAATGCTCGTGCATTACTCTCAATTAGAGAATTTCACAGCCCTCCACACTAAGCAGTGCACACAATTCCACTGCGCCTCCTTTGGTGAGAGAGAGTTGTCCTGTAGTTATTGGTTACTGTAGACCTGCTGCAGTGCACTGCCAATATCTTGGGGCCTGTCTCACTCTGAAGGGGCTGAGCGGTTTAAATACGAGCATCGCAGGCGGTTGAGATGCACTGTGCCTTTAACTCCATAGGCTCAGAGAATTTAGCAATGCAGATTGGTGAGCTTATGCTGTCTCAAGAGCATTTTTTTCATTGCAGATTATTGCAGTTTTGCTCCTAAGGCAAAAAAATGTGTTGGATTTGGAAAATGTTTTGCCCTTGCTTAAGCCCAGCTTTCTGTAATGCATCCTGATTGGTTACGGCATCCTAAATTGTTGTTCTGGGAATAAGTGCTGTTTGACATAATATTAATACATGGTTTTTTCTTTAAAGTTTTCTTCATTCATACCAGTTTTTTTTAAAAATGCTGATGCAGGCCTGTAGTATCTAGCCAAATCTCCTGTGCTCATACAAGTAGAGAATAAAAAAAATTCATGAATATGTATTTGAAATGATTATTTTGTTCATATGAACAGATCTTAATGTTGAATGTGAGACCGTGGGTGTCATTAGTCAGAATGTTTACCCTCGTAACTTAGCCTAATCGTTCTTTTTGCATCCTAGTCATTGCCTCGAGTCTTCTAGTCTAGAATTAGTTGAGTGATGCATTTATTTTGAGTGATGCATATTAAATCAGTAATATTATTGTTATATTCTGAAATGCAAACACATTTGTTTTGTGCATGTAAAAGCACATCGATCTTTCTTTTGTTAGTACCTGGCAGATCTATTTTCCAGGCTCTTTAATACTCTGTAAAGCTGGTTCACTGCAGTTAGGTTTGAGTGTTTAAAACACAGCTTAATTACATGGTCCATAGCCGCTGGCATTTACGGCTTACAAGTCCAAAAATGTTTTTCAAGAAACGCTCCGAGCTTGCGGAGAATGGCGCTGTGTACAACGTGCAAACTCTTAACCCAACATGTTTTGATTGCGGCAGCCGAACACTGGTTATTTCTTAGCGGGAGACCGTGTGTTTGAGTCCGTAGGGCGGCGGACTTTTACCCCCACGCGAATCCCCCAGTGCAGTCGCCATGGCAGCCCCTGCACCTCATCCGTAAGCCTTCACGCGATTGGGCGGCCGTGTAGCATAATGGCTAGGGAACCGGGCTTGCAGTGGTATTGTGCTTAACCTGAATTGCTTCTGTTGCTTCATTACATCCCGTAAATGCTCCAGCAGATGGATTGCGTGCAAAAAGGTTACCTGTCTGTAAATCGCTCAGGTTAAATGCAGAAATGTAAGATAATGTAATGTAGTGGGTGAGGACAACACTGCTAGCGCCCTGCTGTTAGCGCCCTGCTGTGTTTTGACTCTGTACAGTTAAAACATTAGCGTTGTGTAACTGCGGACGAAACGTAGGCCAGGGTTGTTGGAAATGAAGATCGGGTAGCGGGTTTGGTTTTATTCAGTCGCCTATTTGTCTGTTGATGATACCGCGGCGATCTTGGGCGGGAGCCAAACGGAGCGCACCTCCTCTGGACGAGCAGACGGGCAGGGAAGCGCGGCAGAGATGGATGAGTCTACGTACCCGACCCGAGTTTATTTATCTCCCGGCTCTTGGCCCAGATCCCACCGCTCTTATTGAGCCCGAGGTCTGTTTAACCTTGAGAGGCCCGTCCGGCTTAAACGGGCCGACGGGTAGTGCGGGGGCGGGCGGGCTGAGAGCGCGCGGGGGGGGCACGCACCACGCGCGCGGCTCCCACCCGGTGAATAGCGGCCGCTCTGAGCGGGGGTGCCGGTGCGTTCAGACCGGCGTCTGTTTCGTCCCTCTCGGTGAGATCTTAAACGCGCGGCGCCGCCGTGTCAGTGATTACCAGCGCCGTCCCCTCCAGCCTGTCGGGAGACGCCAGTCCTGACTGTACTTTGAAAATGAACAAAAATATTGCACGCAAGAGCAAATAGGACCAAAAAATTTTTTATCAAATACTCGTTGTTGCAAACAAGAACAGCTTTGAATATTTAACGAAAATTTTACGTGAAAACGTCAAAATTGCATCATCCGTTAAATGCCTTTAAATACTCTCGGGCGCTTTCTGCTATGCGTGTTACGTCCACAAGGGGAGCATGACTGCAAATGCAAAGGCTAAAAAGGTATCGGATCCATGGAATTGAGATGGCCCACGTAGATATGGGATATAGCGCTCATTCCTTTATTTGGCCAGTTATACCAGAACAAGCTTAACAATCAGTGTGAAACGTCCAAAAGCTATCCCTCATGCACAACATTCAGATTGACGGTTAGCACGCTTATTACATGAACGCAAGTCATTATTGGCAAAAGCAACAACATAGAGGTGCCCAGAACTTAGCTAGCCCCAAGCTACGCTGTTATGTATTTATTTTTAAAACAGGTTATACCACGGATTAAGTACGTGAGAAATTTTGGTAAATTTAAACAATCAGCATGTTATCAACACTGAACTGGACAGACACCTTGCATTGAAAGTAGTAGTAAACAGTGAAAAAATGATGAACTGAGCCACATTTAGCTTTTTCTGGAAGTAGTGAATGAACAAACCAATTGGCAAAACTGACT
Source organism: Anguilla anguilla (assembly GCF_013347855.1). Classification (NCBI taxonomy): domain Eukaryota; kingdom Metazoa; phylum Chordata; class Actinopteri; order Anguilliformes; family Anguillidae; genus Anguilla; species Anguilla anguilla. The sequence goes on from NC_049209.1 coordinate 21,688,880, forward strand.
ATTCTTTTGGATGAGCAGAGCCAAAAGATGTGGCACACCCACAGAACAGTTCTGCAGGCTTACCAAAAAAAAAAAAAAAGAAAGTTCCCATCACTGGTTGGAAGCTTGCGGCCTTGTTACCTAGTGCGAGCGTGTGAGCTCTTCTGTGATCGGCTAGTTTAACTGGCTAAGTGGAAAAACTAGGTCATTCAGAAGCAAGAGGTGATGCATTGAAATGGGGAATGAAATAGATTTTCAGCGTGCACATGCGATTACATATTTGAATGTTAATTTTTAACAATTAAAATTTTTTTTCCAGCAATTTGAAATTTATATGATTATCAAATATGCATTCAACAGCCCTAATGCACGTGTGTGCACATATACACACGCACGCACATTTATACATACATGAACACGCAGTCACACATTAACACACACACCTGTGTTCGTACACACACACACTTCAGTCCTGCTGATTCTCAGTGGATGTCCATACTTGAAGCCATCATTTGGTGCTGGGGTTACCCTTTTCTCCTTGAAGTCCTTGATGCGCAATGGGATCCGGTCTTAAACAAACACCCTCAGAGTTTTGCTGCGTTTGCAGAGCGAAGAGAACAGGCTAGTGCCACATCAAGGTAATAAATTCTCTGCTGGCTTATCTGGATGGATGGCTACTGTCTCTGTGAAAAGTCTCTCCGGTCGCTGGGACATTTATAAGAAAGGTACAGCCTAGACTAAAGATTACAGTTCGGGTAAAGAATGCAAGGAAAACCAAAATTGTGTAAAAAAAAAAAAAAATAAATAAAATGAATGAAAATGTCACAATTCGCGTAGCTATTAATAAATGACCCGTATATCGCTATAGATCTACGGGCTAGCGCGCGAGCAGGCCGAAGTTCGAGCAGGCTCGTATTTTCGAGGTTAGAAATCGTCCTGGCACCGAAGAGAAAATCAGAAGCCATCGAGCCCCCTCTGTTAGACAGTAAAGATCATAAAGATTAGGCCTTCTATCACCGCGAGGATCGGGGGAGTGATAAATCTGCGCGGGGTTGACGTGTTAGCGCGGCGCTAAAGCGCGCGGGCCGCGGGAGCCGGCCCGAACGAGAGAGGGGAAGCGCCGCGTCAGCACCCTGGGCCCGCCGCCGTCGCCATGGTTATTCATAAGGGCTGTCAATGATTTACTGAGTTATGGATCTGGAATTAAGGTGCCCCTATACATCACCCCCCCGGACTTTATAACCCAGCCCGCTTTCCCTGCGCTTTGTTTGCTTGTAGTATGAAATTTATCGGTTCATTGTGAAATTAAATTAGGTATTTGGTAATAGATTCTGCAGTAACTTAAAAAAAGGGGCGGGGGGGGGGGATGGGGGGGAGGGAGGAAGGGGGGGAACTGATGAATGGAAAACAATCTGCCTGTTTGTTTCGCACCCTTACGGTCAGTTGTCTAATCCTCTCTAAAAGGCGTAATTGTGATGCGTTTAGCCTAATTGTGCTTCGCCTTCGTGCCAAGCCGCTGCCCGCTCGGCTCTGGCTGGCGCACGGGCAACGCTGAAACGAGGTGGAATTACTCAGCGAAAGGGCCGCGCCCGTGTGAAGAGGCGCGCCGCGCACCCACGCTCTTGCCAGCGAATCGTCTCGGGCTCCGGCCTCAACTCTCACACCCCGTCCGAATCGGCCAAGCTGATTACGCCAGTTGTTTTTTTTTTTTTTTTTTTTTTTGCGCATTCTTAAATGAACCCAGAAAACTCGAAGGTCCGAGAGGGAAGCGCTGAGCGTGGCGAAGACAGCGGGCGTGGCCGTGCCTTACGAAACGAGACCCAAACGTGGATTATTAATATTCATCTTCTGATTTGGTCTCCGAGGGCCGAGTGGAAAAGGGTTAGCGCTGCAACTGTATCCACTGCGCTGGGGCCGAGCTGCAGGACCACCGGGGGACCTGGGAAGACTGACCGCGTGCGGCGGGAGGACGGCGGAGTAGCGCCATCGCTCACTCGCTCGCGAGGAGAGGCCGAGCTCTGCCTCCCCGTTTGACTCCGGGGGGCGCTCTCAAACGAGGCTCGGCGTGTCGGGGCTGTATTTATGTCCCGCCCGCCAGACATACATCACTCCGTGATTTAAATGCGTGATTAAAATGCAGAGTCGTAAATGCGCCGGCCTATCGGGAGACGTTAAACGCGGGCTGTCGGCCCTCGCGTCGCCATGGACCCCGTTTTCATTGGTCGGTCCGGCGCCGTAGGAATTAGGGGACAGTGATTTACGGCGTCCGGCGGACCCGGGGCTCCAAACGAACTAAAAAGCCGAAATAATGAAATTATCCTCTCGGGCCGAAGCGCGGGTCGCATCGATCGGGCATCGATTGCCCCGCGGAGCCCGTTAGGGCTGCGTAGGCACCGGAGCCCCCTAAAGCGTTTGCTCAGTCCAACGGGGGCCTAATCTCTGAAAATATGTCCAGCTTCCAATTCCCTTGATGCGAGTCGCCGTGGAGATCGAGTCGCCGGGAGACCCGGCGGCGCAGACGCTCGGAGGATGGGCTTCGGCTGTGGATTACCGCGTCAGGCCCGAGACGCGAGAGAAGGGGTACCCGGTTATCTTAAAAGCTCTTTAACGGCGTCCCCCCTTAAAGAGCAGATTCTGCCTTTATCTCCCGGTGCTACCGCAAACACAATCAGATGAGGGGGAAAAAAAGGCCTGTGTTGCAGCGATGTTTTTTTTAAAAGGCGCTTGCTCTCGCGAACGCAGCCTCGCGGCCGTGAAGCTTTTTTTACGCGGCGTAAAACCCGGCGCGTTTATAGCGCTCGGCCCCCCGCGCGCTGGCGCATACCGAAGGGCCGCGAATCGCGCTCGTCCGGAGGCCTGTAATGAAATCATTTGAGAGGGTGAGCGCTGAGCTGTGATCCTGCGCCAGCTGCTGTTTTTCGGCGATGCCGATCCGGAGCGCTCGCAGGACACGGCCCTTTCCCTGGAGGTGCTCGCCCGCGCATGTTGTCTGTCTAAGGGCGCCGCTCCTTCCCGCCGCACCGGTACGGTTCTGGTTAGCGTCGGAAGACCCGAATGCATGGGACTGGGTCGACCGTCTCATTTGACCGTCACTGCGAACGGCAGGACAGCGGACTCGTTTTGAAGGCCTTGCTGTGACGGACATTTTCAAGCGGTTCCCTGTGCGCCTGGTCTTTGCTCTTTAATGAAGCACTTCTCCCCAGTATCTTCTAGGCCATTAAGTTGAACACACGTGGGCTTCTGAAGACGGTGCCGTGGCTGCATGGTGAATGCAGGGTGCTGGCTGGGGGTTCAGATTATGTGGTGGTCATTGGAACTGACAGCTGGTGAGACTTTTTTTTTTTGGGGAGGAAAATAGAATTGCCTGGGGTACAGGCACCTGGCTGGCCCAGGTCCTGCACAGGACGTGCTGGTTTGTACCGGTTTGTACAGCGTCTTCCGTCCCAAAGTCCCAGCTCTCAACTTCGTTGTGCAACAAGTGCGCTCTCCCCCCCCCCCCCCCCCCCCCTTGCTCCTTGACTGGTACATCCAGTCAGCCGTACGCACTCGCATGCAGGCACGTGTGCACACGCACGTGCGCATTAATAGCACGCCCGCGCGTGCTCTGTACACGGGCGCATGCATGCAGACGTGCAGCGAGCAGCCTGTGTCTCAGAGCAGCACAGCAGCAGCTGGGGAGTCCTGCAGGGCTCTAACCTTGAGTATCTGAGTATCTGTGAGCGCTTTTCTATACCTCTGGGACTCTTCCCCCTCCTCCCCCCCGTTCCTCTCCGCTCGCGCTTTTTCGCGGCTCGCGTCTGCCGTTATCTGAGATTTATCAGGCGGTTTTTGTCTCTTTAAAAGCTTTCTCAAGCTCATCTCTGCGTTTTTTTTTTTTTTTTTTCGAGCTCCACTTTGTAAAAATGACAGAGGCAGACAAAAAAATAATTTTAATATTTTAAAAGCAGCGTTCTCCTGCCCGTGCCTGCCACTGACGCACTGCCAGAGATGGCTTTTCAATACCCTCCGGTGGGGGGGGGCTGAGCGCTGAAAGGGTAGCCCCGGCCTGCCCGTGTCCGACCGCGCGGCACCTCATTGGCTCAAGACGGGAAGGGGGCGGGGTCACGGAGCGTCAGCCGTCAGATTAGACGGTGGGGGAGGGGTGGGGATTAACTGACAGCCTGCCCCCGTGCTGTGCCAGTGGAACAGCGGTACACAGATGTGTTTGCAGGAGATTGTGTGTGTGTATGTATGTATGTGCGTGTGTGTGCTCTTTATTTCCTGTGTGGTGTTTTGACCCTGTTTGGCAGTCGGGTGGTGAAATATCCTCGTCACCTGTACTCGATCGGTTTCCCAGACTGACGAGGGGACACGGCGCTTATGAAATTGTGAAAGTCGCCACGGCACTTCAGCGGGTCACGAGCGACCGGTTAATAATCACACTGACGCCGTGTCAAACGTTTCAGCATCCGCTCTCTTTAAGCACGCGCATACACACCGAGTAAGGCAGTCCCCTATGTTTACATAACGTCATATTTTCATGCAGGTTCGTGCTCAGTTCTGTAATCAGTATTGCATGTGTGTGAGTTAAGCCCATCCCCTGAGTGCATAAGCACATTAAACCCCAGGGGAAACAGCCCTGCAAGGAGTGTAACTGACGTCACCATAAAGCATCAGTACAGATGCTGTCCTACAGATCACAGAGACGTCAGATTTTCTCTATGACTGCAGCCCTTTGTCTGTACGGATGGAAACGGCTGTGTTGATGCTGTGAGGGAAGAATTATAGGTCGGGCATCGCTTAAAGGTACAACTAGACAGCTTCCCTATAAATCGTTCTCGCCGTCGCAATTGTTGTAAATTCTGAAATGTCACCCTTTTTCACAGTTTGAAGCTCCGCTCTGAGAGGACTGAGTCTTTCGTGTGGGATGCGGGGTGGTCGTACGGGTGATGAATATTTGATGAATTTAGCTGATGCTTTCAGCCTTAAGCACAAATGGGACTTGATTGTGGGGCTTCTCTTGTATTAGGCCCAGCGTGCACAGTGAAATTGATTCTGCCCTTCTTTAATGGAAAAAATTCCTTCTGTGACGAGAGGAAGCCAGTAAAAAAAGGTAGAATTCCTGAGTTACTGACTCGCCATCCAGGTCCATCATTCACTCACTGATGGATTCCCTCTCTGAATCGCCGACTCCATCTCTGAATCGCCGACTCCCTCTCTGAACCTCTGCCTCCCTCTCTGAATTGCCGACTCCCTCTCTGAATCCCCAACTCCCTCTCTGAATCTCTGAATCTCCAACTCCCTCTCTGATTCACTTACCTTGTCTTTGAATCCCTCTGTGAATCACTCGCTAATGACTCTGGTCTCGCAGTAGTAACTCAGAGGCCCGGCGAAGCGCTCGCAGCTCAAACAGGACGTCGCGTCTGTAGGACGGCCCGAGACCGCGCTCATCAGAGTCTTCGGCGGCGTTCGTGTTTAGGAGTTGCGCAGACGGCGGCGCTGGTATTCGGCTCGGGGGCCTCCGCTGGCCTGTTAATCTCCAGTCGAATCGCTTCCATTAGGGGTTTTTTGGGGGGAAAGCGCGGGAGGAGAGGGCTCAGATAAGCCGAGGGGGGAAGAGCGAGCGCGCTACGCCGCGCCTCGCCGCGATGATGATGAATGGGGAGCCGTACTCATCCCGGACGGGCTGTTTTCATCACCGCAGATTTCCTCCGAGACGCATTTACCTGTCAGAGCGCTACTTTTATGAAAGCGCGTAATGGGCATTATTTCTGACGCGCCCGGCTGCTGTTTGGGGGGGGGGGGGGGGGGGAACTGCACTTTAGCTGATTGGCGCAGATTGTGTTAAATGGAGCTTCGGTAATTCCCCAGGAAAAGATAAATCTCCCCGTTGCGCCTTTTTGACAAACAGCTTAAGGGAACAGCCCCCCCCCCCCCAGAACATCGCGCTTGTTAGTACAATCATTGCATTTTTAGCATCGATAGTCCGATTTTTGCAATATTCTGTTCACTCACCTGGATTCGTATTATGAATATAGATCAGCGGGTGCATTACCGTGATGGATGGAGCGGGATCAGTTCTCGCTCGTCTTTACCTCGCTACGCTTCATTGGTCAGTCAGATTCTATTTTGTGTAGCACACTTCACAGTAAATACAATTGATGTGCGATAAAACCTTAGCTAGGTATTTCTCTAGAGCATGAACACATTCACGGTTTCCCACTAATAGGTAGACGCTGGTAATTCATGATAAAAAATTAAACTGTGGCCCACTGGATATTGCCTATTTCTGTAAAGTGAAGAATGCGCGTTATATTAAATATTAATGATTATGCACAATGGAAAAGCAATTACTTTAGATTGTTTAAAAAAAATTAAAAATTAAAGATTGTGAAACGGAAATGGCAAAGTTTCCAACACAAATGACAGATATAACATGGAAATGGCTCTTACTGCATGGGGCTGCAGAGAATTATCACTTTTCTATCTCATGTTTCATATGAAATATGAGCAAACAGTTTGCTTGGGGTAATTAATGTTGCGCTTTTGTAAAATGGAGGAAAAAAGGCTGCAGTACCACTGCTGCCCTCCTGGCGGCAGTGTAGAAGCAACAGGTGTTCCACGTACAGCTGATTGGGTGCTGCTTTTTAAAAAAGACTTTGCTCTGCTTTTCACCCTCACAGAGTATCAAGCATTACTGTCACATTGATGACCGAGGTGGCTCAAATCCTAGATCGGGTTTATAAAATGTCACATTGTTTTTGCTTGTGAAATCTCCTCATGATTAAACTGGGGAGTTTTTTATATACCGTGCGCTCTGGCTCATTTTAAAACCATAATCTTGTTTTCATCCAGTAGCAGCCGACAGTGGCAGCAATGTGTAAAGACCAGTGTTATTTTTAATGCTGTCTTCATATCAGTACCATGGACAGCTACCAAACAGACCGATTAAAAACAAGTCCATTTTCTGGATTGCTTTCTTTAAAAATAGGAATAGGGATTAAATGTTTCATTTGCTGAGTGTTTTTTTTATTATTTATTTATTGAAGCTGTATTTGTATTTTATCATTGTACTGTCCAAAACAGGAAAGTGCCCTTAAATATGTCACAGTGTTTACAACAGAAATAATTTTATATACAGACATCAATTTTCACCATTGCGGTTTTATCTTGTGGTTTTATTATTATTAAAAGGAGTGAATTTTGTTTAGGTATTTGTTTCAGTGTAATACCATATAAAGGCATGGTGCTGGAGAAGGAAGCATCTTGGTCCACGTATTGGAGGGAGCTATCGTGTTGGGAGTGACTCATGGATTTGAATCAGTCAGTTTGGATCACAGGAGCCTTTGAGTGCTTCTCTTCAGCCTTTCTCTCTGTGGGCTTCCTGAAGCCACAGTCTCCCATAGTTAGACAGGACGCACAGAGTCGGTGAGTGTTGCTCTTGGCCACGCCCCAAAGCAGCCCTTCTGTCAGGACATGTCTGTGTGGGTTTGATGTCACTTCAACGTCATCATTTCCATTTACCTGACTGCAATTTCGGTTGCTTATAGCCGATATTTAGCACTGTTCAGCTGTCTTTAAATGCACGCTGCCATGGTTTGAGACTCTGATACGACTAGAACCCTTAAATCAGCCTTTGTGGACACCGCAGTGTAGGAGTAACTGCTCTATACTTTCAGCCTTTGACGTGACCAAATCCTTAGGAGTCACTGATGACACATGACTACACCTGCTTTGAGGTCATCGTGCCTCGCGTAGCTTTAAATAATGCAGTTTATATCCACATCTAATGGCACATTGTTAAAATAACACTGATGCATGTGCTTAATTCAAACAGCAACTACAAAATGTGAGATGAGAATCTTTAGAAACTTTTTAGTATAAGGTTTCTGCTGATCATAGAACGGTGGCTGTTTCATGCTGTTGGCGTGTGAAGACCCACACTGCCGCATTGGAGTGGAAGTGGCAGTCTCAAACGCACCCTTCCGAAGTGCTGCCAGTGCACGCACCAGCTTGTTCTTTTCACCTGACTCATCCCCTTAATAAGACCCAGCGCCCCGCCGGTGACATTGGGGCCTGTGGCAGGGGCGAGGTGGGGGTGGCGCCTTTTCCGGAAAAGCTCCGGGATGAAGTGGATCTGGTCCACACTCCTCCTCCGGGCCCCGCACACCTCTCGCCTTTTCGATTTCCTGCTCTTCACACCATACGGGTGGCTTTTCTTCCCCCCTCCGAAAGGGATAATGAAAGCTGAATGCATTAACCTTGTTTTTCATTTACTCCCTGCGGATGTGGCTCGGTCCAGCTCAAACTGGTCGCCCCCCCCCCCCCTTTTCCTCCTACCGTTTGATTCTTCTTCAAGGATCTTTTTTTTTTTTTTTGTTTCCGGTGACCTTGTCCTTCCGCCTGCGGGAGGTGGGGGGAGGCTTTTGGTTTCTGGGTGTTTTTTTTCACGCCCCTCCCGCTCCCGGGGGGGGGTGCCCTCCCCGCCTGCCACACTATCAAAAGCCCACCCGATCGCCCGTCGACACCCCCGCCGCTCCTCGTTTTGGCCGGTGGCTCTGGCGAGGCACGCGCCAGCGGGGAAGGAGCGCGCGTTTACGCGGTTAAGCGTCCGAGGGAACCGTCCGAGGAGCGCGGCTAATCTGATCACCGCCGCGTCCGTCGGCCATTTTAATTAAGGCCGGGTTAAACCGTTTGGTATGCGTCGGCATCGCCGGTGCTGATTTACCGGTTCCCTTTCACTAAAACTCGGCACTTTGGTGGAGTGGGGAACACGCGTTCCGTTTTTAACATTTCCTTTTTCTTTGCCTTTAAAGTGGCTCTGTTTTCAAAAGGAGACCTGGCGGAACGTGAGCTGGAACGAGCTGGCTTTATGGCACGCGCTCAGCGAGCCTGGCCTTGTAAGCTCGTTCGAGGGAGCGCATTTTAATCTCCCCAGCAAATGCGTCCGACTCAATATCGCCATTACTTTAATTGCTTATGTGGACTATAAACAGAGGTAATGGTGATGGCGCGAGAACCCAAGTGTTTTAAACGCGCGAAAAAGAGTCCAGTTAGCTCCCCCGCTAGCCGTAGCCTTAATTTACAATACACGGCAACAGTCGAGTCCTTATTTTCTCCTGGCCGGTGAGGAAGGAGGGCTGTGCGGTGTGTGGAGGAGGGCAGCCGGGGGCTGCGTGAGCTGAATGGGAAAGCGCCTCCCAGCAGCTCGGGCCGTTTCGGAGAAGGGACCCCGCGCTTTGTGCTGGCGGAGAGCGCGTTCGGAAACGGGGCCACCGGGCCGTGTGCAAAGCCAGTCCTCCGGTACTCTGCTCGCGGACCCGCGGGCCGTACGACCGACCGACCGGCCGACCGACCCCGCCACCAGCGCGTCGAGCGTCGGGGACGACGGCCGTCAGCTTCGCTGCGGGATGAGGGTGAAGAGGTCTCTTACTCAGCACCGCCCCGACGTCACTGTTAGGAAATTGCGCTTCGTTCCGACGCTCGGGCATCTTTGTGCAGCCGAGCGGTCTCCTGTCACAGTTTACAGTTCGTGCACGTCGGTGTGAATAAATACAGTAGAAATTTTAATCATTACCATAATAATGCACGTTGCCTTACCCTTGATTTGAATACATTGGTGAGACAAATTTCAGGCAGCTGCATTCATCAGAGTCCTCAGAGGGAAATCTTTCTGAAAACGTTTTTCTGACACCAGATAGCAGACATGAACAAGGTCTGTCTCGTTCTGCACTCCGGTGTCAGGTGCTGAGGGAATTTAAATAATTAGGCCGCATTGAGTAAAGTACGGCCGTCTTGGTGAACCGGGAGACTCCAACCGGGGCACAAGTCCTTTTTTTACATATATGTTCAGCCGGTAAAATGATAATATTTTGTGTTTTCGCATAGGGTAAGGTTGTATGAGTAGTACTAGAAATGATCTGTGGAAAGAACAGAACCAGTGAATCCCTGTTGGGTATTACTGTTCAAACCAGAAAACACCGTTATAAAACCAAACAGCTGGGAGGTCTGCCTAAAGGAGACGTTTCTTATGCCATTACACATTATACCGGCGTCATGAGTACGTGCTTTTTATGTTGGGGAACTGGGGTACCAGACCCGCGAGCAAAGAGGGAGCCAGCAAAGCCAGTTTCTGAAAAAAAATACATCTCCCACGATGCACCTGGCTCACCCTCAGCTGTAATTACCACAGTTTCTTCCTCCCGCTGAAAGAATGCGGCAGGCACGGTCGGTCGGCGCTGGAGCGAGTCGCCTCTGTAAACATGCGGACGCGCTAACGGAGAGCGTGTGTGCGGACAGCCGCCCGGGTCTCCCCGGGTAACGGCCTCCGCCGAGCGAGCCAATAAACGCTCTCTCTCTCTCTCTCTCTCTCTCTCTCTCTCCTGTTCGTTTAATGCACACCTGCAATTAACCGGCCGTCGCTGGAGTGCCTCTTTATGTCAGGCCAAGGATTTTTACGAGGGGCGTCCTTTATTGGGCTTAATGAGACCGACGGCGACGTTCGCCATTTCATTTTCATAACATTAGCTGCCTGCTGGTTAAAGCCCTGATGGAAATGCTTTTTTTTTTGCTTTTCTTCCCCCCCCGGAGCAGAACCAAGCCACTGCCCCCTCCCCCAGTTTTTTTGTAGTTTTTTTTGACAGGATTATAGGAGTGCAACAGGATAGCGGGATTATGGCATCGGTCGCTCACACATCAAGGCCTCTTTTTAAAGCGGCCCGCTTTATACTTTATGCACGGCTGTATTTTAAGTGCCTTTTAACTTATTTATTTCCTATATCTGAATGCGGAAGGCTTTTTGGGAAAAAAAAATGATATTTTTGCAGTTTGGGTTAAGTGCGAGATTATACGCTAATTACATAGCGGTGCCAGTCACAGTGTCTTATTTTTCGTTCGCTTTCATGTTTTGCCCCCTTGCTTGTTGCGGGTGGTTTTATGAACACAGCAGAAGGAGCCGGGCACAGAGCACATCAAAACTGAGTTTATGTTCACTTAAAGAATCTGCAGCATGTGCACTTTCTCTGGTTATTACAATCCTTGGTTACTGTTAGGCAGGATGTTAATGACTGAGAACTGCTACTATGGCAGTATGAGAAATTTGCTATACAGTAATAAATATTTATTTATTTATTTATTTTGGGGGGGGGGGGGTGTGTGGTGTACCTGTAACTTGTGACTGAAATACTGTGGTATTTTAGGAGTATTTTTGGCATTCCTCTGAGCTCGGGACACGGGTTCTCACGTTTGGAGTAACCACTGTGGTGATGTCACGCGGCTGTGCTCCAAATGTCGATAAGGTAGTGTGTCGTGCCGATACTGTGGTGTAATGGCATGTCCTCACGATCTACATGTAAATACTGCAATTGGCGTATCAACATGTTCGCATTGTTTAAACCATAACGCAATTCGGGATATTTATTGTATCCTAAATCCCCCTGCACCGGGAAATGCAATGTACTGCACCCCCCATTTTTGGGATATGTATGTTATCATGACCGCTGTATTCGCCTATGTATTGTATCGTGACCCTATATGGAGATGCGTGAAGCATCTGCCCAAGCACTGCAGATGATCATGTGATTCTTGTCGGACTCCTGGGGCCTGCGGAGAGTTTGGATAGTAGAACGGTAACTGCAGGTAAATGTGAAAGCTGAGGGAAAGTGTACGTTTCTGCCTCAGACGGAGTGTAGAGTTTATCCGGTGGCTTGCTGATGTCTGCGTGTTGATATCTACAGCCATCCTTGGCAGACTCTTTGTGTCTGTAGCCTGTGGGCCTTGCACTAATTTTAGGCTCATTACTGCGTCTGTCACTGTGGGGAAAAAGATGAACAGCGAGGCATTGTGACATGATGGCACCTGATCACGCTAGCATTCAGCTGATCAGACCCTGGCATGCACAGTGTGGCCTTTCTGCAAGAAAACCAACCCTAATTGTTCAAGTAAAGAAACCAGTCTATATGAAGAGGCACTACAAAATTCATGCTGCCCTGGACAAGGCTGTTCGCTAAGTGAATTGTAACAAGAATAGCTATTCTCATCTTCTTTCTGAGAGAGACCTGTAGGACTTGGCAGGAGGAGAAGACCATTCTCATCATGGCAAAAACATCCGGCTCTTCAGACCTGCTTACAGGAGTGTGCTGTCATATGAGCTAGCCCTGTCTGGACCCGAAAGTCTGCGGACTCTGGTGTTGCAGGCATTGCCCGGCTAATACCATAGACTTTCTCCCAGTCTTGTGGTCACCACGCCCGATTCCTCTAGACGGCTCCAGTGACGGCGATGCGCTCAATTGAGATAAGTACGCACGGACTGCCTCTAATTGCTAGGAGGGGCATTGCTTGTCATTTGAAATAATCGAGCTAACTACGTATGTTATCAACTTAAATAGCCAAGTTGAGAGGAGCTGAAAGTAAATGCAAGTTGGATCTTGGAGTCTTGGAGACGGGTCTGTCTCTCTGTGAATGAAGTGATGTATCTGCTGTAAAGTACTTGGGTTTCAGGTTTGGAGTTGTAATGAAGCGGATGAGGTGGGGGTTGGCGGGTTCGCGCCCAACAGGAAGTCCCTGATCACTTATTTCTCCTGCGTGATGCAGCTGATGTCTTTATTGATTTACCCCTGAAGCGCCCTAAGTCCCCTGTGTAATGTTACATATGCGTTTTATTTAGTCCTGGAGACGAAGCTCATTCGACGGGGGGCGGGGGGGGGAGCGCGGCGGTTTAACGAGGGCGAGGAGGCGGGCGCCGCCGTCCCGGGGGCTCCTGGGGAATGTAGTGCATCACGCTCGCGTTTCACTCCCCTTAGGTACCGGCGAATCGGAGGAGCGGGCGAGCGTGTAAAGCACGCGGCGGTGGTGCTGTGAGGCGTTCGGCCGCGAGAGTCGTTTCCTTGACGATAACGGCGGTTCGTAACACGGGCGGAGGCGGTCTGACGGTCCGGCGCTCAAAGGGGAGTTTGTAAAACCCAACAAAAGCAGCCCGCGTTTCCAGAGAGCGCGTTTGTGTGGCGCGCTGCTGGTTTCGGGCCGGTTCAGGGTCGGAACGGCATCGATTGCGGATTTGAGGGGCTTTGTTGAAATCAGGGCTCTGGAGCTCAATTCCAGGAGGGAAGCGTGCACACGCCCGTTTTAGTTCCCAACAATCCCCCCGGCTCAGCCGGTCCAATTAGTTGATGAGTACACGCCAACTCCCGGACGTTTCCCGAAATACAATGCAGGGCGATATTTCCAGAGAACGTTGCGGAGGGAACAATGCTCCTGCACCACTCGTGTTGCGCTGGAAAGAAAGAAAAATGATAAATATGTCAAGCCCATATTTTAGTTGATCACCTAAACGGTTAGGAGCAGTGGACGCAGAAAGTACCAGCATGCGAGCGGCCTTGTTGATGCTCACGTGTCAACTTTTCTCGCTAATTTCCCGGTCGTTTTTTTTTTCTTTTTTTTTTTTTTCCTTTCTGTCTCTTTCACGCTCCCATTGTGTTTACCGCCGCTCGGTGTGGGGACGCTTGTTTCGACCGCAGGGGGCATTAGAAAGGCAGTCGCCATGGAGACCCATTGATTGCTGCAAAGTGCCATTGTGAATCGCCATAAAACTCTCAGAACCCTCTCTTATTTACCCTTGGCCATGGTGCAGGCCATTTGCCCTCATACAATCATAGCAGTACTCAAAGAAAGCAAAGTGTTTCAAAGCAAACAAACAAAAAAAAAGGTACAGGGAAAAAAAACGGTCAAGTATAGGAAAATCACTGTAACTGAAGGCAACAATTTTCCAGGACGACACAGTCAAACTGTGAAGACGAGAGCTGTGAGGTAACTGGCGCACTTCCCTAGCGGTTCGACAGCGCTGTGCGGTCGACCGTAAGCATAAAACTCCACTGTCACGGCCGTAAACGTACCGCCGGGTTAGCCGTGCTCACGGTTTTTGCAGATATGATCTTGCGCCTCCTTGGTAACGGTCCGGTTCCCTGCTCTCGGCTCACTGAGCCGCCCGCCCCGTATTCGGGGCGGATGCAGTGTTTTACACACTCCTAATGTTATTGCCAATAAACCGCTCCCCCTCTTTATGTGGCTGAATCTTCATCCTTCCCAACGCGGCCATTTCTGGATCTGCTTCGCTTGCGTTTCGCTGCTGTTGCTTCACCTGGGGGGGATGGGGGGATGGGGGGGGGGGGGGGGGTGCCAGCGCTGTGCTGCAGCATGTTTTCGAACATCGCCCGCCTTGTCGGGTTGTGGGTCTGACAAGGGGTTTTTTTTTTTTTTTCCCTTTTCCTTTTTTCTTTTTTTAAGCTGAGCGTGAAATGCAACTACAGAACCCATCAGTCACTCAATTGATCTTGTGCAGTTCAGCGCAGTCTGAAAGTCACTCTAACAGAACAAACGGGCTTTGATGGACTTCACGAATGCTGTTTGTTGCTATAGGAGAGCAGCAGCGCATGGTGCACTGACGGCAGCCAGGTTTCGTGCCACCGAAACTCGGTAGAAAACTTGCGGTGCCTCGCGGCCCGTCGTTGTGAGCTCCTCTTCAGAGTCACTCCAGCTGGTGATTGGCAGCTCGTTGTAGCCCCGCCCATTACAGGGTTTCTGAAACCTCCGTTCACCCGTCACTTACACGGCGGCCCTGTTCATTAGGCTTTTGAAGTTTCAATCAGAAAGACCTCTGAGCCATTTCCAAAGCACTTTCCCCTCCCTTGCTGTTCCTCGCTGCGATTGGTGGAAAATATGAGTCATTGGTTGCCAAACGATGTGGTCGCTCCACTCATTCGGGGATTGGTGAAGCCTCACTCTTCTATCACTTTTAATAACAGTGAATTTTGTTGTTGTTAATTTAACATGAATGTTCCAGAACATTTCTGGCCTTGCGCGAACGGCTGGAATTAGCTGGCTGACACGCTTAAGCAGAGCTGTCCGAGCTGTCTCTCTGAATTTAGGAGCATATGGCAGAAGTGCTGTAAGGGGCCCGCCAGTTAGCATGTTCTCTGCTCACTCCTGAGCAGTAGACCGGCCTTGTGCTACGTACAAGAGAAAAGTAAAATCAACTGTCTGATTTATTAGATTTATTTGTTCTGTTTCACTCCTGAACAGTAGACCGGCCTTGTGCTACGTACAAGAGAAAAGTAAAATCAACTTTCTGATTTATTAGATTTATTTGTTCTGTATTCACTCCTGAGCAGTAGACCGGCCTTGTGCTACGTACAAGAGGAAAGTAAAATCAACTTTCTGATTTATTAGATTTATTTGTTCTCTATTCACTCCTGAACAGTAGACCGGCCTTGTGCTATGTACAAGAGGAAAGTAAAATCAGCATTCTGATTCATTTGTTAATTTGTTCTCTCTCTCTCTCTTTCTCTTTGTTCTTAGGTAAGTGATCTTTGGCTTTTCGCACCATCCTAAATCTGCGCCTCGGGCCCCCCGGGGACGTCGGGACGGCGCCGTGATTGATTGTCCAGGGCTGCAGGGGGGGGGGGCGGGGGGGCGGACCGGTTAAAAATACCGCCGGCCTCCCGATCGGAGAGGAAATGAGGTGCGCGGCGGCGGCGGCGGCGTGCTACAGGAGAGGATCTGCGACGCAGTGAGCCCGTATGGATCATTTTAATGTTCCTCAACCTCCCGCTCATGAATAATTCATCACAGGTCTAAAAAAACCCAGGAAGGCCGAATGACGAACGCCCAGGAGATCTAAAAGGTGCGCGTAAAAAAAGGGGAAGTCTTTATAAAACAAAAGCGAATAATTATAAAAATGAAATGGAAATTCTGAGATTGTACTGTAGATCACAGATCTGCCGGTGGTGAAAGATTAGGTCCTTTTGGAAATGGGGGGGGGGGGGGGGGTGGTGAGTGCCTGTTGTGTACACACTGTGTGCAGTGGTCCCTGGGGCATTTCTTCCAACTTCTTCGGGTCGTCGCTCTTAAATGAAAAGGACGCCCGGACCCGAGAAGCAATCGGAGCGCCCCGTTCGGGGCTGGGCCACCTCGGGAACAGGTGAATGAATCCATCAGTCTGCGCAGACGGCTGAGGCTCAATTATGGCATTCAAAGCCAGAGCTGATTTAGGTCATTGTGATGCAGTCCTCTGTTCTCTGCTGCCTCTTACACTTTGCCCTGTGTGAGTTATGGATTTCAGAAGGAAAAGAAGAAGGCCCTGCTTCCCGCAATCTTTTTTTTTTTTCCTTCTTTGGAAAGATTTGAAAGGAACTCGGTGAAAAGGCATAGGTTTTCAATAGGTAGGTGGCATTACTTGATATTTGGCACAAGATGTCTTGCGTAGTCTGTGAAAGGGTGAAGAAAAGGAGTTAGCGTAAATCTACTTGGAGTAACTTATTTTTTGGGAATGGTTTCTAACACCCGTTAGAAGAAGAAACGGGTTTCCAGGTGTTCACAGCTCCCCCTGCTCCCCCCCCCCCCCCCCCCCCCGACATAGTCCAAACACACTCGCGCACCACAGCGGTTAGCGTTCGCTTAGTCTGTTGAAACGTTCAGAGAAACACGAGGCTCATCTGTCCCCTGTATCGAAGATAAAGGCCTGTAGCCTTGGCCCTAGCACCACGGGCCCCTAGCCTGCGCGGCGGCGTGGTTGTGCGCTTCGGCGCGCCGGCGCGCCGCTATCGTGGGCGCACGGCGGTTTGTAACGGGTGTGCGGTGCGGAAGCGCCAGGCCGTTACCGCGACAGCTCTGAAGAGCCCCGTGACTCCGCTCAGCGAGCCGGTGAGCAGCGCCCCGAAGATTGAAGTCGCAATTTCATATGGGAGAAACATGTTTCTGCCAAACAAGATCAATCAGTCACCAAACATTGTTTTCACCCCCCGCCCCCCCCCCCCCCCCCCCCCCCCCCCCCCCCCCCCGTTCCCCTTGAAGTCTGAAGAGCTGTCGGTTTGTGCATGATGAATGCCTCAGAAACTCCGAATCCGGACTCTCGCTCATCTGATGCAACTGGGTGCAATGGCGCTCCTCTCCTCCTCAGAAGCTTGCTTATTTATGTATTTATTTCTTTATTTATTTCTGTACCAAGTAGACTGCAGCCCGAGTCCTCCAGTTAGCAGGGGTGGGGGGTGGGGGCTGGGGGGAGGGAGGAATATTTAAAAACGGGCCTTCAAAGCGGCAGGCTCCGCAGAGCGACTTTGGCGAGTAGTCTGAGCGGGGCGACAGCTGGGAACGCTAACTGGCGCGTTGGGACGTCACGCGGCTGCGCTCCGGGGTGGAGGCACATTCTGAGGGGAACGCGCGGCATGATGTCACAATTATCAGCTCCTCTCTGTTGAGCTCCAGTGGAGTGAGAGGAGTGTGTCTGCGTACGCAGGGAAACGCATATAGAGCGCGGTACAGTGCAGCACGGAACAACTTGAACGTATGAGCGCGCAAGTACGCGCACGCACACACACACACACACACACACACGCGGTTAGGTGGCTTTTTGGGTTAGCCTCACATTAGACCTCCCTACAGACACACCTTTCCTGATGGTTTATTGAAGAAAAAAGCTTGGACCACATGAATGCTGTTTATCTTGTATGTCATGTTACAGTATCATTTACTGTTTTTTTATACTATTTTATTTATTTTTTTAAAGACTTGACTTTTCCCTTCCTGTTTCTCAGGTCAAATTTATCTTCCAAGACACCATTTAAAATAGGCCAGATAATAACGATGGCAAGAATTGGGTTGGCCCTTGACATTTTAAGAGCGCTAAGTCCATCCGTCAAAGGTTGTTCTAAATGGACAATGTGCACAAATTGAGTTATATTGAGCTATAACATGGAGTTATGCAAGTCATGAGCTAGTCATTCTGAAGGCGAGACTTGGTTCTGAACAACAGTACAAAAATAACAGACCGTGGTAAAAATGTTTTTTTTAATTTATTTCTGTAAGAAAAGCTATTCATCCAAAATTAATGCAGTAAAATATCGAAAATAGAAGGCCAGGATGCATGCGGACTGATTAAACCAATAAAACAACCCCTGGAAGATTGATCTCTAACTGTTTGTCTGCTCACCATTCTCTAACCTCTGCCTCTCTGCAGGTTAAAATGTGATTTGAGCAGAAAGAAGAAATGTTAACATTAATCACAATAGCTTCAGGCATTATTCATGTTAGACCACACGCTGAAATTACCGTTTCTTAGTTTTAAATTACCAGGGCCAGGTCAACCAAGGGTTTCTTAATTGTTTGCCGTCTGCTGCGTATGTGAAGTGGCAAGCCATTCTTGCCAGCATGGGATCATTAAGGCTACAAATGGAAAAGTATCGAGAGAGAGTGAGAGCTTTTTTGTCGGCATTACACTGTAGAGCACTGTAACATAGTATTTATATATTAGTGTACAAAAGCAGGAAACGGCCCCAAATTGAGGTTTATTCTGTGCTCTACAGTGCTCCCGTTTTAGGAGAATTTGCTCCTGAAAATTGATGTGTACTAACTGGAAAAATAATTTAGGTGCACATCTACTCTTTGGGATGCATTGGTGTGTTTCTGCTTGGCACTGGTCATTGTCATGTGCTCCATGGATTAAAATGTTAGTCTAGAGCCCTGTTATTTTCTTGTGGCATGTCCATTCATTTTAAGTCAAACTTCATCTGTGGATCCCATATTTTTGTGGTTCCAGCTACCTAAAATTGATGTACATAGATGTAGTTTTTGGTTAGGCTGATAACAGTAATCTGTATCTGTGCTGGTGTTGGTGGAGGAGGGAGGGTTGTCGCATAACTGTTGTGTGCTAATACACAGGTTTCATTTGAATGTTGGGAAGAAAACTGTAGCCTCATTAGCCACCGTTGTCAGACATCACAAGCGCAACATGAGGGATTTTAAAATCACACGTGCCTGCTTGTGTTGGGATGAAATCAAGCCTGCTTTCAGACAGGGTGCAAAAGCACACTAAAATGAATCTTGTTACAGAATATTCCTCCAAAATAATTGCGTCTATAAACTATAATATTTATGAAATATAATCAGATGGTTGAAGAATAGGTGTTTTGCGGGCTCGGATTTATAAACCTGTACAAAAAGAAGCAAGCGATCCATATTACTCGTATTGTACAGATTTCAAATAGATACAGCCCATCAGTGACAAAATGTTTTTGCATTTGTAATATAAAAATATTTACGGAATTGTGTAAAATCAGGAATGGTGTAAAAGTGGGAATGGGTCGTTATAAAAATATAAAAACAACCTGGCAGGATATCAAATTATGTTTATAAAAATGGTTGTGTAATACCTTGTATTGATATGTAACAGCATTAATATTATTACGCGCTACCTCATGGAATAAAGTCTCACTGTGAGGCCCACATCATTCACTCATACAGTAAGCTGTCCTAATGGCTGAACTGCTAAACACAGGCATTTATTAAGAACTTCACGTGTAGGCTTGTGTTTCTCCTGGCTACTCTGTTCTTAGAGTACACTCCGCTGCTATGAGCTGCCGGACATCAGCAGTACAGGCAAGTAGTGTCAGGAATATCTGTGCGGGTAAAAAAACACTTTGGTTAAGAGAGTTAAGCTTTTTAGTTTGGAAAATGGCTAATGATAAGTTTACTTCACGCCATCTAGAAATATAGAAAATGTTTGGCTTTTTCATTGCTACGCAAGGAAGCTTTCTACATTTTAGATAGAAGGGAAATGTTAGCTTTATCTGTTAGATTTATTCCTTGGCTTCTTTTTTGTTCTGTCTCACACAATTCACAATATGCAATCATGCGATGGTTATCATGAGCAGCAAGTAACACTGGGTAAAGAATCAATTCATTTTACAAACACTTAAAGTAATCTGCTGCTGCAGGTGGCTAGATCTGAAAATTATAGCCATTCAGCTGATATTAAAAGGATGATGTTGAGCACACAATGCAAGTTCTCTCATGGGTTCTGTTGCATTGACTCAGCAGTGTTCAAGTAATTAAATTACAGGTTAATTATATAGCCCCAAACAATATTTCAACATCTTTCGAGTAACCGACCTGCTAGACCACGGCTTACCTATACTGTATTGATAAAGACTTAAAGAAAACCTGTTTAATATTATTGGCTGATGGAAGCACATCAAAACCAATGTGTGTTCATTCAGCCTTTATTGTGACCACTTATAAGATATTCCAAAAGAAATGATACACTATTGTGTTCTTGCATAAGAGTAAGAATACAACAGTGGCATTAACCAATGGGAACTTGGTACAAACAGGAAAATAACTGATGATATTTGAAACTCTACACACAATACAGGCTTTCACCAATGGGGACATATAAACACTTTCATCATGATATGAGTGAGGACTCTACTTGTCTTCACCTCAGTATGAGCCAAACTCTCAAGACAGTTGGGACTTGTTGTAGTTACACACATTCCATGTCACACTCGTCAGTCACACACGTGGATATATTTCTACTGTTCCTGTAACACACACCTAAGATATTTTTCTGTGGGGTCTTGGATTACATTACATTACTGGCATTTAGCAGACACTGTTGTCTGGAGTGACATGTAATGAGAAGACAAGTTAATAAATTGGGGTTGAGAGAAACCGTGACCTTAAGGTGGGCAGTGAATTCTCAGAAACCGCTAATGAGAACCTAGATTCGACTGTAAACTAATTAAGACTTTCAGAGAAAAATACAAGAAAATAACAAAACTCAATTAGTAGGTGTGTATCTGGTATCAGTGTACTCTTCACATCAGGTGCTTCCTAGCCAAGTACAGTATAATAATATTGTAATGCAGTAAAGGTATATTAATGGAGTTTACAGTTATCATACTAGTGTGCAATAGAGATATAACGATGCCGCTGTACTGTGAAGTTATTATAATACTGATGTTGTAGTATGTGGGTATACTATCTTTTTAGTGCTGTGCCAGTACAATAATCCTGTAGACCAGGGCTGTCGAATCCTGTTTCTTTAGATCTGCCGTCCTGTAGGTTTTCATTTCAGCCCAAATTTGGCACACCTGACTCTACTCATTAGCAGCCCAGTGAGATCTTTAGCTACTGAATGAGGTGTGCTTTAAGGTTGGAGTGAAAACGTGCAGGATGGTAGATCTCCAGGAACAGGGTTGGGCAGTCCTGTTGTAGATTAATATAGGTATCCCACTAATGTATTACAGAGCATAGCACAGTATTGCATGGCACAACACACATACACACAATTAATATACGTATAGCCTAGTAGTAATGTATTACAGAGTAGCACAATACTGCATAGCACACACACACTCTCTCTCACGCACACATGCACACAGTGGCACACTGTACTGCATACTGACCACTTGGTTAAAAGCCAGTGGCCTTTCTAAAAGCCATGTTTTGTGTTTTTAAAAGCCCCAGGAAATCTTCCCCCTGTGGGCTGCCCTCTGTCGCAGATCTTCAGATAAACCCAATCTTAGGCCTTCCTGGGGCACTGTCGTGCACGAAATCTGGGTAACACACTGCCGCCAGACTTACCCACCGCCGCACCTTCAGCTCCAGTGGCTCCTGTGTAAGGACCGTCAAAGTCATTGATCCGGAGAGTCGCAGGGAGAAGGCCGAAGTGGAGTGCCAGCACCGCTTTGTGTTTATTTACCTCCCGTCCACTCCTCCTGCCATTGTTACCTCTTTAGATTATTTGTTAAGGTCGGCATGAAATCGCAAGATGATGGAACCAGTTTCTGTGTCAGCTACACAGAGGCATTTTCAGCGCGGCTAGTTATTTAAGGCCTGTCATAGCGTGGCGGCACATGAACGGTGGGACATGGCGCTCTTTTTTCCGCACACATAAAATGCGTCTCGGGCTTTTGTGCTGGAGCGGCTTGTCTAAGAACGACTCCCTCCTTAAAGGGCTTTGTTCCTTGCATTGATTTGTCTCTCCTGAAAAAAGA
Source organism: Anguilla anguilla (assembly GCF_013347855.1). NCBI lineage: Eukaryota > Metazoa > Chordata > Actinopteri > Anguilliformes > Anguillidae > Anguilla > Anguilla anguilla. The sequence goes on from NC_049209.1 coordinate 21,710,665, forward strand.
GATCAGACTGAGGCATGTCAATTTCTTTTTTTGATTCTGTACATTCTTAATGGCCTTACAGTAATGAGGAAGGTTTTTCTATAGGTCAAAATACAATTTCAAATGTTTTTTTTTTCTCCTGCTATGTTTTCTATGATTAAGTCTAGCCATTTTGCTGCAGTTTTGACAAAAGCTTTCTTCAACTAAAATTGAGATTTTTTTTAATGCACAAGATAGTTAATGGCTCCATAAGGCATTTGGTTCCCATACTTTTCTGCAAAATTCAGCAAATATGCTTTATTATATTTTACCATTCACCCTGTCACAACAGCATTTTGCTTGTACATTTAAAGGCATATTTGCTCTAAAAGCCAGTAGGACCCATGCTGCTAAGATTCTAAGCCGCAGTTTTGTAAGATTTGGTAAAATGACTTAACAGTATTTCATTTTATTATATGAGCATAAGCAGACAAAAAAAAAACCAAATGTGATGTATGCTTATGTACTCTTTTTCACAGACGGCTGCATAACACCCGTGCGGTAATGTAAGCAAAACGCGTACAGTAAATTAAAATAGCGCTTTGAAAGGGTGCTCGAGTGCCATTAGCACAGACAATTTGCCGCAAAAATGGGTTTGTGTTTTGTCTTGATGCATCTCATGTGCTCCGATTGTTATTCGGAATCTTTTCAAAGCCTTTCGTTGCTTCCTTTCACATAGAAAAAAGAAAAGAAAACGCTTGCTCTGTGAATCTCTAAAGTCTTGTTGTCTCAAATGTGTATGTGGTGTATTTTTCAGTGATTTGAAGGTGAGCCTTCGTGAACCCCGTATGGACTGAGCTGCAGTGACCGTCCTGATTAGGGATGCAAATTTTGTGCGGCTCTTTTAATCAATCGTCAGCACCCGTTAATCGATTAATAATGATTAACTGATAAGCTTAAGATCTGCCATATGGCCCATAATAAGAATGACTCAAAATAGGCCTACCAATTAATGATTTGCATATATCAGAGCGGTTTTAAGACATGCAAAAACAATAACTGAAATAGGATTTGCGCAGTGTATTAAGACTATAACGGCACGATACGAACATATATACACAGACTGAGAAATGTGCGCCAGAGAGGAGGGTCCGCTGACATTTTTATTGCAGAATGGCTGAACTACCACTGCGATGGTGACAAAAGATATTGATTAATGCTGCTTATTAATGCTTAACTTTGTAACAAACCAATGAACCGCTTTAGTTATTCTTTTCTTTTTGTCTATCTGATGATTGTAGCCGCTAACATGGTATTATAATAAACGTTGATTCTTTAGTGTTCTTTTTATCTTATATTTTAGATTCTTCAAAGTAGCCACCCTTCGCCTTGATGACAGCCGCGTGCACACTCACGCAGATACCATCCGCTCACCTTCTCCGCGTCTCACAACGACACGGCGGGAAATCTCCAAAAAGTTACTGGCGGGAAATGTCAAAAATCTCAAATTTGGACTTATCAGACCAAAGGACAGATTTCCCCTGGTCTGATACCTACTGCTTGTGTTTCCCGGCCTAAGAAAGCCTCTTCTTCTTGTTAGTCTCCTTCAGTGGAGGTTTCTTCGCGGCAGTTCGACCATGAAGGCCTGAATCACGCGGTCTCCGCTGAACATCTGATGTTGATGCGTCTGCTTGAACTCCTTGAAGCATTTATCTGGGCTTTGATCTGGGGTGCAGTTAATTGGCCATTTCTGTGGCTGGTTACTAATAAACTTATGCTCTGCAGCAGGGGTAACTCCTGGTCTGCCTTTCCTGTGGCGGTCCACATGAGAGCCGGTTTCATCATCATAACACTTGATGGTTTTTGTGACCGCACTTGAGGAAACATTCAACGTTCTTGAAATTTTCTTGACCTCCTGACTGACCTTAATTATTTAAAGTAATGATGTACTCTCATTTCTCTTTGCTAAATTGAACAATTCCTACAATATTATGGACTACTACAACCAGAAATAATGGCCTTTTAACAAATGGGGCTATTTAGACCAATCCTACCTACAATGCAACTGAACTGGCTTAAACGCATTAACGATGAAAGAAATTCCGCAAATGTACTTTCAACAGGGCACACGGTAATTGGGATGGTATAATGATTGTGGTTCAGAATTTTCCAACTCAAAATTTTGCTAATGTTCTGAACTACTTGTTGGGTGTGGGGGCATTTATACTTTTTGTTTTGGAACAAAATTCATGCGTAGGCACCGACATAGGCATCCCATTAGGAAGCAAATTTCAAGCATTTAGATCAAAATGTCTAAGATTATGTAAAACATACATACAGTCAGGTGTGTCAGCTTTTGACTGGTACTGTGTGTGTGTGGGCGTGTGGTTGTGCGTGCGCGTATGTGTGCATATATATATATGTGTGTGTGTGTGTGTGTGTATTTCACAAAGCTTAAAACCCCCACACCTTTGTGCATACGCTACATTAAGCAGCTGCAAATAATTTAGCAATCATCCTGGATGTGACTGACGTGAGCAGAATCGGTAGCTTGCAGCTTCTTCTTTAGCCTAGCGTTCCTGTCACGTATTAGGCCTACATTCTGAACTTCCGGTCGCTTCGAGTTTTAATTCTGAGTGAGACACACCGAGTGTGTGTGCCTAGGAGAAAAACAGCACGGATATAGACTGTTGAGTTTTGAATTATCGGACAGTGTAGCGGCCTTCTGATTTGGAAAGAGATTTCATATATTCACTAATATGTGTTATATATTATTTGAAGTATGAATATGCAGTCTGTGGATGTAAACCGCTGGTGTCAGCGCCGCGTCTGCGCTGAGCCGCCGGCGTTGACCTGCGCCTGGGTTACGCTCGCGTGCTTATTGTCCCTGCGCTCTGTGACTAGCGTACCGCGCTGATGAGCCGGCCCTGTCGCTATGGTTTCTGAGTTATGAGGGGAGCGGGGGTATGGGGGGCGGGGATCGCACGGCCGATTTCCCGCCCCTCTGACCGGGGGCAGGACGCTTGTATGCTGCCATACTGGAATAGCGCTGAAGGCGGAGGCATTGAGCACGGTTCAGCTTCTGGAAAGATAATACGGTCCAGCTCACCAGTGCATGCAGTACAGTGGCCGCCATCTGGGAGTTGGGTGGAGAAAAAAAAAATCTGTTTCATACTTTTAGCTAGTGTGGCTTGCCGTCACACTGCTCTGTGTGTGTGTGTGTGTGTGTGTGTGTGTGTGTGTGTGTGTGTGTGTGTGTGTGTGTGTGTGTGCGTGTGTGTGTGTGTGCGTGTGTGTGTGCGTGTGCGTGTGTGCGCGTGTGGGTGGCAATGTTCAATTCAACAATCTTTTATGCAGATTTTGATAATCATATCCCAAGAGTCTCATCATTTAAATTAGCCAAGTAAACGAGCACAATAGAATTAGGGTCAATTAAATCAAGGAGTCGCTGTGTTTTCTTTTTTTTCCCTCGTTTGCCATTTTTTGAAGTTATAAAATGGGTCTTGAGAGGAGAAGTACTTCCGTGCGGTTTTTTTCTCCTCTGCTGCAAGCTGTCTCTTTGGCCGCTAATTGTTTTCGAGCTCTTGTGGAAGGTGGACTCACGAGCGGAGTGAGGTCAAACTGTGTGACGGGGATGATGGGGGGTGGGGGGACGGGAGCCAGCCATATTGCACACGCCCCCATCTATAGCCTTTGCAGTTGGTGGCACATTCCAGGAAATGGGAATCTTGGTCACCCCTGCCGTTCCTGCCACCTGTGAAATAAGACCAGGGCGTCAGGGTGCGCATTGCCATTCTGCGGACTGTGAATGCATTACAGCTTCTCAGAATAGATTTACCTCTCTCTCTATCGGTCTCTCGCCCTCTCTCTCGGTTTAATACGAACGGATATTCATTGTGCTGTTATATCAGATGCATCCCAGAGCTGGGAAAGTTATGTCCTAAAGCCAGTATCGCGCAGGCGCTTTGAAAAAGGGACGCCGTTTGCTGGATGCGTGTAAATTCCTCCACAGAAAGGGGCCCGCAACAGCTGGTTACAATTATCGCCTTGTTATTGCAGTTTATTGTTGCTGTTGGCTCTTAAAACTCACTCTGACACTTTTAAGCGCTCCTGCATAAAAATCCCTACTTTGGCTGGCAATGCGTTGATTTTTATCACGCTGTGTTTAGCGAGCCTTCGAAAGAGGATTTATTTATGACCTGGTCCACCTTGAAAGAACGCGTGGGACTTTAAAGTAACGGAGAACATTGAACACTCTCCATTGTAACACTACACGTGTTCTGTTGATGGCTTGGAACTGCGGCATGATCAATGTGCAGATTTTATTTAAATTTTTGTTGCAATAAGCTTGTGCCATGTTCTTTTCCAGCTCTGGGTGTTTGTAAGACACTTGTGAGTTGAGGTAGTGAAATGTGCCAGCATGTGTGGGGCATGTGGTAAAGGGTTTTTTTTTAAGCAAACCCAACCGTTTTCTAATATCACAAGTGGAAGTGGTGACTGAAGCATCTTTGGACATTAAGCTTTAAAAGCAAAAGCACAGACCTTAAAGGGAAACGCACTCCAAATCGAGCAACTTTGCAAATTCCAAAAACGCATCCAAATGAGCTAAAGCAAACGCAATGAAGGAACGTGCTGGAAGAGAAGACGCATGCTGCAAAATACAGATGTAAAATGGAAACGTGCCTCAGGTTCCAGGAATGATACAAACTCAGAAACACATACGAAGACGAAAAGTGCAACACAGGAGAATCACTGCAAAACCAGTTACAACAGCAGTCATCTATCAACTGGTTTTGCAGCGATTCTCCTCTGCTGCATTTGTTTTTGTTTTTGTATGCGTTTTTGAATTTGCGTGAATCCTGAGCTGGCAGAACGTTTCCCTTTTTACATTTCCTTTGGCATTTTGCAGTACGTTTCTTCTCCTGCAGCACCGTTGTTGCATTTGCTTTAGCGTTTTGTTTGCATTTTTGGAATGTGCATCATTTCGTGATTTGGAGCAGGTTTCCCTTCATGTTTGCGTTTTAGTTTTTGAAGTGCAAATGTCCTTCTGGGCCATCGTATTTTTCAGCCTCTTCAGGGCAGCATGGGGCCAGTCTGCCATCCACCCAAGGCCCTGCTGCCATTAGGCAGAGCGCAACCATCAAGTTAAAAAATAAAATAAAACAGAAACACGGTTTTGCATTTTTAACAATCATCTAAATTCACCTGCCACACCAATTTGATGAATGGAAAAAGGTTGAGATAAATTTTGATAAAAAGTTTGATATTTTGTCTAGGCTGTAGTCTTAGTTTTCTTATTGTACACAAGTGCATGTGCTTGCAGTTATACACACACACACACACACACACACACACAACCAGTGCATATAAAATACATTTTCCGGGCTGAACCAGAAATGGCATCTTCAGTAGTGTCTGGTTGCCATCATCATCTCACCATCAGCACCAGTGAAGCAGCCTCTCATGGTCATGATGAGAGGGGCTATTTAGGACCTGAAATCAACCACAAGTGATTTTCCCCTCACAGCCCATCCTCCTCCTCCTCCTCAGCTCTCTCCCCCCCCCCCCTCTCTCTACCTCTTCTTTCTGTCTCTCTCTCTCTTCCTCTTCCCTCTCTCCCTCTCTCTCTCTACCTCTTTTCTCTCTCTCTCTCCTCTCTCTCTGTGGGACTGGGACCTTCTTCCTCCTGAATTCTTGTTTATGTTCTTGGCAGGTGCTGGGCAAAGCAGTCACTCGTCCTGGTGTAAGGTGATCACTGTTTTACTGCTGGTTGCGATCACACAGCACCTCGCAACCCAGAGTATACAGTAATGGGCTATCACATTTGAACACACGTTAACCATTATTGCAAAACTCCATTATTTTGTATAATTAGAATGAAATGGTAGGTGCAACTTGAAAAGACTTGATTCAGACTTTTTTCTCCCATAGTTGGCTTATGTATTTGTTCTTTTCAGTGATCGGTTTAACCGGATGACTAAGCTGTTGCCTTGGTGGGGTGCTTGTAAGGTTTGAAAAAGGGGCGAACATCTCATTTTCAATCATGGGAATTTAAAACCGTGTAGGCTACAGCGCAAGATTAGAACGCCACCGCTGTGTTCACGCATCCTGTGTTGCCGCAGAAAGAGGGTGGGAGAGAGAGCGCGTTCGCCCGGGCTGCCTCGCGGCCTTAACGAACCCAGGCGGGGAACACGTTCTGTGCATCCAGCACCGACAGTCTTTTCCCTCACGTTATGTTTTTGCCAATGTTTGTATTAGTTCCACTAATGACTTCCAGAAATTTCACACAGCCTCCCATTGCCAAGTTCACAGGTTCACAGTCCCAGGCGCGCTCCTGTGGCGCTGGGTTCCTGCTCCTGTTCCCTTTGATTAAACCTTTCTAATGTCAGAGAACCGGGTTTCGCCTTGAGACTGAGTCACTGGCTTCCTGGTGGGATTTCGAAATGAAGGGGAAAGGGGGGGGGGGGGGTACTACTGCACCTGACACGAACTTCAACTTTCATTTTCTATATCGGAGTTTGACGTCATGTCGAGGGAACGAAGAAAAAAAAAAGAAACGTAGGCAGTGGGAGTTTCGCTCCAAATATAAATCATGTTTTCCTGGAATTTCTTTGACCTTTGGCTAGCACAACGCATATTTTACGTGCTTACGGTGATGTTTGCTGAAGCTTCTGTAGACCATCAATGAGATGCAGAAACAGGTTTTATTTTAATCATTAGCATTTCTTAAAATTTCCGTTATGAGAACTTCTGCTTGAAAGTGCTTTATGACTATCATAATTACTTTCTTGAGTACAGCCTGACAATCCCGTCTCCTTTGTTATCGTGTTTAGGGCATTCTCGCGAACCTCTTCAGAAAAATAATGAAAAAGCATTAGCGTCTCCACAGATGTTTCCGCTTTGTTTTCATGATCAAATCCCCACTTCAGTTCCCATTGATCAAGTATGATTACTTCATTAAATGTATCTCATCTGGAAATTATGCTGTTCTGTTTGAATAATTTTGCATCGCATTAAACCAATTTTATCATCAGCCAGCAGCCACCTCTTAGTCTTCTGAATCCAACTGACTGAAACTGTACAGGGAGACAGTTTGTCTAATAATTGCACAGTGTGTTTATCATGAGCTCTGGAGACCTCGATCGCCTCCTTTCAGTGTTCAGTGCATTGGCGTACTGGAGCTACAAATGCGTTTAAACATTTCCAGTTGGCTGGTCATTACAGTCATTTGGCAGATGCTCTTTTCTAGCGTGATGTGCAGTATGGACTCTGTTCTAATCCTTGACCCTTTCAAAATGTCTTGTTTTTGGTGTCTTACAGGCAGAAATCAAGACCCCTTTTGCGTAGATGTCAAATATGGCTAATCCACACCTGTTTATGTGGTGTTCTATTCCATGATTTATGACTCCAGATATGAGCATCACAGTGACTTTGGCTTAAATGAAGCAAGACGCATTCGATTTGTATAGATATTCATTATTTAGGTAGAAATAAAGTGCACTTATATTGGCTAAAATATGAAATTAAGTTCTCCTTCAGTTTGAAATGAAATACTGAGAGATAACTTATATAAAAATAGGTATGGCTATACATGACCTGGATCAAAAACTTGACCACAAGTGTGTAAAATTTGAGGGTGATTATGTGGAAGTACTAAAGATCTATGAATCAAAAATTAATAGAATAAAACATTGATATCACATAAAAAAAATAATACAAAAACATTGACATACTGTGGTACACTTAGCTAAATATGTTATCATTCACTCTTGTATGTTTTTCTGTACTCCACAGTATGTAATATTTTGTTACATGGGGAAGGCACGGCATTTTAAAAATGTTACTATTTATTATCACAAGGGAAATTTTGAGTTCCTCTAGTAGGCTACATATCAACACACAGTAAAATTGAGTATTTTTCATTTCATGCAGTGACTAGTATAGTCCATGAAGATACTAGTGCTCAACATTATGTACAATAAGAGTACAATAAAATAATATGCCACCCTCATAAAATTGTTGGTGATGTTTTGACTTTTGACTGGTGCCTCAGACATAACATGACTGAGTCACCCATGAAAGCTTACGCTACAGTATGTGAAATGCCCGCAGTAGAGAACAGCGCAAACCTGTTGAAAACACTCAATTTATTGTGAGTGGTATGATTTCTATGAACACTGCCCATTCTAACAATGCCCCTATACTATACAGCGGTTAGCTAGCCCCAATAAAAATGATTATTAGCGTATTATTATTAGAGTATTATTAGCAAAGGATAATTGTTGTTTATTACGACCAATGCGAATGTGACTATTTAAAAAATGACACATCATAAATTCATGTAATTGAAATATTACAAGCAGTAATACGTACATCATCGCCATGCCGTTTCATGTTTGTTGTTTCCTTTCATAGTATGGTTGCAGGAGCACTGAATGTCTGAGGACAGTGGCGTCCTGGCCACTAGGGGGCTTTCAGGGAGGGGTTAAGTATTAGACTTGTTGAATTTATTTACACATTCTTCAAATGTCTTGGTTGCATACTTTTTCAAACCATAATATTTTGTTGAAGCATGTGTTGCTATAATAACAGCCTATCATACTTTTCCTATGAGTCTGGATAAGTCTCTCCAAGTCTCTGCACACCTATATTTACCAATTTTATCCCATTTTTCTTTACTCTAGAGTTTGAGTTCACTTAAATTGCAAGGGGACTGCTTCCAAACAGATCTTTTTGTCAGAGCAAAGATTTTCGATGGGGTTGAGGTCAGGGCTCTGACTGGGCCACTCCAAGGCATTGATCTTTTTTTTCCCAGCTGCTCCATTGTGGATTTGGCTGTGTGCATCGGTCATTGTCTTGCTTAAAGGTAAAATTCTTCCCCAACTTTTCGCCGAGGTCAGCAGATTTTTCTCCGGAATCAGATTTAAAAAAAAAAAAAAAAAGAAGAAGAATTTTCCCCGCTAACCTCACCAGAAGCCCCCATATCTGCTGAAGAAAAGGGGTCCCATAGCATGCTTGACTGGAGTGACTATGTTCTTACGTTGATGGACTGTGTTGGCTTTTTGCACCAAACATATCCTTTGTAATTAAGGCCAAAGGTTTCCTTGGTCTCATCAGACCACAAGTCATTTTTCCCCATGTCAGTAGTCTTACAGGACCTACAGGAATTGCTGATTTCATTTTGACAATCAGAATGGTTTCAGCGAATGACAGGTGAAATTAGCTTCGTGTATGGTTTGGATGGTGGTTAAAACTTTACAGTCACGACTCCCATTATGAAGCATGTGTGCACTTATCTGACAAAGGGGGTTTCTATTGTATTTAATCTTCAGAAAATGTGTATCTTCTAGTTTTTACTTTGCTGTTGTGAGTTACATAATAAAAATGGGGTGGTGGGGGGTAATCTGATTTAATGGATTTAAAACCTTTACGTTGGAAACACGCTTGATTTAAACTACGAAAAATTAACGCTACGCGTCTGCAAAATTCAATACCCACATTAACCACTGGGGCGGTATACATCCTCTACTTTCGCCATGTTTGTTGTTGTTGTGCTAAAACAGAAGTAGCTGTTATTGTATTCCGACCTTCGTCTGGCCCCTGGTGGATATAACTACCTTTTATACCTCCTGTCCGGCGTAAAATAAGCTGATAAGTTTATGAACAGTTTCGCTCGGGACACAACCACTTTGCGTACTCATAACGAAATAAAATTCAAGTATGTTTCCAGCTTTAGGGAAGTGATAATCTGGGGTTCCTTACGCATAAATCTTTTGTTCTAAATCTCAGGACAAAATTTGTGAGTTGGAGATCTTACCTAACCGTCCTCGACTACTTTTGACTCGCAGTCTGTCAAACACGCCATCTTAGTCACTCCCCTTCCCCCCACCCCCGTGTGGAGGGATTATTATGCACCTCTTCACCACGGGATGTGTGTGCTTGGAGATATGGAACATAATTCCATACCTTTATCAGGCGGCCTCCACGCTAGTGGATTAGCTGCGCTACCTACCCCAGCCCTCTGTGGAGGCGCAAAGCCATCTTTGAAAGGGAGTCTAACTTCCATCCTATTATCACCATCAACATTATGATTATTATTATTGTTATGAATTTTCTGATATATGAGATTTATTGACAGCCCGCGTGAGTGAATGGAACAGCCGTAATGCTATTATTGATTTTTCTTCTTTTTTTTTCTTTTCTTCCTGGACTAGAAGGTTTGAGCAGGCTTATTTTCCAGCGCAGGATCCTTGTGGGCTTAAATGAGTGGGAACCTGACCTTTTGCATTTCCGCTCTTTTTTACCCTCCATCCTCTGTTCTTTCTCCTTCTTGCCATTAGCACACGTCCGGTGTATTGACAGCGTGTGTGAGATGTCGGGAGGCCGCGAGACGGCGGGAGTGCGGCGGCGATGCTGATTGGCCCGCTGGGCCTTCGCTGAGCAGCTAATGGGACCCACTTTCACACGCCGGCTACCAGAACCCGTCCAGAGGCGCTCTGGAGCCCCTCTCTTAGTGGGCCCTCAGGGCTGAGAGTGGCCTGACCCTGTGACCCATGGGTCACGGGTTCAGCTCCTAATTTGGGTCATTCGCTGCTCTCAGCCAGGAGGCAGCTGCAGCACCTCAGTATGCATCTCACAATGTGAATTGATGGTGTGCAGCAGCGCATAAATGGCGGAATTGTACTCATAAATATGACTTAAATAATACTGTGCTGAAATGCTGGTCCCAGGGACTAGGGTGTCTAATAATATGGGTGACTGTACTCAAAATATGGACTCCAGTGAGAGCTGCAGCCACAGATATGCGAACGAACAACTTCCTTGAACTTGACTCCCAACGATTACTGCTACTGTTGCAATTGCCACTACCTGTGCTGGAAAAGCGGGGCCCCTGGAGTTCTCCCTCGTACCGCTGGGCTCCTGTCTGTTCGCTCTCGTACCGCTGGGCTCCTGTCTGTTCGCTCTCGTACCGCTGGGCTCCTGTCTGTTCGCTCTCGTACCGCTGGGCTCCTGCCTGTTCGCTCTGTTTCCTGCCCCCGCCGCCCCGGCTCCGCGCTTCTTTAACGAGCTCGCGCTCTGACAGGACGGCGCCTCCCCAGCCTGACAGACACCGGCGCGTGCCGCTCCCTCCCTCCCTCGCTCGCTCACTCGCGGCTCGCGGCTCGCGGACGGCGGCGGCTCTCATTCCGCCCCACGCTCAGTCATCGTTACCGGACAGGGACCGGTTTCTTCCCGACGCCGTTCTTCCCAGCGCGTCTGAAAGCGCACGCCTCCGCCACGCGCAAGCTGGCTGTCATTGCCGTTGATGTCACATTATTGTAGTTTACTGTAACACAATACGCCATCACGCCATTTTGCCATGTCTGTTTTTCCCCATTCGTTGTATAACCTAAACCTGCTGGTGAAGATGTCATCTTAAAAGAAAGTTGTTTTTTTTTTCTTCTCTTCCCTCCCTCCTCCACTGAGCTGCTGCTCGAGTAGAAAAGGAGGAAATACAAAAATGAATGAAAGAATAAGCCAAGGCATGAAGTAATGTTAAACCTGTAGCTCAGTTCCAGCTCTCCAGAGCCTAAACGTCTGGAACCACTTGCCACTCTTTCCTGTGCTTATGCTATAAATTCTGTATTAATACGTAGTCTAATTTCCACCTGCTACATAAGACATGATTTTACTGTAACGATCATAATTTCTCTTCCTTGCTACACTTTAAAGCTCTTTTACATTCTTTACATCACAGTTTCTTGGGGGTACTGTACTATGAATCATGAATCATGAAAATGAGCCTGCATGTGCTTCTGCTTTTTAATATTAATCTTAATGCCGTTAATAATTCATTTGAAAATGTTGGTGAAAAGTTGCCTGCAGACACGGCACGTATCGGATCGGTTCCGCGACTGAGCCGGGACCCTCCTCCACTGCCGCGGTCGCAGCCCTATTCTGTTTTTTTCTTTCTTTCTTTCTTTCTTTTTTTTCCCCCCTCCCTTTTCTTCTCGGGTCTTTGAAAGTTCATATGTGTCAGGCAGTCTATTAGGCTCTTCTCGGTTTGGTAATGACTCCCAGTGTTCTCCTACACGGGGACAAAGATAGCCGCTCTGATAGAAACAGCCTGCTCCCCGGCCAGGGGGCACGAAAGGCGCTTGACTTCCCCCATTGTGCTCCTCCTCAGCTTACCCCCCCTCTGTCTGAAGTGAGTCATCCCAGATCCCAGACCCGCACGGCCGCCAATTCCGCGCGACTCCGATCGCGCTCATCTCGGGGAAGGAGAACGAGAGAAAGAAAGAGAATGGGAGAAAAAGGGAGCGCGAGGGAGAGAACGAGAGAAAGAAAGAAGGCAGAAGGAAGGAGATGGAGAGTGAGAGGGGAAGATTTTGTTTGTCTGTGTGTGTGTGTGTGTGTGAGTGAGGGAGGGTGCGAATGAGAGAGGAGATGAGAGAGTGGGTGAGAGAGTAGGTGAGAGAGTGGGTAAGAGAGTGAGTGGGTGAGAGAGAGAGAGTGACCAAACTAGCTCGGCGAGAATAGCTGGAGCACACACAAATTGAGGTTTCTTTTTTCTGTGAAGTGTGTGGCAGGCCGGTCTCTGGCGGTAGGGCTGAGATGTGGCTCATCTCCGATGCAGCGCTGGAGAGAGACGCCTTTGATGAAATCACTTTTGAACGATTGTGCACGCCACATTTTATCTATTCCTCAGCATCTTGGAAAGGCCCGAAAATAAAAGTCAAAGCGGTTAGGCCTGATGCCTTTTTGAAGCACAGAGCACAGGTACCTCATGCTGGCATCAGAAGCAGAGTAATCATAAATGACAGTCCGCTGGCTTCAATACACCTCTTCAGCATTGACCCGTGAATGTTCTGTTGGGTGATTCGTAACGTGGAATTGGTTTTTATTTTTTCACCAAAAAAATATTGGCAGAGATGAGGCTTTGAAGTGATACTTCGCTTTATGATAAATCTGTAGACCTATAGGTGTGTTTCAGTCAGTGGAAGAAATTCACTGCAGCGAAAACTCGCCTCCATCTTGGTCAGTGTGCTTAGATAACCGGCAACAGAGCCCACGATTTATGGGTGAGCATTGGCCATTAGAGAAAACATAAAGGAATAAAAGTGGAAATGTGCATAAATAAAACATTTTTAAAATGCGGCCATAAAACCCAGCCCTCTTTGTAAAAGTTTGTATTGTAGGAGCTTTAGTTCTGGAGTGGTTGCCAGGCAGGCATTCTGCTAGATGAGTGTTACATCAATGGCATTATTATGCAGTAGCTTCTGGCCGGGCCCCACAGATGACTGTAGGCCCAAGGAGTGCATTCAGATATTAATAAGACCAGACTAAGACATGACTCAAGAGTCAAGTCCCTGCTTGCCCTCTTATTCAGTTCCAATGGAAATAATGCACATTCGCTAAAAGGGTAATGATGGGTGACAGAGCATGAGGGTTTGCCTTTCTATTAGTCTAAAATATTTTAAAATGGTGCATTGGATATTTAGCCATGCGCACATGTGCTCAAAATTCTGGACTTCCACTTTGTTTTTTCCCCATTCAATTGGAAGAAAGACATTAATCACGCAAAAGTGATGCACCACGAATGAAATACAAGCCTATGAATGTCTGCCAAGGTAGCTTTGCCAAATACATATTTCGTCATGATTTTGTTGTTTCAGTGGTTTTTAAAAATTAATTTGATAAAATACATTTTATTAATTGTGCTTAGACTGTATAGCTCAATGTTAAAAGGGCATATTTTCACACCATCCAAGTTCCTTTTGTGTAGGAGTATGACGTGCGTTAAATGTAGCTCCGTGTTAATTACTTTAATGCCGTGTTCTCAAGGAATTGCATGGCACGGCCCTTGACAAAGGACGTCCTTGGAGTTGGAATGCCAAACCATGTCAGCTCGGTTTTCTGTTGCATCCTGAACGTCTGACGTGTTGTTCAGGCACAGGCCCGAATCTCTGCGGCTTCGTCCGTCTCAGGGAGGCGGGGTCCGCTCTGGTAGAGCAGCTTGAAGGAGCCAATTATGTCCCCAGGCCGGGGCACTACTGCAGAGCTTTCCAGATTAGAGCCATTTCTCTCCACGGCAAAAAGAAAGACAAAGAACATCTATTTAAGGACGCAATGGTGATACAGCTCGGAAAATGTCCACTTGGTTGAACCTGGAATCAAGTAGGGCGAAGGAGGGGGAGGACTGTGCTGCAAATGGTGTAGAGGAGAACAAAGTGCATTTCTTCTTCTTCTTTCTTTTATTTTTTACCTCACTTGCTGAATAAATCCACGTTTAATCTTACCTCACGCTCAGAATTCCCAGCACTCTCCTCGTCTGTATTTCGCACCGCACGCCACATGGACTTGGGCTTTACCTTCTCCAGCTCTCCCCGCTCCTCCCGTCTCCAGACCCTTAGCCGGTCCAGCAGGAGCCCGTTCCGTCGCCCCGGCGCGGTTTATGAAGTGGTGGGAAGCGCTAATAAGTGTCGGGAGCGGAGAACCCCGGGTTGCTGGAAACCCGGCTCAGCCGGGCGGCAGGCGCTCTCCCGAGAGCTGGCGCAGTGACGAGCCCGGGCGGGCTTAATGACCTGCTCTCACGGACACGTTTTATTAGCTTCCTATGTCCCGTCCTCCAAAGTGCGAACACGAACACCTGGGCTGTCACATTCACTACGCCGCCCGTGGAACAAAATAGCGTTGAATCACCTCGAACGGTGTTTGTACGAGTCCGATAGGGACAATATCCGTTATGCATTAAATGGGGTAAAAGCACTTGGTCGGGGTTGGTTTCACGCCGAACGTCGTCACAGCAAAACAGAAGCGGATACATTTAACGGCACAAGTGAGCGATCTGAAGGAAGACTACGTACATGATGTACTGTACCGTGCTTTTGGAAGAATTAAGTATCAAATGCGAGTTGCAGTAGTTCTGTCTGAAATGACACTTAATGTCTGTGCTGTAAATGGTTGGCGTTTGTTTAGAGTTGCGTTTGCTGTGGGCATTTCGTCTCCCTTTGTGGACAGAGATGGAGTTCCAGACTGCGCCCCATCCAGCAGCATTGTCTCTGAATCGCTGCCAATGCACATTTTCCCCCTACTCTGCATCCATCTGGTGCAGCTCTGTGATACTGGCATGTTATTTCTCAGCAACAAAGTGTAAATCAGTCTCTGTTGGTGTTATTCTTTATGGTGAGCAACGCTATCTGAAAATTGTAGTTTACTTGCCAAGTCAGCCAAACAGCATTTCCATGTATCTTTTTTTGTCAGTGGCTTTATGCTGTGTCTGTACTGGATTTAATTTTGACTGCAAGTCTTTAGCCACCTTCCGGTGGAGAATGTTTGGCCAGTAACACCAGTTCCAAAGAGTTACATTACATTACTGCAGACACGTGTACTGAGCGACTCGCACAGTTTTTTCCGTAGTATCTTTTTGTACAGCAGGAGCAGGTTAAGTACCATGCTCAAGGTACAACTGCAGGCACCTTGGCTGTTAATCAGTCTGACAGCCTTTCTGTCATAGGCCCTATCCCAACTAACCATTACGCTGCACTGCTGGTATTTCCTCTTACATTTATCCTGGGTCCTCGGTACACAGTGGCCTGGTTCCTTGGAGCACGTTTCATGTTCTGTGCCATTTTAAGTACTTTCTCCATTGAGTCTCTTCGCATCCTGTTCTACCTATTATTGGAGAGGACCTTCCAAAGTCCAATTGGAGACATCAGTCCTAGTTGCCTGATTTCCCCCCCCCACTGCCCACAAAAAAGAAACTAACAAGACCAGGTCAAAACCTAATATATGGCTGGACCTACCACACGTGATCCGGCCGACCAATGGTGTAACTTCATAACTAGGCCGACCAATGGTGTAACTTCATCACTCACTCAGTCACAGACATTCGCGTTTGTAGGGCTGGCCCCGCTGTTGCGGTCCAGCCAAAAAAGGTTGACTTTAAAAAAATTTTTTTTTTTAAAAAAGCGAACCCCGTATGACTTTTTATGTGATCGTTTGTGAAGGCCGAAAGGGGACGGCACGCAGACCCAACGCGGCCGATCGTCCCTGGGAGTGAACACCGGCCGTCACAGGGCTCACAATATTTCACTCAGCTCTGAGTCGGAGCGACGTTCTTCGCTCGAGAGCGCTCGGCGCTACAGGAGCGCTCAAATCAGCTGTCACCCGGAGAGGAACCCGGGCTCTGATCCCATCAGGTATTTTTAGATCCACATGACTTGCCCGCCGAGCCCTCCCGTTTGAAGGGAAGCGCGCTGTAATGCGCTGCCAGAATCCTCCAGCGGTCCCCGAAAGACGCGCTTAACCTGGGTGGAATTCGTATTTGATGTTCGGGAGCTGTGTGCCGTCGCGTGGCCGTGTCCCGCAGTCCCGTTTCCCCCCCCCCTTTCAGGCATTAATTTGAGAATCATGAATCTCATCTCCAACTGTCTTTCGACTATAATGAATCTCCCTGGAGATGGTGAAGATGATTGATGGGAGAGGCAGTTAACCATGCGATGATTGCGTGATAAACAAGGAGAGGAGAAAGCAGGCGAGGGCGATAACTGGAAGGACCGCGCGGAGCTCGTTACACCTGACTACTGTACATCTGCTCGCCGAGCCGAGCGGCTTTCTCTCTCCCGTTTCTTAATTGCGCTTTTGCGGGTATCTTGACAAGGATTCCGTCGTGTTGTGATTAAAATCGCGGACTCCGACGAGAGGGGTTCACCGGGTTTTTTTAATATTTATTTATTTTTTTGTTGCTCGTTCGTCGGCTGACAAGGAGAGGCACCTCTAACAAAGCGAGCGTCTGGCTCCGTCTTTGACGATCTCGAGAGCGCCTTCGCGCTTTGTGTAAAATTCGGGTGTCCTGTCATGTTCCTTAAAAAAAAAAAGAAAAAAAAAAAAGAACACAAACCGGCGTTGGCATTAGCATACGAAGCTGCGCCCGCTGAACGCGCCGACGTGCCCGTGACAGCGAGGCTGTCATCGCCCGCGCGCCGACGACGGAGAGCGCGATAAACTCCGCGAGCGCCGGCAGATGCTCCCGGTCTCCATGGCAACTCCCCGTACTTTATTCCCCGGAGTATTTAGGGTTTTATATATTTATTTCCTGTCAAATGGTCCAAAAATAAGTTAATTACAGCCACGGATGTCTGTCCTGCTGTGTGGGATGACAGGGGGTAGTGATGAGGGCTGACGGATTAGCCCGCTTGTTTATTTCCTCGTGTTTATTTATTAATTCCTAAAGCATTGATGCTTGCTGTAATTCCTTAATGACTGCGCCGCGCCACACAGGGACGGCAAACACTTCTTCCTTTTTAACTGTAAAGAAGGCGAAAAAAAAAAAAGCTTTTGATGATTTCCGTGACAGCACTGCACCTCCCCTTCAAAATGGCCAGATTTCCTTTGAATACAGATTGACGTGTTGCACGGAATATAATATGTCGCTAATCCCCCCCTAAACAAAGTTCATTAGAAACTACAAGGCATAAATCAGAAATGATTACGTGCAAGGCAGCTGCCACATTTGTTTATGTGTGACCTCACAAGTCCTGCCTCGGTGTGATTGGCTGTTTGTGCAAAACTGCTTACTGTGCTATGTAGGTAAAATTGGGTTCGGAAGGCGGTTGTAAGGAAGTCCCTTATGCTGTGGAACGCAGGGCAAGGTGAGCTTCTCAGTGCCATTGCTGGTAACCACTCTGCATACTGGAATAAATATCGCTAAGGGCTTTGACTTTTTAGTATTAACAGACTGCAGCCGGGTTTTAATGGCCTCTTCCTCAAAGGAAACTTCAAACATTCCCTGTTGAACTTTTTGATGTTAGATCAAGCCCAACCAGTCGACAATGGGCCTCGTTACTTTATTTAATATATTTATAGCAAAGCTGACTTTTTTTGAAAATCAAAGCTCCTTTAAATGTGGTCATGACTTTGTTTATTTACCTTGAATCCCAAGCAGTTCCATTCATTTTTTTCCTTTTTCATGTTTTGTACCCATAAATGGCTTTTTTCCTCCCTCTCTCTGTCTCTCTTCCTTTTTTCTGATTCAAATTCAAATGAACATTTTTGAGTGAACTTTTCCCTCTTTTGCCCATCTTTCTCCTCTCTTTGTCTTTTATTTACCCCTCTCTATGATCTGCCTCTTTCTCTCCCCCCACCTCTCTCTCTCTCGCACTATCTTTCTCTTGGCCTCACCCTCTCTTTCACACTCACACTTTCACACAGTCTCTCTCGTGGGCTGGTGAGGGGGGTAGTGGAGTGGCAGTTGGTGTGTTCATCAGCTTGGTCCTCTTAGCCCAGCCTCTGCTGGGGAGAGGAGCATTTCACACAGCTGTAATGTGCGATGAAATGAAGCTCTTAAGGAGTAGGAAAGTAGAGAGGAGGCCTTAAAACTGCTCTTGTTTGTGGAGTCTCTGACAGTGCCATTTTTTTGTTTTTATTTCCCATTTGCATACCACCACACATTCAGGGATTCCTACTACCACGTAGCTGAAATCAGGGGTACAAAATCTGTTCCCGGATTTCAAGGCAATCTGTGCTGCTCGTTATTTAATTTGCCGAATCATTTATTTGATGACAGTTTTTGTAAAGCTGTGCTTGGGGCCTGGACATGTCCTTGGTGGAAAGCTGTTACTGTGGTCTGATGCTAGTGTGTACTGCCATTTAAAAATATTAAGCAAGAATAATTCATTGGCATGGAGATGATTGCTAATATATAGGCCTAGAGCCTGTGGTTTACATAATCGTTGAAGTATAACATTTTCTTCCACAGTGCCTAGGTTTGGGACAGTGATGATTAACCTCGCTTCATGGCATTGACTTCCACTGCGGTGTGGAAACAGCTTCTGTTTAAGTAGTTTCTGGAATATTCTGCAGTGTGTTCAGTGTTTGCATTAAAGAAATGATTACTTGATCTGAGGGACCTTGAGTAATGACTACTGAGCTTTGCATTTGGAAAAAAGTGGGGGTAAAAAGCTCTGAGTACCCACAATGCACAGGGAACTCCAGCTAATGAATTAATCAACAGGTGTTCAGGGGGGGCCCATTGCCTGTCACATTTGAGAGGGCATCATCCTGAGGCGGATTCTCCCATCAGAGCTACAGGCTCGGATAGAGCGGAGCGTGGACTTCTGCCTGACAACGGCGCGTTTTTTATTTTTTGTTTTTATTTTTCCCAGGCGAACGTCGCACAATAAGGCTTGCCGTCGACGTCGACCCCCAAAGCGTTTTGGACAGCCAGCGGTGCCCGTGGCCCCCTCTCAGCGATGCGCTTTTTTCTCGCTGTGATAATAAAATGTCTTCGGGCTAGGCACCGGGAAAAATGGAGCGCTATCCATCAAAAGCACAATCGGGGCCCGGGATCCTCCGTTAAGATTAGGACTGTTTAGAAAGATGGATTGCCGTTGTCACCGCTCAGCATCATCCCACCAAAATGCCTAAATGAAATCTAAGGATTCTCAGCGGTGGCTTAAATTACCTCTGTAATAACTGCGGCGAGGTTGGGCCGAGCCCAGTTCAGGGGTGATTAAGGAGAGGCGGCTTCCCCGGGTTATGATTACAAATTGTTAGTGTTATCTGGGCCTACCTCTTTGGGTCTGGGTGGTGACATAAGAGCTGTGTGGGTGAGGAGGGTGGGGCTCGACTGGCTTTGTGTGCAGGAACCCCGGTGGATTTGGATTAACATCCTTGAACACGGCGTCTCTTGAAGAGCGTTTGGGTGATTTCTGCGAGATCCTGTCCGTGTCATCCGAAAACGAAAACCATGCTCCTTGAACTGAAACGAGCACATTGAAATGTTCCAATACATTTGATTTAATTAAACCCAACACTCCGGAAATGCACATCTTATTTAGACCCATCTCATTTAAAATAGGCTAGGTTAGGTTTGTGACCTTGGCTATTAGGCTAAATACCAGTCTTTGTTGCTCCTACAGTATGTACTGTATTAGTTTTAATGCTGTAACGACCTTGGTGAGAGAACCTACAAAGTATATTTATTTGGATGAATAATAATAATAATAATAATAATAATAATAATAATAATTTGATGCCATTCCATCATAGCAGTGTGGATTTTCCCTCTTCTGTTCATTGGAGTATGGTAGCGGACTCCACTATAAATGCAGAAACCTGTGGCTACTTTCTTAAATTTACGACAGTCTTTTATAAATGGCTTCAGTTTTCAATTGCCTGTGAAATTCATTGATTAGGCTGATGTTTTTCTTCTCAGTCTCCAAATATAATGATTTTTTTGTTTCTCTGGAAACAATGAGCTACCTGTATTCCTGGAAGTTAATTCAAGCATGGTATTTAATCTTGAGTGAAAATTGATGCAGTGCACAAGAGGCTTATCTCCATTTGACATCTTAATGGATACTTCTTGAAGTGGGATTTTAAGGTGTTGTATTTAATATTGAAAATCAGATCCAGAGTTTCTTAATTGTTTTTTTTTCTTTTCTTTTTTTCCTGAAGATAAGCTAGTAAAGATATGATTAACAATGGTGCATTGGAAATGAGGCCAATGCAGCCAAGCTGTAGCCCTGCCTTCCAGGTAAATAGAAATCCTTTTTTTCCCTCCCAAAAGTCTGTCATTTTAACAAACCCGTTGGGCAAATTGTCTTGGTCACAGTCTTCTACATGTCTGAGTACCATAATGATTTGTGTAGGAACATGCCTCAGGCTCTGTGTCTGTTTGCTTAAATACCTGATGCAGATGTAACAACGATGCACCTTAGCGGTCAGATCGAATGCTCCCATGAATAGATGTTTTTCTTGTTCAGCCCTGAGGTACCGTGCCTTTCTGTCTGTGTAAGATACCTCATTATGTGAAGTGTGCTGCTCTTTGGCCTTTCTTGTCTTTGTATGCTGCTTAGTGTCGCCATCTCACCGGCCAATCGCGTCAATACGGTACAGCCACGCACCTGTCTGCATTCAAGCTAATTCAAGGCCTAACATCCTATCTGACAGGCCTGTTAATGCGCTCCTGTTGAGTTTTGATTGGGCAAACTTGACTTCAGAGTGTGCTGGGGTGACTTGGGGGGGGAGGGGGGGTCAACGGCGATTATGCACCCCGGTGCCCTTTCCAAGCACGGCCAGCGACCTGTACGCTGACACGATCTCACACGGAGCCCTGACCCCTCGCCTCATTACCACATTCTGCACTGTCCTGCCTTCACACACACGACCGGGGCTCGGGCCTAATGTCATTCAGTTTCCTGGGGAGCTGCATTCATCTCACGCTGTCATAGGAACCGGGCTCGCAGCCGCCTGTCTTGCCTGGCCGCGATGAAAAATTCAAGCCCTCCATATTTCTCCCAGCATCCTTCATCCCTCACCCCCCCCCACCCCCCCCCTTTGTAACAATAGAGGTCTTCTCTTAGTCAGAAATGCTCAAAATGTCTCCCGTTTTCTTTGTGACTCTAGATGTGGGCTGTGTTAGCTTTCGGCAGAAACTGCTGTCAAAGAAACATTAGAGGTTTTTCCTCTAATGTTTCCACAGTGATGAAAAAGGTATTTTTAAAATTAGATTTTATTTGGCTCCCATGTGTCAGGGAAATGTGTATTTAAATTAGGCTCGATAAGCGCAGCGATAGCGCGCGCTGTTGGTTCATTTTAAGTTTAAGGTCTCTGAGGAGCGCTCGGCGGTTTGTATTTACAGTCCAGTTGGGTCCCCGGTGAGACGGAGGCCTGTGGGGATTGGGGGAAACCTTCTAAGGAGTCTTGTCGAGATTCCAAAGCTAGTTAGAATGGCCTGTTCCTGAGCGTTGGCAGGCGTCCCTGGCTAAGCACCGCACGTATTCTGCCGGCAGTCAATGCGGTCAATAGCCCGCTTTCAGTTCCCGTCTTGCGAGCCGGAGGGCCGGGCCGGCCGGCTTTATGATCCGTCCAGCGCTCACGAACCCCCCCCCCCCCCCCGCGCTATGTCGACACCGACGACGCGCATTAGCAACCGCGCTCTCCGCAGATACGATCTGGTGTGGCACTGCCGCTCTCTGCTTCTGTGCAGAGGCTGGCCAAATTAACGAAAAGAGAACAACGGAGGGAAACAGGAACGGCGTGAATGTATCTTTCGCACCGGGACCGGCTCCCCGCCCCGAACCCGCCGGGCGATGGACGCCCCCGGATGAGCGGCGCCAGCACCCGCCCCCGGGAGGCTTGGCGACGGAGAGCGCGCGTGCGCGGCGGGGCTAGCCGCTTCTCCGGCAGCCGGGGCTCGTCAAACGCGAGCGCTGTCGGTGCCCCCCCCGCCCGCTTCGCCTCAAATGAAAATCGATGCCGTTCTGACGGCCGCAATTAGTGTCATCTCCGCGTCGGGTTCTTCAAATTGCCCGTGCCCTTTTGGCCCCCGGGCCTGTCCTTCTATAGAACCTTGTAATTACTCATTAGCTGCACACGCTCACCTTTCAGAGTTCCAATCTTAATGCTATAGCTTTCATTTATTTGGGAGGGGAGCTGTCGCCGTTCGTTAGCGGCGCTCTGAAGCTCTATTACCTTTGCGTCAATGATAAATTGATGAAACGCCGCGGCAAGTGCTCTATCTCTCAATATCCCGGGGTCAGGAGGCCCCGCACCTCCTTATTTAATTTCCTGCCCGGCATTGACTGTGATTAATGCTGCACAAGGCTTTAATTCATCTTTTTATCTTTTTTTTTTTTATTCATGTTTTTTAAAATTATTATAAAAGAGGGGGGACACTGTTTTGATAGCTGTGACTCATTTCATTACTCCTCACCTCCTTTATTTGAGTTATTAAAAGTTTCCTTTCCCGCGTCCGAGCCATGCTTTACGGCCGTCTGGCTCTTTCGCCACGAGCACAATAAAGTTTCAATAAAGTTCTGCGTTGCCGTGGTCACCACGAACAACAGGGCCAGTCTTTATCTCACTCCTGCTGGAAGACCAGCGAGCGTCTGCATCGCACGGTGGCCGTGACAACACCTAAATAACGCCGCGCATACTTAATTTCGACGCGACTACGGTAAAGCCGCTGTCGCCAGTCTATCATTCCGCGGTGCCGCGAACCACCGGCGAGGTCTTCCGGTGCATCTGGATTGCAAGATACGGGGCCTTATCTCCAATATGAAACCCGGCCGCCTAGAAAATATGCATAGCAAAATACATAAATAAATGTAATGCATATTTCTGCTCTCCATACCCAGCATTCCAAGGTAGTTATCCTCTCCCCAGAGCTCTGGAATATGTCATACCCTGCCCGTCTTATGTTGATTCTATTCACGGCGCAGTCTAGCTGATATTAATCAGATTATTTATAGCGCGTTCTTCTCCTTTTTTCCCCGTACTGTCAATAAGCAGGCGAAGAGCCGGATATCCAGGGTAAGAGGAGCGCGGGCAGAGAGAGCGGCGGATTGGAAACCTGCTCGCTTTGCGCGCCCCTTTTAAAGGCCTTCCTCCCGCTCTCCCTCACGATGAGCTCTGCTTATCGAGGCACACATCCTTCTGCATACACAGCGGTCCATTTAAAGTAAAGAGAAAAGCCTTCGACTGCAACCCTAAAATAGTATACATGACGTATAAAATAGTATCATTTTTTTTTTTTTTTTTACTCTCCACTCTCAGGCTGTTTTTTCAATGATTCTAGGGAGTGCGGTTCCTCCGCCACAGATATAAATGTGCAGGGTTGCGTACGTGTGAAAGTAAGATTGGCGCTTTGGAGTGTCGGCGGAGAGAGAGGAAATTGCGCTCAGTTGTCGCCTTCCCACAGGTGGCCTCATGTTGTGCGTTGGGCGAGATCGGCAGGAAGCTGTAATGACACAGTGGAGACCCGAGGCCTTTTATAAGAATCGCACAATGGAATTAAGAGTAAACCATTGGGCGTTGCATTGAGGAACCTGACCTTAAGTAACGAGTCTGGAAACGGCGCTGTTTAGCAGAGACTTTATTTTTAGCAATGTTCCCGATGTCCGTTTGCCGGGAGCTCTAATGGAGCAGCCTCTGTTGGCCTCAACACTCCCGTGGTGGTTCTGAGTAGTTTCCTGCCTAGAAAAGTCCTGTCAAAGGTTGAGACTTTGTTTAATAGGAAGGTAATAAAGCTGGAAGACATTTACTGAAGGCACACTCGGCTGAGTGCCGAGGACGTGGACACGCTCAAAATGGAGCCCCTCCTGTCTTCGCTGCGTATTTGAGCTGAGGCTCCTCCGGTGCGTGGGGCCGACAGGTCCTCTCCGCGCCGTTCCCGCTGGACTCCGCTCGTCTGATTGGCGAAACGACCTTCGGTGGCACCGGAATACTTATTACAAACGCAGGGCGGAGCGCGGTCATCTACGACAGTAACCCTGGGATGTTTGACGGCGGCTCGCTACAGTATGAGATTCAGGACCCGCCATTTTCTCATTCTTCCGCCGTAAACTCACCCCCTGCAGCTCACGGGCGAAGGGCTCCAAAAGTGAACGAGATTGAGATTGGATTCTGATTTTTTTTATTTATTTCTTCGTACGGGGGGGCCTCTCTTTTAGGTTGTAACCGGAGAGCCCTCTTCGTGTTATCCAGGTTCTCCAGCTGAAGCGTTGGGAAAGCATCCCCAGCGCAGGGATTACCTCGCTACTGATGTGCTCTCGCTCTCTCTAATGCCCCCCGGTCTGGTGTCACACCGCGGTGGAGGATTAAAGGCAGCCTGCCTTCCCACACTGCTCAGCACTCCCTCCCCACCTCCTACCCGCTGTTGCTCCGCTCGCTGCGGGGGCCGGCTCGCGGAGCACGCTGGCGGAGTCTGAGCCTGCCCCGCTTTCCGCGCCGAGTCTCGCTCTGCAGCGGGTGCCGTCGACCCCGGTCCTGGATCGCCACAGGGCTTTTCCGCTTTTTGTTTTCACCCTAAAATCGGGCAACTGGTTTAGACCGGAGAAACAGGGTGAAACCAGGTCACTAATAAAATGCTTTAAAGGATCGCGAGCAGTGGTCATGCAGTGGTCATGCTAAGCACCAGTGGGGTACTGCAGAGCCTACAGCCCTCCAGGACCAGGGTTGGGTCTGCTGCAGTCCCTGGACACACAGCGATCTCCTCACTGCATTTGAGTTTACAGAGCTACATGTATTGGACATAGTAGTTTGTAAGTGCACATTTCTTTGATGTAGATGGATAAATGCATATCTTGTGCCTTTATGGTGTTTTAAAAAAAAAAAAAGTTTTTTCTGGAGAGGCACCTTGTAAGCTAACTTGAAGGAGAAAAAATTTAAATACCCATCCGAAAACAGGACGGAAAAATTACAGCATTATCAAGAAGCCTTTACATTAAATTAAATTGATCTGGGAATAACTTCAACTATCGATCTAATGATTGTCAGTTAAGAACTGTTCTGCACTAGACAACCAGTAATTTGAAATGGGAAATTATCTTCTTCAGCTAAGCTGCCTAGCTAGCTAGCTAACAGTAGTTTAAGTTAGGTGTCTTGCTGGTGACTTTGCTAGTCAAATTGCAATACATGCAGGGTGGGGATTAATTAATGGCTACATTCAATTATGGTTGTTCCATAAATTTTATTGACATTATATAAAATATTTATTAAAACGAGAACTACTATCTGATATAAACGCTAAATAAAACAAGAAAACAACTCTCTCAACGGGTGTTACTCTGGTTTACCTCATATTTATTCAGAGTACTTCTAGTCAGCTGTCAGTAATGCAGTGTTTGTCACAGTCTTAACTGAGTGTGCACTCATGGTTTCATTTGCGTTTCAAAGCTTAGATTGAAAACATGACAGCACATGTCATTGCCATTTGGTTTGACAATTGTTTCAAAATGACAGTCTCGGAATACAAAATGCATACCCTAGTTTAATCTGAGGGTCGGATGCATATTGGAGAGGTAGTGTGTCGCTGTCTTTTAAAGGTATGGGACCCACTTCCATATATAAACATAGAAAACGTTTAATTTGAAGTTTGCACCTGTTCCGCCATATATAACATATAAAAAATATATTTCATTAGAAGTTTGCTTCTCCTCTGCCATATATAAACATATTCAAAATATATTTCATTAGAAGTTTGCATCTCGCTTCTACCTACACCTCTAGACTTGACGTGTCTTTATTTTTGTATTATGCCGGGCTGTATTTGTATATTGCGCGTCCCGGAGGATAATTTTTTAGGAAATGGGAGTATATCCGTACGGGGAAATGAGAACGGACATGAATAATGGAGCCGAACGGCAAACAGGGCTCTGTATGCGGCGGGCTGAAGTGGCGTGTCGCTGAGCCCGAGATGCAGAGTAATGGAAACTGCACACGCCATAGGGCCGGGCGCGAGCCGGACGGGGCGCGACGCGCGCTGATGCTATCGAGCCGCTGTCTGGGCCCCGCACGTATGAGTGGCATCGGAAGCCATATTGACTTTTGCGTGGAATCGATCAATTTCTGGAGGAGGTGAAGTGTGAGGTTTTTTTCGAGGCGTTCTCGCAGACGCCACGGGCCTAATTCTAATGTAAATGTCAGTCAAAACGACTTGAGCCAGGCCCGGGCTCTTGATGGCGTATGAATTTTCGAAATATTTACCGATGTGTATTGTCTCTCAGGCAGGGTTACCCCTGGGTGGTTTTCAAGCCATTGTGGTTACCATACGATGGCATTTTTTCCTCCCTTGGCCTTAAAAAATCTCAGCAATAATAAAGCTTGAAGGGCATTGCTGAATTTTGTTAAAGGTAGTCTATAAAGAATATAACGTAAGCACAAGGCTATCAAACCTGGCGCGTATTCTCAAAGGCCAGCTTAATCGGTTTCTGAAATCCTGAAAGACTGTTTCTTTGTTTTCTTTCTTTGAAGGGTATGTCAGTGTCGGTGTATGTTTATTGTTTTTTTTCCCTTTTTTGGCTGTTGAAAAGTTTCAGAAGTCATTTCTTCCTTTTTTGGTATTCGTCATACCCCGCTTTAAACGCAGGAAAGGGTGATGAATCGGCTCCATGAATAAACCATCCTTCCATGCCAGGCTCGACGAAAAAGACGAATGAAAGGACTGACGTTTGCCAAAAGAGGAGTGAAAGTGAAGTTCCTGTATTCATCTGTAATGCGCTGCTCTCCTAATACTGGAATGCTCCAAAAGGAGATCTCTTTTGGTTGGGGTATTTTAAATAAAATCTGTTTGTAGCACTACGATTCCCAGGTGACCGTAGGTGACCGCGGCGATTGGCCGGAATGTGAATGGGGAGAGAGCGTACAGCCTTTCATCTCTGCGCTGCCGCCCTCTCGCTCGCTCATCTGATTTCGCGGACCACCTCTCACCCGTTCGATGCCCGGGGCGCCATCTCTGCCGCCCCTGCAAGCCGCTCGCTCTCCTTTCGGCGCGAGGAAGGAAATATCAAACGGCACCCGCGCGAGCCGTCCCGCGCCGTCGTGTGGGGCAGGCCTTCTGCTGTGAAGCGGGATTCCTCAATAATATCCCACAGGCTGCATCGGCGGGCGCGTTTGCTCTCCCACGATCCTCAGCCTGCGCAGTTCCCGCGCCGATTCATTCCACTGATCTTTCGACAAGCTCAGAGAAAACCGGTTGTTTTGCCCGTGAATTTTTGGACCGAGAGCTACGTTATCTGAAGAGCAACTTCTGAAAGTTGGTGGTGTTGTGCAAAACCTTTTGGAATCTCAGACTGTGTGTGTAGGTGTATGTGCTTACATTTCTTAATCTATTGAGCTAGCTTTAGTGTTTAGTTGTGGCCCTTTTCCACAAATCTGATAATTTTGTTTATTACCTAGCAGTCTTGTTATGGGTGTTTTCTTGTATCAGATTGGCTTATTGAAATATATTAATTCACAGGGTTTTAATTGAAAATTATATTGTGATGGCGTGAATATGCTGCTTGGCCTGCCTTATCATATAGGCAATGGTTAATTTTAAAAAATAACATCATTGATAGCATATAAAATTATATATTTTGTATTTTTTACATTATAATAAAGCAGACTTATAGTACTCAAGTATCGAGGGTGCTAATGACCTAACCTGTGGCTCTGATTGTACATAATTACATGTTCTTACATTGCAGAGCTATTGTGTACACTGTAATATATATTACCACAGTGGAGAAAAGCAATTGATTCTGGGATTATGAAAGGATTCATGACTGTATTGGTCAACTAAACGTTAACTGTGCCATATTTAACATTTCTGAGACTGTTTGTGAGAAAAGGAAAGCGGAGGGGAAGCTGCAGAAAGATCGAGTGCTTTCGGCGTGTCAGGTGTGTGCTTTTTAAACTCCTCCTGAGGGCTGAATTGCAGAACGGATAAGGCCAGACCTAAAATGCCATAGCCGCTCAGAAAGGAAATTAAATTTGACTTCGAAAGGACAACTCTGACATGGCCAATTAATAATTAAAGTAGTTTTTACTTTAATGAGCTGTTCAATTACCAAGTTGTCCCTGGAGAAGAAGTTTTATGGCGGTGTCACGTGGCCGCGCCGCCTCCGTGGCTGAATTCGGTCATTATTCCGGAGGCTTCGCCGCGAATGAGGCGTTGAAATCTCCATTAACCTCACCCCTGCACCGGCTCTGAGGAATGAGGCCGAGGCAGCGTTTCCAAAGACCTGCTTCGGGCGTGTCGATATCTCCCGCTTTCCCAGCGTGTAGCCTAAAGACAAACAAGCCTCAGAGTGGAGCGCTACAAGATGCACACAGCTGATCTAGTCAATCAGCTTACAATTACAATGCGGAGTGAATGGGGCGCATTATAATGGTAAAAATAGACTTGTCACAGTTTTTTTGTGAGGCATGGTTGTTTTTTTTTTTTTTGAACCACGTCACTTTAAATTCAAATGGAACACTCGTAATCTGCGCTCGTGAGTGTCTGCAGTTCCTGTTTACTTTCGTTTCAATAAAGGAAAATATGTCTTGTCTGGTGTGTGTCTGCACTTTTAAATGGATTCTACAAAGACCATCTTTAATAGCTCCTTTGTGGTCTTATTTTAGTCTCATTAAATCCAAACAAATACTGTGTACAATTAACTGAACACGTACTTGATGTGATTGTCCTAATCTGTTAATACATAAATGTCCTTCTCTTTGATTTTGTGTGTCCACAGTTTAGCTTGTAATACCAAATGATGGGATTGTTTGGAAAGTATAATGTTCTCCTTCTGGAAATAGAACTTTTTTTATTATTACTAATTAACTCATTAAATGAGTATAACATGACTTTTATAAACAGCTATTTATTTCATTTTTACTTATTTATTTTCACAGTGTTGGTAGGTTATGTTAGCGATTTTTGTGATCTTAATAATTTTCTGTCCATCATTATGTGAAATACAGAAAACAGTACAAATTGTAACCTTGTTTAATTCACCAAAATAGTAATTCTTTGACATCTACTTGATCTTTATTTTATTCTATTTATACCCAAATGTAGGTCCACCTGTTGTTCACTCAAGATGATAATTAATTTTATAGTTCTCACCTAAGAACATCTGCTTTAAACAGTAAACCTGGGGATTAAAGCGATATCTTAAAAGGAGGTATGTCATTGTCATTGAAAGGAGGCGGATTATTCAGCCGTTATCAAAAACAATTGTATTCATAATGTGCTTTCAGTAATCCATCGTGCGCTTTATGTCACTTCAGTAGTTCAGGTTCGCGATACTGCAGAGAAGCAGTAGAAGCAGACATTCGTGGACAGTCAACCTAGAAGTCAAATTATAGGTGGGAAGCATACCTCAAAAACACATTACTTAGCAGATGACGTGCCACAGTATTATAATGCTTTCAAGAGTTGAGGGACTGTCAAGCGTGAGCAGGAAATCAAGGCAATGGAATTACTCTGTTTTCTGCCTCTTTCCGGGACCACAGCTTAAGTGAGGCACTGAAATCAGCTGAACTGTGAAAGGAAAATGGGGCTGAAATGATTCCATACAACAACAGATGCGGAATTAAGAATAAAGCGCCAGAGAGAGATTGCAGAAGAAGATTAAAACTGTTCCTGCTAGCACACCAAAGATTCAGTCTATTAGCTGCACCTGTCCCCACTGCTGAAAATATATATATATATTTAAACTGTGGTAGGCAGGTGGGCACTGTGAACAAGGAACAGTTATTACAGTAATTGGCTGAAGTGTGGTGGTTTTGAGTTGGGTAGAAGTAGTCCATTGAGGACCATTAATAATTATTTGTGAGCTTTTAAAACCTTACTACAAGATAGATGGGTTGTTTTAGCTCATCAACCCATCATTGAGCAGATGATATCTCGCTGTATTAAAATGTTTACAAGACTTCAGGGACAGTTAAATTTGTGCAGGAAACCAAGACAATAGAATTGCTCTGCTGTGCAGGCGTTTTTTAAAAACACTAAAGCGCGAGTGATGTATTGTTTTCACCTATTCTGTGAAAATGGAGGTGTCTCCATTAAACTAGCCACAAAGGTCGCTGATGGCCGTCATTTCAGAAAGTTCACACCTAAGATAATGGACACCATGGTGATGCAAATGAATGGTTACAAAAGGTTAGGTAAGCAAAATAAGTCATTACACATAACATTTGCAAATATCATATGTATGGCATTCACTAGTTACTACTAATAACTACTTCTCGTTAAACTACATTCAGATTTGTTTTATGATAGTTCATTACTTTTTTTTGTAATTTTCAGATGTAGTTAATCACAGAAACTACCAACTACTTTTGGCCCTAAAATATTTTTTTCCAAACCCCTTTGACCATATACTGCCTCCTCTCTCTTTTCCCTCTAATCGTGATTAGTGAGAAGCACCCGGCTCTGCTATAGTTGCTAACGGTCAGCTGCCAGTTGCAACACACAGTGTTCCTTAGCACCAGAGAGCAGCACCAAGTACATCCATGCATTCAACAAAGCCTGTCAACTTATCACAGTGTATACTGGGAATTCTTAAAAGCAGCACAAAGCACAGCATGCAGTATGCTACATCATCACAAAATGTGGCACAAAGGGGGCTTATCCCAAGGCAGCAAATATATCTACACCAAAAAGAGCACAGTAAGTGAAAAGACGTTTTTGACTATTATGTTACTCGTTTATCTTATTACATTATTTAGCAAAAACAATTATCTGGCCTGTAATGTAATGAGCTAGCAGTAACCCAAGAAGTTATTGCTTTATGTGCAAAAATGCTATTGCGTTACTGGGTCAAGATTTCATTATGTTACTGGACTTTTATGACATTATGGGCTTTATTACATTTGATTTTATTACATTACAGTACGCGCAGTTATTACATTGTGCTCAGTTATAACATTTTGGGCCGTTACAAGGTGAAATGGTATCCGAATTCTGTATTTTTGCATGAGGTCAGAAGTTACACAAGTTAATGTTTGTGTGGAGAGGGTGTTTGTAAGGTCATTGTAGTCATTTTTGTGGGAAACTCTCAGTACTGTTTACGTATGGGCAGACGACACACCTGCCATTCAAATCCAAATAATTTATAACCCTAGACAGCCACACACGCAGCCCATGTACAAGGCAGCCATTTTACATTTTAGTTGAGTGACCCACCCTTTAGGCCTAATCTTTGACCTGCAGAGGGACTGCTCAGCTTCTCGGAATAAAAATACCCCATTGGCAATTTCTCACGGTATTTGTTTACACAGTGGTGCAGAAAATGTCATGGCCTCTGTTATTTTGAAGGGATTTACTGCAGCTGCACTCGTTACGGAGCATGTAAGCCAAAAGCCCCTTCTGTGGTGGCTGCAGCAAGGTATCCCAAAGTGGGTCAGACAAAGGAGCACATATTAATTTATTTTTAATGTACCCTTTGGGAATGGTGGAAATGGCCTATGAATAATTTCAAGTAGACCACAGTAGTCTTTTGTTTGTGTGCCCGTGTGCCTACTATGTATACTTTGCATAAGAATGCACGTGCTGTAATACTGCTTGTATTATTTCAGCATGCAAATGTTTTCCTTTTTTATTAGATTTTAAAAAAAAATTTTTTGTTAGCGAGTAGCTTTGTTTGTAAGTGCATCACAGCCATTTCGCGCTCATTGGCTCTCCCACGGGTATGAAGTGGCGCTGCTTCGCGAGCCCGGTGTACGGAAACGGCAATGCTTCACCAGCCAACGGTATGAATAATTTATGGCCAGGGTAGGTGAAAGCGTTGTTCCGCATCATCTATGTCCTGTTTAGCAAATTAGCATTTGGAGAGCTGTCGGCTCTTGTCAGGGATTTTGGCTCTCTCCTAGGGGCTGTAATGCAGAAAAAATGGGGAACTTTGTTGTGTTTT
The DNA here is from genome assembly GCF_013347855.1 of Anguilla anguilla. Classification (NCBI taxonomy): domain Eukaryota; kingdom Metazoa; phylum Chordata; class Actinopteri; order Anguilliformes; family Anguillidae; genus Anguilla; species Anguilla anguilla. Next base: position 21,742,773 of record NC_049209.1, read on the forward strand.
TGACAGCCTCGTTTCATGTCTCCCCTCTATGAAGGCTCAATCCGTAACTATACTTTGATTGTTCGAAATGACACCAGAAGTCCCGGGGTTCTCTCTCAGCTGTGGTCCTGCTGATCCCCGTTAGGTTTTGTTGACTAGCGCTCCTTTGCTTGGTTTGAGCCATTTAGCGGCACTAATAACACCTCCCACTGACTGTTTCGACTTCACAGCCTTACTTTCCGATTTCACATTGCATTCTGCTTTCCTTTCAGAGAGGAAACTTATTCCGCGGTGCAGTTAACTTATTGAATGTGAGCAGACACAAGTGGTGACCAACGAGAGCCAACGTTTAATGAGAGAAATGTGGAAATAGTGATGCTTACCTGGAGACTGAGAAGCCTTCTCTGGACGTGTACAATTACCAACCTCAAATCATGAGTGTTTGTTTAGGACTCGGACCGCTGTGGGAATGAAGCTCCCACTGAAACAGAGCGATGGTAGTTGTTTTTTTTCCTCTGCACTTAAGACTGGATATGACACAGAGAGCGGGGGCTTCTAGGCTGGTGTAAGTGTGTTTGAGAAGAGAATCTGCCTGATTTCAGAATACTGCTGCGCCTCGTCTGGTTTTGAGGGAATACTGAATATCTTTGCCGGAGGGTCTTTTTTCTGTGAACTCTTTTATTTATTTTTTATTCTTTGTCTTCATTTCGGTCCTCCATTGATGTAGAAAAGGATTTTAGCTACAATAGAGGATAAAGGGAAGGAAAAAATAGAAATCCAGTCAAAGGTCACCAAAGGGACCGTCTTTAGATTCCCAGATTTCGTTTCAAAGCGCAGGGTGGCCTGACAGCTCTGTGTAAGGTTTGAAGCTGCCAGTTTGCCTCCTTGTGCAACATCTTCCACAGGGGCAGAGGAGATCCCATAGCCTCTGCTCACTCGTAACTCCTCTCCTTGGGCCGAATGGCTGGGTGCTGGTGTTCTCAGTGGTAGCGACAGTGCTGCAGAAGGAAATTTATATTAAGGTCCAGAAATGTTCATGTCGATTCACTCGAAGGATCACCCACACAGGCATCAGATCGGTTTACTCTCTCAATGTTCAGCAGGGCTGGAGCACCGGCCTGTTTAATTGCCGTCATCCTGTATGTAGGACCACATTATTTACTTTCTCCTCCACCATGCATTGTGGTTCTTTCAAGGCGAAACACCCACTGCAGCAGTTTGCTGCTTTTAGGGGTGATTGGGTAGTCTTGGAAAGCAAGCTCATACAGATTGCTGACTAATATAATACAGTGGTGTGCTAATCCTCTTTTCCCTCCCCTTCCCCGTCTCTGTTTTTTCCTTGCAGGTAAGCACTTTCTCTCTTCCTCTCCCGACACACGGAGCTCCTGTCTGAGTTCCCCCTGTTGCATCCTGGGTCCTGACAGCCCCCTATCAAGTGTGCAGGGACCCATTATGGTGTCACCAGCGCGCGAGTCACTGTAGCGTAGGACCGGCGCGTAACGCACGGTGACTCAGCCGTGCTGCGTGAGGTACGACCGCACACCAAACGCTCCTAAAACCACCCGATTGCATCGCATCTCCTCTCTGGGAAAGGTAGGGCGAAATCAGTCACCTGATGTTCCAAGTGCACAAGTCACGCTTCGTCTTGAACTTTGAGAAGCAAAATGTTCCAACTTGCACCACATTATTTTTTGCCAGTCTCTGAGATGATTGGAGGGGAAAAAAAATTAATACGTTTTCACGAAACCATCAGGACAATCTATCCCCCTGCTTAAACTCGTCAAGGGCAAGGCGCATTACGGATTGATTGAATCTTAAGCTGCAAACGGCCTCTTAAAGACTTCTTAAATCTACTGAGGTATTTTCTACTCGAACCTCATTCCCTTTTACATCCTGGGATGGGATGGGAGGGCAGGCAGGCCCCCTGTTTGTCTGGATGATGTAATCATCATTCCCTGCCAGGGCCAGACCAGGCAGGTGTCAGTGCTCTAACTTGATGAAAGTGAAACTGTCTTTTCTAGTCCTCTAAAAGCAGATGGCCCTGGAAGCAGGAGGCAAATTATTCCTCCTACCACAATCTGGGCCTAGCTCACGTATCTCGCTGCCCACTACCTGAATTTAATGGGGGTTCTTTGGCAGAGTTAAAGGCTCAGAGTGACTGCATTTAATTTACTCCTGTCTAACTGGCAAAGGCTCTCCACCAAGAACTGACACCGAGCTTCTTTTCATTCCCCCCCCTTTTTATTTTAGTTTGACAAGAAGACAACTGCGAGAGCCAAGCCTTCATATTTCTTTCAAGGCCTCACGTACAATAAAAAAATAAATAAGGTATGACTAAGAGACAACATATTGATATTTGCGCTGCGGCACCCCTGCAAAGCCAGTCTGTAAACATTTTGAGTCACGTCCGCGGCGAGCAGCGATGGCGAAATGTCAAAGTGATAACACCGAAATGCGGAAATTAATTAATCAGCAGGAACCTGCCAGCGTTTCCAAGTCTGCCCATTTCCTCCATTTCCAAACATAACATTGAGCTCAACCCCCCCCCCCCCCCCAGGCTCTGTCTGCTTAGTCACAATGTTCAGCTTAAACAAAGCGCGCCGTCCTTGAGTTTAAGATAAAATTACTTATAGCGCTGCTTTACTTCCTGTCTTACGCAGCGTCGTGAATTCGGCGGCCGGTGGAGATAATGAAAAATCTTGAAGGGCTCTCTGTGCGGCTCAGCTGGTAAAGGCGCCCGCCACCAAACTCGGGTTCAAATGAAGGATATTTTAGATTATTCCAGACAGAGTTCGAAAGTGTTGGCAAAGCTGGAGAAACAGGGACATAAATATGTGTGTGTACGTGCGCAGACGCCACACAAACACTCACACTCACACACACACACACACACTGAAGATCTACCTTTGTGAGCCTCATTCCCAGGAGCTGATTTATCTGATTTAGTGGTGTGCAGAAAATAAAAATATCACAGAGTGGACATATTTTTAGAAGATGGCACATTATCTTCGCTTCAGCGAACACCCTGGTAGTGAGCAGTGGAATCAGAGGTTGACCTTTCATCTGCTAGTGGAGATTTGAGAACGTGCCCCCGGACATGTTTATCGTCCTTACAGGTTGCAGTGTGACACTAAGCTGATGAATCAAATTGGCCTTTGGGAAGGTTGATTGTTGGACAAAAACAAGCAAAGCTTTGCTGTCACAAGCTTCTGTGACAGAATGCCTCAGCTCAGAGTAGAACAGCTATCTTGCTGGTCTGGGACTAATTCCCCCCCCCCCCCCCCCCCCCCCCCCCACCCCCCCATTTAAAATGGGCAGCTCCTACTGTAGGCCCACTGCTGCAACGTCTCCTGTCGTTTCTCCACACTAGAACACAAGTTTTCAGAAGCAGGCGAAGGTCGTTTCCCCAGATAACGCGGTCGATGGTTCACAGACCATTTCTGGAACGTCAAAAAAAATTGGGGAAAACATTGCCAGCATGTACATTTGACCAGTTTCTTGGATGCCCTTTGGGTGTCAACCTTAAAGAAACTTTGCTGGTATAGCCCTTGGGACGTTATCTAGTTTTAAAAAAAATTAAGTGTGAAAGGAATCTGAATTGTGGATGATTGTGCCGATTCTTTCAGACATGTCAGTAAAACAAATATACCAATTAAATACTTTAGTTCCAAACATTAAAATGTGTTTGGCATGTATCCTCCATAATGTTGCGCAAATGAGTAAATCACCAGATGTTTCTGATAAGTTTGCGTACCTCATGCCTGGGCGATGTCTTTGCTGTAGTTACTGCAGGCCGCCTTGTAGGTTGCCTGTTGGCCTCAGATTGAGGATGAGGCCGGCAGTGGTTTCACTGCTTGCTAAATATGCCCTGCCCCCCCGGGGCCAGATTATGACCAATGACATCCCTTCACACGACTCCCAGCCACAGTGGAAGATCTGGAGAAATTCAAAAAGGTGCGCACTTTGGAGAATGTATGGAGAGTTGCCTTCTAAAGGATGCGACAGCTGTACCCCACTTCAGACTTGAATGGGCAAGCTTGTGTAGCCACTACCGCAACCGCTAACATGCATGCATTATTCAAAGAAATATGCATCTCCAATACAGATTCATTCTGTTTCATTTATTAAAAATGAAAATGTAATTGCTTTTGTCTCCTGCCAGTAGAGCAATGAAAGACAGTATAGGTTGCCATAGAAGCAAGGTTTGAGTGGGAGTTCTGGATATATTTTGATTCGTAAGTTGTCAAAGATGTTGCTGTAAAGTACAGTACAGGAAGCGCAAGTACAGGAAGCGATGTAAGCCGCTGTTGATTGTAAACGTTTCCTCCCAGTCTCTAATAACATCCAAAATGGGGACTGCAATTAGCATCTTTATTGCAACACAATGTGATGCCGGAGGGCCAACAGAACAGACGTTTCCTTACTACAGGAAATAAAAAAAATCTATCCTGCAGGACAGTCATTGAAATGTCTGAATGAGCAATAATAAATCTGTTTTAATATAGGTGCCAGGGGTGCTTCTGTATGAAAATAAAACTTAGGGAAGGTTTTTGCTTGGCCTTACAAAGTGGACAAGCAAGTTTTTATTTATTTTATTTTTTATTTTTTTGGGGGGGGGGGGGGGGGGGGGGGAGGGGGGAGGGCACATTGAGCTGAAAGCTTTTCCCAAATTTGGTTTAATTGTGTTTGAGAGAAAAGCAAATCACTTGAAACTGATTTAAAGCTACAAGCCCTTTTATTGCATGCTATGTTAAATTATGGCTGACCTCTTGGTCATAATAAACCTTCTAAATAATCATTACATTCCAGATGAATTTCCCTTACTGCAAATCAGACTGGAAGGAACTGGAAGGTTTTTTTTTTTTTTTTTTTTTTTGGTTGTTTGAATTTCCTTCTTCCAGAAACACAGGTGGATTGTATGTTTTAGCTTATTCACATAAAACATGAATTCTGTGTGTCTGTGTATACGTGCATGTTTATATTAGCGATGCACTATAATATTGGAGTGGTATCTATCAGCCAATAATAACTTAAAATGAATTTATCAGCATTGGATCGAGGCTATGGCTGAAGTGACAATACAACGTACATGCGACAGAGGCACTGTTGATGGTGTCAGTTAAGTGAAAAGGTTGGCTGTGTGGGATGTTTTCCATCATAAACGAAAGTATTGCAAAGCTTGCGATTTGCAACCCTTGTTCAGCCAGCGTCAAACATGGAGAACAGAAGGAGAACAGACGCATTTGTTTTTTCTGAGAGTATATGCTGCTTTTTTAAGCAAGCTGGTGTCTTTTTTTAAACAAATAAAATTAGTTACTTCTTTGCATCAAAAGATGCCTGACAACTGTTCGCATCTGCTTTTTCCACAAATGTGGAACCTTTGTTGCAGTTCGTATATGAGCTATAATGCAGACGATTGCATGTATCGGTCAACCCAGCCAGATAAATACCTTACCATAGGAACACCTTACTGTCCATCTCTAGTTTGTATATCCTTGCAGTTATGTCTGTCTGTCTGCCTGTGTTTGTCGCATCCACTGTATTTTAGCCTCAGCAGTATGACAGTAGTGCCTACTTTACCTTAAGTACCAAGAGGTATGCATACTTTACTCCCAGGAGTACCCTAGAGGTGTGCATACTTTACCCTCAGGAGTACCCTAGAGTTGTGCATACTTTACCCTCTGGAGTACCTAGAAGTGTGCATACTTTAGCCTCTCGAATACCTAGAGGTGTGCATACTTTAACCTAAGGAGTACTAGAGGTGTGCATACTTTACCCTCTGGAGTACCTAGAGGTGTGCATACTTTAGCCTCTCGAATACCTAGAGGTGTGCATACTTTAACCTAAGGAGTACTAGAGGTGTGCATACTTTAGCCTCTGGAGTCCCTACAGTTGTTGCATGCTTTAGCCTCAGGAGTACTAGAGGTGTGCATAATTTAGCCTCTGGAGTCCCTACAGTTGTGGCACATTTTACCCTCAGGAGTATGTGGAGTTGTGACATACTTTAGCCTCAGGAGCATGCAGAGGTGTGCATGCTTTAGCTTCAGCAGACAGTATAAAGATGAAGGTTTTATAGTATATGTCGGTGTAACAAAGCATTTGGATTCTGTCGGTCACGTCTGTCCTTCTCAGAACCCTGTATGGTGTCAGCAGGGTGGAGACCCTTCTCATCAGCGTGGTGGTGCAGAACACGTGTGCCCTGACAGCCCCACTGCAGCTCTGTTACACAGGGGGCTGTGAGACCCGGGGGGCCCCAGCAGAATGGCCTCCCTCTTACAGAGGCCCTGCCTGCAGGCCGTGTGACCTGGGCGTGAGAACGCTCGGCCAACGTGGGAGAGCCTCTCCAAAGCCGGGGGGTCAAACGCGTTTCACCCGGGTCAAATATATCTGTGTGCGGATCGCCACGGCGCTCTGCTTTCTGTCTCGACCCGTCTGTGTGTGTGCGTGTGTGTGTGTGTGTGTGTGTGTGTGTGTGTGTGAGTGTGTGTGTGTGTGTGTGTGTGTGTGTGTGTGTGTGCGCGCTTGTTTGCGTGTCTGCTTGTGAATGATGAGCTTTTTTGCGTGTGTGTATGAGTGTACGGACTGCAATTCGCAGCGTCAGCATAAAACCCATTTCATATGGACTCAAACATCTGCTGCTATTTTGGGCTACTGCATATTTGCTATGGCAGGGAATTAATGATCTCAGGCTTTAATGGGCAGACGGTGTATTTGCCTTTTGGATGATATCGCATTCATTGGAGTGTTTTATGACAAGGGCAAATACGAGTGAACCCGCGGTGTTGTGTCAGACAGCCAGTGGTGAAAATGCTAGTTAATATAAACGTCGAGGCAAGTCGCACGACTCGTTTGAGCACGTTTCTGTCACCCTCACAATCTCACGGACGCCAGAACAGCAGTCGGCGGGACAGCCGAGAACGGCCTCCCCCTTAATTCGCTGCTAATGGGAGGGGAAAAAAGCCATTGATTGATGCAGTATCGATACACTTGGCGAGGGCCAGCGCGTTTGACCCCGGCTGGAACACTGTCATAAACTTGGGAGGAATGAATTTGAGCAGTAATTCCTTTTTAATGCCTTCCCATCGCGAAGAGTTCGTTCGGTCACAGAAATAGATGAAAGATGTAATTTAAAAAGATAATTTGAATAAATTGCGTGAGACTGGTATATTTTATGTACTGTGCGCATTATATCACGCTTTAATTCCTCTCTCCCGAGTTCGGTGCGGCGCGCCGCCGGGCCGATGGTCGGATTATCGCTTCGATTTACGGGGGAAGGGCCTCTTAGTTACGCCGGACGGGCTGGAACGCAGCCAGGCCCCCGGCCCTCGTCCCGCCGCCGCGCGCCTGCGATTCAGACCCGTCGCTCGCCTTAACGGCCCGCCCGTCCCGCCCGTCCCACCCGTCCCGCTCTCGGAGACCCCACCCACCAGGAAGCAAGCGCTGCTGGCCCTTATCAACCTGACAACGCTCAATTGTAGCGGGAGCGCGGGGCGCTGGCGTTTCTGGGCCAGATTAACCGCCGTCGAGTGCGATCTCGGCTTTTCCCTTCCTGGAGGGTCCCTCGGTAATCTCGTTCGAGATTCTGACAGTAAATTGAAGATGAGTATCATTTAGGGAGGTCAATTGCGAGCGGCTAAAAAGAGAGGGAGAGTGGAGCACTCCTGGCTCCCAGCTCCCAGCTCAAACATGGCCGGTCGTGGCGGGAGGTAAACTAGAACACTGGCGGTATCACCGGAGACGGACGCCGTGGCTGCGGAGGCGGAGAGCGAGAGCAGTCTTTAATCTAAATAGGATTTCTAAAGCCCTGGGCGCCATCGCAGACCGGATTTCTTTGAAGCACGTAATCTTTATATATGTGTGTGTGTATATGTACACGCATACACATGCACACAGGCACTCTCGCGTACATGCACGCCCACAGCCACCTGGTAAAGCTGAGCTAAAAAGGCTGTATAAACAACAGAGGTGACGAGCATTTCAGTATTTTAAATGAGTACTTTTGTTTCCCAAAAGATGGTCAGTTATTCAACATCCCTTGTTTTTCGGATAGCGTGTTATCTTTTCAGCATACTACTTTTGTTCTGCCATGTGAACCTGGATTCTATCCGCGCTTGTGTGTTCACGGTGATGTTCGCGCACGTGCGTGTGCGCGTGCCATTAGCCTGTCGCACACACAAGGCCACCGTTAAAGGGGAATGGAGCACTCGAGGGCTGCATCCATTTCCAGCAGAATGGAAGAGAAGCACAGTGCGCACCATTAAGAGACCCCTGAATGACTGTCTTTGTAAAGCATTGTACTATGAATGCCCAAAGAGCTAGCAATTCAGAGTAGTGCCCCCCGCAATTCTGCATAAAGGTATCTGATGTACTCTGAACTATTTAAGGATTTTATTCTTTTTGTTTTACCCTCAGAACCCCTAGAGGAAAATGCATCTATGCGCACTGAGGGGTTTAGTGCATATGCGCACGTGTCGGTTTCCTTGATTTTATTATATTTTTTTGTTCGTGTGAGAGGACCTTTTCCATTCTAATTGTGATTCACTGCTGTGTGTGCAGTCGACCGGAACGGCTGTGTGACCCCGGCCCCGATTACCCTGACCCGACCGTAATTAGGGAGGTGCACAATCCAGTCCGCAGCGGGTCTGAGATGGGTGGGCAAACTGGCTGGGACCGGGGTCCCCAACCACACAGCCAGTTGGATGCAAGTGGAAGATTTGAGAGGCACCACCCGTAGTGGATGATACTGATTCATAATGCATTAGTGCTCTGCAAAGAGCTGTAACAAAGAGAGAGTGTGTGTGTGTGTGTGTGCGTGTGCGTATGCGTGCGTGTGTGAGGTGAGTGAGAGACAAATGTGGCGAAAGAGCGAGGGAGAACGTTGGTTCTCCTGTGGTTGGAAAAGAGTGTGATGGGTTCCCTGCATATGCCACAGATCTCACTACGGCAGTCATAGTGTCCATTTCAGTTGATGTAATTCCATTGGTCATGAGGTCTCCATTAGGCATTCGTTCATTGATGAGGCCTGTCTAATGTTATCTGTGGAGGTGTGACAATAATAGAAAAACATTGTGGAGAGTGCGGATGGAATCATGGACACTTGGAGAAGGTGGCGCTACTGATCTCAAGCACAATGTCCGCTTTAAAGGAAAAAAAATGTTATTTAATCACAATAAAAATGCCTACTGTATTTTATTGTAAGAGCCTTGCATACTGTAAATCCTTGTGTATCGTCTCTGGCACCTCTTGTAGCCGTCGTTCCTGGTAGCCAAACGCCTACTGTCAGTCGCTATCAGCGAGCTAGCCCGCCATCTGCTCGTACTGCCCCATGCGCTTTCAAAGCAACCTTTACTTGTGGCAGTAAAAACTGTGAGAATTCTGTCACCCAAGCACAGGTCAGCCGTTTCACGGGGAAAAGCAGAAGCAGCAGCTACCAGAAATTAGACGCTCCCCCTCCTCCAAAATAAATTTTGTGGCTTTCGGTAATGATGATCAACAAAAAAAAAAAAGAGATACTGAAAGTTGTAGCCAAAATACCCAACTGCTCATATTTCACATTGGATGAATGTCCTGGCTCTGCTTTGTTTTAACCCAAGCAACATCCCTAGCTGTTAATAGATTCAATCATGTTAAATAGTGACTGAAGGGATGTGTGGTGTATAGCTGCCAGTGTGGGAAATAGGGATCTTTGCTTAAATGAGCGGAAATGCAGTGAAAATGTATTGACCAAAACACATGCCGCTTTCCCACTGTTTTATGCTTCACTGCATTATTGGAGCAAGAACCTTTAGCTGTATGTCTTCAGAGATTCAGCTTTGAGAGCCACCAGATTTTAGTTTTTTTTTTTTTTGTTGTAAATCAGTGGAATTTTATAACACAAAATGAAGGTGTGGGAAGGTGGATAACTCCTCCTCTCCTCAAAACTGGGATAACGTCCTCTGCTGGACCCGAGCCTGTGCCTGGGATTGAGTTGTGAAACGGAATGCGAACTGAATGAATAAATAAACAGATCATGCATCAGATAATTACCCTCTCTGGGACTTTGAAAAGCTATAAATACGTTTTTTTTTTTTTAAATGGTGCGCGTTGGGTGAAAGGGAAAGGTCTGGCTCATTTGGAGCTCCGCCCCCCTGAGAGCCATCGGTCCCTGGTGTAAACCGAACGCGCTCTCACATCTTTCTGACTTCCAACATATCTGCATCTCCCATGCCTATCTGTCACTCCTGCTTTTTCATCTGCTGTTTTTCTCCATTCGCCCCCCACAGAGGCACTGTTAACGTGGCATGCGCTTTGCTGTAGCCTGCAAAATGGGCAATTTAAAAATTGTTTCCTTCGTGCCAAGTAAACACGCGCGTCCCTTTTCGTCTGCAGTAGTACAAAACGGTCAGTGACCTCGGTCATGTTTTGCACCGTTTCAATGCTAACGCCCAGTTTTTTGGAGAGCTCCTTGTTGAACGCTAGTATTATGGAAACGACACCTGAAGTAAAGGTCAGCAGAAAGCTGACAGTATACTCAGTAAGAAGAAAGAACTTCAGGATTGAGAACCACCGGCGAACATGTCCACGAACACTGTTGTCGGTATACTCAGTGAGAACACCGCACCGTTTAAAGTCATTCCACGCCGCTGGTGAATAATTATGAATAATTACGAGGCAGCTATTAACCGGGGCTGGAATCTCAGCCAGACCTCCGTCTCGCGGCTACGCCATGGATGTATAAAGAGAAGGGGTACGCAAGATCACAACACAAAACAAAAAGTGTGAAGTGGCTTTAGTTTGTCTAGCTACGCAAAAGAAGAAAAAAAGGCGAAGGAGATGATACATTCGCCCTCTAAATCAGAGTAGGAGGAAGAACAGAGAGTTTTGTCTGTACATTCGGCAAATGCGGACTTTAGACGAGGGGGTCCACTTTCTCTCATTTCCGAATGTGTGCTAGGCGTTTTGATGACTTGCTGAAACGAGTAGCACCATTCATCAAACATGCGGGAACTCACAGAATTCCCATCTGATTGGCGTTGACTCTCTGTACATTAGCATGTGAAGTCTGCCCTCTGAACTCTCAACCGTGACGTAACCAACCATGTAATATTTGGACCAATAGCTGAGAGGGGGAGGTCAAGAAAGAAGTTTTCCAAAAGCCGTCGCACACTGCACAGTACGAACACACAATACCATGTCTTTTTGTTCTACAGTTGTTCTTTGCTTCGTTTTGCTCAAAAAGTTCTACTTCTTACGAAGTAGAACTGCGTACTTAAGAGGTCTGTCTGTTCTTATCTCGGAAGGGCCACGTTCATAGTCAATTGGTCATTATCTGTTAAACTGGGGCTTGTGGCTCTTCAGCATCTCCGTGTTCTAATTACACAATCAACCTTTTGATAATACCAATCTGGTTTGATAGCTCTCAAGAAAGCACCTAACTTGACCTCTCATCTATAAAATCCCAGAACCTGAAACAAGCTGAAATCAGAGATGAAAGATACATAGTCATAGTATGCTTAAGTTTAAAATAATCATCGCAGTAGTCGACATCACGGCATAACTCCAATTGTGGTCCTGGCCTTGTCATGAATGCGCTAAAATCTGGCACTACCATGCTGAGAATGTCTTCCAAGTACACATGTTCACTCCTCAAAGGACAGGACAAATATTTCTCGACTGTTAAATGACGTGTCGGTTTTGAAGGATAAAAAGAGTTATTATAAGAAGCGGAGTTATTTTATTTGCGATGGAATGCTCGGTTTCAAATGCGACATTTCTGGAGCGGTTTTTCTCTGGCCCCCTCACTCTGATCTTTTGTGTGGGAGTAATTTCCCTCAATTATCAAGGAGGAAGTAGCTCAAAACAGTTTTATCAGAAAATATCCGTGGAATTGTCCATTAAGTTTTTCTGAAAGAAGGATAAAAAAAATATACACTTTTATATGAACTTTTGTGAACCCCCTTAAAATTCATCCTCGGAGTTTGAGATATCTTCTCTTTTCTGAATTGTAAGTAGAAATGAAGCAATTTATATTAATGCATGGCATTGTTTTAATATGCCGCTACTTCCATTTCCCCACTTCCAAACTCTGCCAGGGGATTATCGCAATTTGTAAGAACTCTCTGTTTTATAAATGAGGTAGCGAGGTAGAGTGAAGGAATAGATTTATGCCCTCAAATACTCAGAGTACTACAGTGAAAGCTAACACTGATCACCGAGGGGCGTGTCTTTCTCTGATTCACTGATGACCTGTAGCCAGTGGGCACCTGATGGGAGGCGTCAATACAACGGTAACCTGAGGAACCCTGGCGGACTCAAACTTAGCCGTGCCCCGGTGGATCTTGGCCAGTCGCTTTGCACGTTGATGGCTGTATTCTGGACTTTCAGCTGTAGTCTGACGGAGCCAAGGCTCGATCGCGTGCCTGTAGGGCCCAGAGTGGAGAACGTCGTGGTGAACGTCTTCGCTGACCGAGCCAATCTGGACCTGGTTAGGACCACGTGTACAGGACTGCTGCACCGGTGAAAGCACTTCACTGTCTCCATTACCTGTGAGGTCCGGGCAGCGGAGACGTGCTCACTGCCAGTGCCTGCTCTGCTTCCATTGCTCCACAGTTGCCCTTTACGTGATATTTCATTTCTTTTGATGCGACTGCCCAGTAATCTGCGAGGGGGAGAACCTTAGATGAAAGAATCTGGAAATGGCACAGCATCGTATTGTCTACATCCAGCTTTCCACAGAGACATATCACGTTCCTTTTTCCTTTACACTTATGTGTCCTGTCCAAATCTGTACTGGAATGAGAACTGTACTGCAATAGTATGGAGCGCATCCTTCATGAATCTTAAATGAGAATACTAGTATTTGTGATGACACATTAAAAATAAAGCAGATTTTCTAATTGAGGTATCGCTTCAGAAATGTGGATGAAGTGTTACAGTACAAAAATCACTATGGATTTTGTCTCTGTGCATTTCTAAAACACATAGAAGGTGAGGCCTCCCCACATGTTACAATATAAGGACTGTTGTCGCAAAAACATTGGCATCGTAAAATTGTTTATAGAGATACTTTCAATTGTGTGACCAGATAAATTGTGTGACCAGATTGATTGAAAAGTTCTCTGAGAAATGAAGTGAAAGCCAGTAAACCCACACCGGCCCAAATATGGGCCAGTGCAAGTTAAGGGGTAAAAAAAGAACAAAATGAAACGGTTAGATTCCGAAATTAATCTTCATTTGCGTCTATCAACCTTCAGTATAATCAGTGAAATAAATTGTTCCTTTGCATCTAACAATAACTAATAACTTGTTCTCGATCTTGGGTTAAAGGCATATTGTTAAACAAATGACAAAATGCCTGTTGACAGTGGTATCTCCGGAAATATACTGCCACTGAATTGACCCCTTTTCCATTCTATGAAAAGCCTCCCACACAGTGCCTCGTATTTCTTAGTGGATATGGCGAACAATAGATAGTTTCTGTGCAGAAAAAAAAACAAAATAATTGCATGGTCGTGGCTCAGAAATTGGTGAAGCAGTGTAGCAAGGCCAGTGTGAGGTTGCGTTCTACTTGTGACTTAAGAAAAGGATTTTTTTTTTTTTTTTTTTTTTTAATCATAGGTTTTTAAATTGTGTACAACTTCCGTTTTTCAGTCTGAATGGCAAACATTTTGGTATGTGACTGGTTTCCGGTCCGCCTTGAATTCATTCTGTTGCTGCTCAAGTGAAATATTCATGCGGTGGTCTTCATCGGTCCTCCGAGCACACAATGTGGCTCGACAATGTCCAAGGTCAGCAGTCCCTGAGCAAGACGGAGCTTTTCTCTCCCGCCCTGTCATGTGTTCTTCTGCCGTTTTTGTCCGATGAAGGTACCGGATGTTTTTTGTGCAGTTTATTGAGATTCATTTTATTCTGATAAGAATGTGTTCATTTACAAATTTAGTAAGTCCAGTATGTATAAGTGGTGAATGTTTCCACACAGTAACCTTTCTCTCCCACATAATGCAGAGGTACTTGTTCCTTTAGCTGACATAGCAGACATTGCATTACATTCAGACAGTAGGAAAGCAGGCATTAGTAAATGTAGTTGCAGTCCTTGACTCAAACAACTACTGAGAAAAATCTATATATTTTTAAAAGTGTATTGTGGGAGGTGAATGACTCGATGACTCGAAGGTTCAAGCCATCTTCTTTATATTTCTTATTGTGTAAATCTGCTGACCTTGTGTTGCAGTGTTGCATGACTATATCCTCTTGTATTTTTGTGAATTTAGTAACATTGCTGCAAAATGCTAAGTCCTAATAACTGTCAGACAAGTAAGTCAGTCACGTCTGCCAGAAGAGTTACATAAACGTCCAGAGCTTATACAAAGGTAAATGTAAATGGATGGATGGACTGCATTTATATAGCGCTTTTATCCAAAGCGCTTTACAATTGATGCCTCTCATTCGCCAGAGCAGTTAGGGGTTAGGGGTTAGGTGTCTTGCTCAAGGACACCTCGACACGCCCAGGGCGGGGTTTGAACCGGCAACCCTCCGACTGCCAGACAATCGGTCTTACCTCTTGAGCTATGTCGCCCCACGTATACGGTATACGGACACAAACAGGGGGCACATCATTAGAGTACAGATCCTCTCTCAATTTCTCATTTTCATCCAGACACTAGAACGGCGCCTTAACAGAAAGAGCCACCCAGCGGCCTTCTCTTTTCTGTCTTGTTCAAAGGAAATCTCATCTGCTCCATCCCAGCCACCTGTTATGTGGGTTAGAGCACAGGTCTTCCTCTTCTAAATGTGTTTGTTTACGCAGCCATGGCTGGTTGGGGCTGCAGTCAGTGATATGCTAACGATGTGCCTGTGGGCACTTGCTCCTCTGCGGATTGAACATCCTTGCTACTCATCAGCACGACCGGATTGAAGTACAAAAGGAGGCCGTGTAGGTGTGTGTGTGTGTGTCTGTCCGTGTGTGCGTGTGTGCATGTGGGTATGTATTGGTGTGTGTGGGTGTGTGTCCCTGTGTCCGTGTGTGGAAAACTAGCCTGTATATTTTACACCAATGTTCATCTCTGTTAAATTTTTTTTTTTTTTTTTTTTGCTGTAGTGGAATACTCATTTTGAAATATGATACCTGTGGATCAATCAGGAGCTTGGTTATGATTCATTTCAAGCATACTCTTTTTACTCTTGCTGTATAAAGACCCATTAATTAGTCAACTAGCATGATTCACTGTAAAGGAGTCAACAACTGAGGTTATGTGTAGTTTTATGCTGAGATGAATGGGGTTGATAGATACTAGTTGCTCTTTGGCATGTCCTGTTCGTTCCCTGAAAAGTGCTGTTGATTCTGGTATTCATCGGGGTTCTTAATTCTGGGCTGGGACCAATTTATCAGTGCATAAATTTAACTAGCCGCTAGCAGTCAGCGCAGTCAAAGCAACAGCGGCTGCGGTTGCAGTAGCCCGTACCAAAATAAAGCTTATAGTATTATTATTTCTTTCCCAGTTACAAGTCCCTGCTCTCCCATTTCTTTCCTCAGACATGTCGTGCGTGGCCTTTTTAAGGAGTCATTTTTCAGTGGGAGCAGCGTTTCAGGTGGGACTCCGGCTGGTAGAGGGGGGGGTTGTTTTGTTGATGAGGCGCTCGTCGCGGTTGGAGCCGGTCCCGGGGGCGCCGTCGCTCTCTCCCTGCTCTCCGGGGCCCGGGCGTCTCCATGGCGCGGCTCCTATTTCAAAAGGCACCGCCGCGCAGAGGGACCCACGCGCAATTAGCAGCCTTAACACCTCCCACTCCTCCAGTACGCGCCGGCCAGGCAGCTGCTAAATGCACGGGTCCCGAATCCACCAGGGGCGAGGCAAACAGCGAATACTCTGGGGGAGACGCCTCTTTCCCTACCAGGAAGCCTGATGAGAGAGAGAGAGAGAGAGAGAGAGAGGGGCCTTGCGTTAAACCCGTAATTGCCTGCGCGGTAAACATACTTGGCTGCTTTATCTTGAGTATCGCTCGCAGAATTGTGGATGGGGTTTTAAGGAAGTCAGTTTATGAAGAGTGTGTGTGTGTGTGTGTGCGCGAGAGAGAGAATAATGTGCATCTTGCAGCGAACAGAATTTAAACCAATGGCTAGTTTTCATTCTGAAATGGAATTGTTTGCACGCAGCGAGAAAACCACAGATAGGACGCTGGAAAGTTCCGGTAGCTACGTCACACTAAATTGACAATTTCACATTGCATGTATTATACCATACTCAGCTATAATACCATTCTAATGGTTCAGTTTCATCTTTTAACATAACTGTCACAATCTGCTGATAATTAATCTCTTTTTTTTTGTTGTTGAATAGTCACCTCAGGCAACAGTGCACAATGAAAGCAGCGTTGCTGGAGCCGCACTGAGGGATAAGGGGAGGCCTTTCCCAGGTCCCCTCACCACTGAGGAATGAGCCCTGTGAAGGAGCTCTCTGTTCCAGGCTTTGGGCACGCTGTGAAAGACTCGCGTTAGAGCTGTTCGGGCAGAGGGTAAAGGTCCGCTGTGTAGACCAAATGTTACGTCTATTTCTCAAGCAAAGTATGTGGAAAATGTTCTAATCAGCCATTTTGGTTTTTTGTACCCAGGCCAGTGTCTGATGATTTTGACTTTTCAGATTGAGAGCTTTTGTGTTTTCTGTGTGGGCGCCTGTGGTTTTGTCTTGTAATTCAAAAGGGGGTGGGCAAGATGTGTGGCTGAGTCCACAGCGTGGCTGATTCTTGAGCCATATGCGAATCCCGCCCCCGTGTAGGCGGGGATTCGGTCTCTGACATGGCACCCTCTGATCTATCATCCTGTCTCCGTCTGCTTCCCCCCATCTGAACAAACAGCAAGTAATAAGAAAGGAGGGCAGCCTGTAAGCTATCTTTAAAACAAATAACAAAAAGTAAAAAGAAAATAAGGCGGTGCAATTTTATTACTGTTTTTGTTTGTTGCAGATATCATCTCTAAGATGTATGTTGCCCTTTACCTGATATGAAAAGTTTGCGCCTAAAGTCAGCTGACCTAATTTTCTTATCAGGAGAGAACATTTTGAGTTTTCTTGCTCTTGTCAGACGCTGGGCAGCTGTGAACTGTGGTGAACTGATGAACACAATGATTCAACACTATTGATTGAATTTCACTGAAGTACTAATTTAATTTAAGTATTGGTTAAGGAACATCTGTTTTCTTGCTATTTATACATCACTTGTCTGTCCGAGCAATTTATCCGTAGGTATTCAGTTCATTCCTCCATAGGCTGTATGGACTGGCGTTTTTGATGATAGTTGACATTTCATGCAGTTTTATGCATTTTTGAGAATGGTTATGTTTAATTTTGATTAATTCATCAATTTTGGTAATGTCCTTTTACCTTTCCTTTTTTTTATACCTGTATGTCTTTAAAAAAAAAAAGAAGATATTTAGGTACACCATAAATCATGTAAGGCCTAACCAATGGATACAGGTTGTGTTGCAAGAAAGCGGACAGCACTCTTATCAATCAATCAGTCAATCATTTTTAATCAATCAATCATTTTTAATGACCATAGACCGAGGTCGGTGGAATTTGCTTCCGGTACAGCATGGTGGGTAAGCTCAATTCAACAGTGTCAGTAACATTATAGGCAGATATCAACATCGCGTTAGACACGATGACTAGCACAACAGACAATATTCACAAATTGCCACAAGACAAAAAAAAAAAGATAGAAAGGAAAAGAAATTTTCAGTTTTGTTCCAAATAACGTTATTTCGAGGAAGGGACTTGTGAGTGCTCAAAGCTTGCAAGCGAACAGTACTCCGAATACATCAAAAAATGGTATTTAAGGCTACTTAAGAGCACAGTATGCAGTCACTCTGCTCTAAACTAACAAGGGAGCCATTTTCTTCACTCTCAATGGCAGGGTAATCTGGACTCATAAGAACATGGTATTTTGGCGCAGTATTCAAGCCTTGCGCTGCACCCTGCTCTCCACCTGTGGGGGAACCGCGTTCTCCGCTCTTACCCGCACGCTACACTTGACTCGCAATTTCTCCCGCCAAGTTACGGCCGCCGCCAGGCAACGCGTCGGTAGGCCATTTTTGCCGAAAGTGTACGCTCGGCGAGAAAGTGGCGGCGGCGTGAGAGAGAGAGAGAGAGATTGACTGCGTGCGCCGAGTCACCTCCGGGCTTCGGTGAAGACGCAGGGTTTCCTTCAGGAAATAGGCACCCGCGGGGGTAAGGGGCCTACGAGTGGGCGGGGTGGGGTGGGATGGGGGCCGCACGGTGCTGAAATGATGGGACGGAATCCCCGCTGGCGTTGAGAGAATGAGAGAAACCCCGTTATGGTTTCTCTCGTTCCGCCTTCAGCTGAGTCCCGTCCTCTGGCGCCTGACCACTCCTGAAGCTACCCATTAGCTAGCCAACCTCGCCTTGACCTGGGGCCACCACCAGCACCGTTAAGGGCTCACTTTTCAAACAGTCAGATGCACTCAGAGCATTGATTTAGATCTCTTCAATTCAGCACTTTCAATTATCGTTTCAATTTACCGCATAATTACGGTAATATTTTACCGTTAAAGAGCAACGAGCGACAAAATAAGCCGCGGACGCCGGTCCAGGGCGCGGGTCACTGGGTCGCCGTTTTAAAACCTAATTGTATTTGGCACGGAGTGCTTTTTTTTTTTTTTTACATTTAAAATCGCATTTAGTCTAATCAAATCAGGGCATTAGACTGGCCAGAAAGACAGCTGCCCGGGCAGCTACTCCACAGAGCTCCACACAGCAGGTCTTTAATCTAAAAATGACATTTCATTCCAACAGTCTGTTATCTTTCCAGTGTTGTGAATCAACACCCTTGTCCCGTTTCAGAATTAAATTGTTTTCTCATGTTTCTAATATCTGTGATCTAATACTGTAAATTGAAAGGGCAGTAGAGAGGGGGGGAAATAAATATATATATTTTTTGAAGCAGGCCTAAAATTTGAGTCTGGCTTGAAAGGACAGCAAAATTTGTTGTAGCTGGGGGGGGGGGGGCAGCACATTAATGATGTTACATTGTGGAACAGGATACTGCTTTCAGATCTGAGTGGAGATTGAATGCATTTTGTATGGCCTACTATCTCTCCTCCACTTCTTGGCCTGATGTGCTGCACTTGAACTACCATGCTGCAAGTGTCTCCGTTCATTTTTTTCTGTGTTTTGCTAAAGTTCTATCTACTATGACAAGAATTTGCGGTTATGGCCAGAATGAATTTATGCTGCCAGGTTCTCAGTGGTCCTTGAAACACCTTGAACTGCTTGATATTGAACGTGCAAAAGCCAGGACTGGAAAAAAAAAAAAAATATATATATATAAGAAAATACAAATGCTTTGTACAAATGTTTCAGAAGCTCTGTAGTCTTTGAAAAGGCCTTGGATTTTTCGGAACTGTGTGGTCAGAGAAAAGAAAAGAAACATTAAGATGTTTTTTAAAAGAAGATGTCTTGTGAGGATACTGGAAGGGAAGGGAAACGGTGTGCCCGTGCTCGTTCAGTGTGAGCGAAGGAGCCGTCCTTCACGCGATCCCTCATCGTAGTCTGTTCACGGAAACGAGGCCTCACCTTCGCCGCGTAGCGCAACGAATGGCAATGAGCGCGGCTAGCCTGACCTCCGAGGAGGAGGCCAGGGTCCCTCCACCGCCCGCGGGCCCCGAGTGCGGAAGCGCCCGGGCCCTGTAGGCCCCGTAGGCCCCGTAGCGCTCCGAGGAAGGTGAAAAAAAGCTACAGCTGCTCCGACGTCTCCTCGGCAAAATAACCTGGGGGAGCGTTTAGCGAACATGGCAGGATGAAGAATTTAGCACCTTCGGCCCTTCGGAGATTAATAGCCTCCGAAACGGGATGCGCCTTTCAGTGGAGTGTGTGTGGGGAGCGCTAACGCAAAGGCCTCAGCTACGAAACCGGCTTCAGCGACGCTGCGTTCAGTCCACGTTTATTTTTACACGTATAGAGGCGGTCCAGCGTTCTGCAACCTGCATCATAATATTGAATAACAAACCTGCGTGGACTGGATGTGCTGTTCCCGTCATTAAACGTTTGAGCAAAAGCGAGCTGTGCTGCTCAGAATAACCTTTAGTGATTTTGTGGGAAGCTTTCCTCTGCACTGTTTGACCCGTGCTTTCCAGGTTGCCTCTGTTGTTTTTTCCAAGAACCGCGCGGGCTCTCTCGCTACGAGTCACTGCACTGCGAGCCCGTGCTCTTAAACACACAAACCTGGTTTTAATGATCGCAACAGTGCTAGCCACGTGACTATATGTAGCATCGCTGATGTGCTAACGCAAGCTACTGTAGCTGCGCAGACCTAGATTTGATTTGTTTTCATTAAGATCCTAATCATCAGCTATTCTTACTGGGGTCCACACAAACACAAAAGCATTTATACAGACATGCAAGACAAAATGATTTCAAAGCAAAAAAAAAAAAAACTATTGAAGATATGCTAATCGCAACAATGTCAGATACGAATTTAGAACCAAAGTACAATTCTGAATACATGCAGATTATAAGATCTGTTAGAAGCCCTGAGAAGAAAAACATCAAATTATTTCAATAAAAATGTACAAAGCAAAACCATTGAAATATCTCAGCCTGGATTTGTGCGGAGGGTGGGAGTGTTTAGGGGGTGGGGATGGGAGGGACGGAGTCTGAAGGCGTGGGTCACGAGGCTGCCAGGAGACAGACTGCCCTGTCAGCTGCACTGCCCACTGTGGGAAGTTGGTTCTGCCAATAGGGGCTCCAGTAATATACGCGCTGCCTCCCTCCCCAGGATGGAGCTGGATGAGCCTGGCTAAGTCCCCCTCGCGTTTCATTAGGCCCACCCCCACCCCCACTCTGCACCGCTGCCATTATCGTGCACTTTCCCGTGTCACGTGACCGCCCGTCGGGTGGCGGACATCTCGAACCTCGCCCAGGCGCTGCGGGACCCTCGCCACGATCGATAGGGCGGCAGGAGGTGCAGTCTGGCGCCCCGCTTGCTGGACGGTCCAGCCAAACGCCCCCTCAAACGCCCCCCCCCCTTCCTCCTGGCCCCCGCGTGGCATGGGCCCGGCGGTAACGGAGGCAATCTTGTACTGCACGCAGCCGCGGCGTTTTTTTTCCCGCCTAACGGAGCGGTGGACGGCGGGGGGAGGGCGGGGGCAGAAATGCGGCGGCGCGGGTTTTTTGGAGACGCGCTGACCATCTGCCGCCGGCATAGCCGCCGGCTGCCGGACCCCGCTGGCCAAACGGCCCCCGGCGTGCCCGAGCTCCAACGCGCCCGAACTCCGACGCCAAGCCTGGCCGGAGCTCGCACCCCCCGGGCCCCCCGGCGGGCCGGACGGCGGGAAGCGGGGATGGGACCCTCCGGGAGGTAGCTGCCGGGGGCCTGGCCGCGGGCCGAGGGTCTGGCTGCCCAGACGACGATGGCCCTGCCCATAAGCCCCCGTGTTTTTGATCCGCACTGCTCGTCAAGGGGCTTTGCATGCAGGGCTTTCTGTCCATTATGTGTGATTATTGAGCCGGACTGAGCTGCAAAGCAGAGTGTGTGTTCTGTGTATCAGTCTGTCTGCCTCTCTGCCTCTCCGTTTGTGTACCCATAGATCCATCCGATGGCCTGCCGTCTCGTTCTGTGTTTTTATATATAAGCCTAGGCAAACACAGGGGAGAGAACCTTCCGTAGCTGTGTGTTGTAGAGGGGTTGAGTAATGTTAAGAATTTTGCGCGGTGGCGGCGTCGGCGGTGGCTGTGGCTGTGGCTGTGGCTGCGGCTGCGGCTGCGGCTGCGGCTGCGGCTGTGTAAGGTCTGGTGCGCGAGGCTTGCGCTGGGCTGTTCTGACCGAGCGAGCCCATTCGGAGCGGGGGAACGCGTCGGAGGAAGCGGGCTGAAATATTCATCGCTCATCCCCCTCATTTGCATTTAGAGCAGAAAGCGGAGCGGCGGACTCGTTAAAGAGAGGGAAGATGGCGAAGCGCGCGGTTTCAGCAGCCGCGCCGGGCCGGGCCGCGTCGAGTGCCCGCGTTCGGCGCATAATGAAATTATTAGCCCGGTGATTAAAAGGAGGGGACGGAACGGGGCCTGCAGTTGTGTACGCGCAGCCAAATGACAGCGGAACAATAGCGCTGATTGAAAGTCGATGCCATTTTTTTTTTTTTTTTTTACATTGAGCAGTAGCGCTGCAATCACGCTTTTAACGAGGGCCGTTTCCTATTGTCCTGGAAAATAAAACCCTGTTCAGCATTGTGTTCTGGACATTTCTGTAGGGTATGACCCCGTGCGTGGGTTTCTTCTTATTCATTTTTTTTTTTTTTTTTTTTTTTTTTTTTTTTTTTTTGGCTAGCTGCTTGTTCTCAACCATAAATCGGTATCCATCATTACACCCTGTGCTCAGCAGACCATGTACATCTACAGGAAGGGAGAGTTTTCACAAGTGTTCATTATTATGCTTAGGACATGTTCTGTATATGCTTAAGACATGCTTAAGTTTGCTTAAGCTGGACAGCAGTGTTCTTGTCCTTAGACCAATCATTCTCATTGGTCTTTGTTGTCATAGCTGATGATGTCATAGTTTATTTGTTATTTTCAGTGTGATTTATTTAATTATTTTCTTCTCACAGCTCCCCCGGATTGATCGTTTAAGAATAATAGGACCGTCGGTGCAGTTTGCTGCTGCGGGAGGTTAGCTGTGGTGAGCGGAGCGCTGGGCCTGTCGATCGGACCCCTCCGGCGGCCTTCACACTCATTTCTCAGATGCCTCGCGGTTCGCCGTCCGCCGCTAACCGATTCGCGGATGCTAACGGCGCCCGTCGGAGACTACTGGGCTCCAACCTGTTGGAAGCGGCCCGTCAATTAGCCTTTAGGCCCGCTCTGGCCCCTCCCCTCTCCTCACCCCCCCCGGCCCTCAGAGCGACATTCAAAGGCACCGCTCGCGGCGGAACACATTCTCGCCACAATGCAGTGCTTTGTGGGATACGCGGTTCCTCCGGCTTCTTTCCATCCGCTAATGAGTCCTCATCGAAGCCTGAACTGTGGGGACGGGACCGACTGGAGCTCCCACCCCCGTCTCCCCAAAACAAGAAAGCTATTTTCTTTCCTTTTTTCTCTCCTCTGTTTGTTTTGTTTTGAGTAAACGCTTCGGGCAGGGCCGGCGGACAGGGGCGGTCCTCCATCTTGTGTCTCCCGTTGCGCGTCTGGCGCGGAGCCGCTCTCGCACGTCGTCTCGGCGTTGAAAGGAAAGCCGGCGAACGTCTTCTAACCCCAGCGCTGAAACGGAATGGCTTTCTGACGGGCTTCGCTCGCTCCCGAAGCTGCTGTGATCGCGGATGCCACCGCCCGTCTGTATTTTGTCATGCCTAATTAATTACACACTTGCATTTCGCCAGCCACGTCCAAAACCGCATTAGACAGTGGGTGGTTTTTAAGCCCGTTTTTTTTTTTTTTTTCCTTTGCCGTTTTTAATGAATTATTTATTTATTTTTCGCCTTCCGTGGATTCGTACAAAGATGCCTGGAGGACTTTGGACTCATTAGTGCAGAAAATGTCAGGAAATCTCACATCTCAAAGCATAACACACCTTCGCATAACTGGTTGGAGCAGTTCAGTGGCAGATAATGAAACCTGTACAGAATCCTGGCATTTGGGGGAAGGGTTGGGGGTGAGGAAAGGAGGGGGTGGAAGGAGGTGGGGTGGGGGGTGGGTGGGGGGGGCAGCTGAGACACGATTAATCACTTAAAGAAACTAGTTCTTGGTGATGAAGTAATTATACAGAGCGCACTGACCAACATGATCCCGGCTCAAGGCATTAGTCACATCAATGCTCGGCCTGTTAATTTAGCTTTCCCTTGACAATCCAATATGGCCTCCGGAGTGCAGCAGTTAATGAGGACTTCCTAAAGGTTAAACAAACAAAGGCGAAGGGAGCCGGCCCTGCGCTCCTGATCCGTTTGAGGTTGAAGGGGCTTCGCCGGCTGCAGCAGTGCTAGGAGGAGCCCATGGAGCCCATAGTTTACTATGTTTTCTTTCTCTTTTTTTGAACTTCTTTGTGCGTGCTGGCGTGCGTTTGGGGGTGTAGAACCTGTCGTTAATTATGCCCAGAGAAAGGCGAAGAGCCTTCACCTCGGTCTGGCCCTGAAGGAGGGAGAGGGGGAACGAGGCGCGGGGTGAGGGGGCAGCGAGGGTCATTTCCGAGTCGTGCGGTTTTCTCTGCGTCGAGCGAATCAGAGCCGTTCGCTCCGACCGTTTCCCTTTGAGGGTTCGCCCGGAGTGGTGAACTAAAGAAAAACAAACAAAGTGAAGAATTAAATACACAATAAAAAGGGCCTGTTTCAGTTTGTGGATTCAGATAAGTAATTATTCCAAATGGATACCATTTTTGGATAGCACGAATGTATAAATAATTCATAAATCGACATTGTTGATAATGTAATTACTGTTACTATTATATAGTAATTGAATCCTATTGTGGTACCAGAATAATTTATATTTTTATTAACTTTTATTGTGGGGTTTTAATATCGTGTTGTCCTTGCTTTGGTTTTGTATTATGAGGCCTAGAGGCATTTCTGTGGTTTAGCAGTGAGGACGCGTCAGTAGCCTACTGTTCATAGAGCGATGATAAAAGATTATTAGCATTTCCCATAACAATGAGTAACATTTATTAAGTATCACACAGTTAGAATGGGAATATTACTTATATGATAAGTAGGTCAGTACGTGGCAATAAATAACATTTTTTTTTAGGCCAACACAAAGAGTAGGTTCTGTTGATAATGTCGTATAGACCCGTATTTGATTTCAAGCATCCTTAATTCCGAGACTGAGTCACGGCTTGAGGATGCTGAGCGGCGTTCCAGCTGTTTGCAGACTGGCCGTCCGGAGGCGGCCTGCGGCACGTTTCTGAGTAAATGTTATGAGGAGCCTAGCGGTGTGCCGTTAGCGACGACGCGCCTGCGGGGATCGATGCGTGTTTAAGAGACGTTTGAAACGGGGGGGAGGAATTCGAAGAGATTCGGGCTTTTTTTTTTTTTTTTTTCGCGTGTTTGCCGTCGGGTTTGTGTTGTGTACCGCGGCTGCGCCCTCTCGGCGCCCTCATCGATCCCCCCCCCCCCCGCTCCCCGCGGCGTCTGAGCCCGCCGTCGGTTCCGGAACATTCTGCCTCCTCTAGCCTCCGCGCTCACGGCGGTACCGCTGCGCGGACCCGGGGGGGGGGGGGGGGCTCTGGGGTCAGGCAGAGGGTTTCCGTCACCGCACGTTTGCGCCCGCGCTCCAACCCCCCCCCCCCCCCCCCCACCCGCACCCCCCCTACCTCCCCTGCCAGAGCTCTGATCGATTTCAGTCCCTGAAAGCACACCAAGACAAACTCATGTTGAGCCTGACATTTTTACTTCAGGCTCACAAAACCAGAGCCGGTCCTCCTGGGGCCTTTTGTCGAGGGGTAGGCTACACGGAAAAGGCATTTCTCTGCGTTTCAAAGGTGCAGATGGCTTCCACTGCCGGTCTCTGTGAAGCCTGGGCATGTAAATACAGTGTTTCCCGTATCCAAGTCACATCCAAGTCCTTTTCCAAGCGGTGTCAATAAATAGAATTCACATCACACTTAATATTTCTGTATGCCAGTCACATTTTTGGTTTTAGGTTGTTTTGTTGCCAATTTCCGCGCTGAAGGCTTATTTTATATCGTGCACGTTCAGAAAGTGAAAAGCATTGTAAATGTATGCGACGAATGAGACCAATTATATTTTTCAATCGAAGAGCCCTAATATGAGTGTGTGTGTGTTTTTTTGTTTGGTTCGTGCGGGGGTATAGTTTAGTTTTGTAGGAGTGAGGCTGTAGAAGTGGCACTTTTGGGCGGCAGACTCTCTTGTGTTTGAGGTGGGGGGGTTGGGATTGGCAGGTGGGGGGGGGTGGGTTCGGTGTGTTTTGCCAGGCTGAAGCCAGCCTGCCGGCCAGCGCGCGGTGATGGATGGCGGTACGGTTACCCCGCTCTCCCTGACTCATCACAACTCAGCCCGGCTTCCGCCCGTCCGCGCGAACAGCCATTGTTCTCCACCCACAGGAAAAAAAAAAGTCACCTTTAACCAGTCCAAACCAATGAGAGATAAGGGAGTGGAGGCATTCATTACAGCAGGGTGATAAATTGCCTTAATCAAGAATCTATCATCTTAGCTTTCCTTTTTTTCCCCTCCCTTCCCTGGGGGGGGCGGGGGGGTCTTTGTGACTTAGATCAGGTTCTGGTTTGGTGGGGTGTGGTGAAGCTGTGAGGGAGTGAACCTTTCCTAATCCAGTAAACTTGGGTGCTGGTTCTCTGGAAGCCTTTTGCAGTAGCATGCTTCTCCTAGAGGGCCTTGTTTTACATATTGATGAGCCATGTGACCTACAGGCCAGGAGAACAATCGACCCCCTGCCCAAGAAGATAACTTCAAACATCGTGTTCAACGTGAATTTCCAGAAAGCTATGCATTTCCCACAGAAAAGTCCAGTATTGTGTGAATTTCATCACTTGTGGAGGATCTTGCTACAGAACTGGAAAACTCACCAGCTCTGTATATGTGGAGCCTTGGTGAGAGCGGCGTGGTTGTTTATGTCCAGAATCCCTTTCCTTTGCAAAGTCACAAAAGTAACAAAAAGTCATGGGGGAGGAGGGAGTTTGGGGGTCACTGAAACTCACCTGTCAGGCTGCTCAGCTTCGGTCCAGTTTCCCTGGAGAAAAGCCGTCCTCCACTGCAGGGCTGGCTCTCTCCCACCACCCCCCACCCGCCCTTTTGTGTGTGTGTGTGTGTGTGTGTGGTGTGTGTGCGCGTATGCGCGGTGTTTGAGTATGAAGGACCCTTCAGAATCAGGTCCCATGTGAGCGGAGGCAATCAGCCATTCCCTTACCCTACCAATCGCCCTCCACACCCCCGCCCCCCCCCAGCGCATCTCTCCATGCCTGGCTGACTCTGGTAAGTGAAGCCAAGTGCACCAAAGCCTGAGACAGCAGCGCACCTCCACTTCCATCTTTCCGCCGTTCCTCCTCCTCCTCCTCCTCCTCCTCCTCCTCCCCCCCCTCCCCCCGGCCCCTCCGCGGAGCGGGCAGCCCACGCCAGGGGCACGCGTGCGTGTGCCCGGGATACGCATGAGGAGAGTAATCCCTCTAAACTGTAATCCACTTCTGCTCTCTCCGGTCTACCGTGTGATCCCCCCCCCGTCAGCCCTCCCGCCAAGCGGCGGCGCTCCCTCATTCCGCCACGGCGGAGGACTCTGGGACCCGCCGGGGGCGGCGGTGGGGTCGAATTTAAAAAGAAAAAAACTCCAGGGATGAGGTTTTCCGTTCAAATGCAGATATGCAAACGAACGCTCAGAGGAGAGAACGCAGCGGAAGGTCCATAAGGGATCCTTCACAGATACCAGGCAAACAAACAAAAAAAAAAAATTAGCTCAAAAAAATATGAGAACATCTTCATCTCCGGTAAGCCTCAGCACAACCCGGGAGCACAGCTGTACTCATTTCGCATTCCTGGCAGCCTCGCCGCGGAACGGAGGTGGAACAGAAGGGCAAAAAGAAAAAAAAGAATCTTTTTTCCCTCCCTCAGAATAAAGACAAAGCACCTACCCTAATGCGCTTCGGCTGCGATGGCAGCGCGCGCGTTTCTTCCCCCGCTCTGCGTACCTGCGCCATGACGACCAGCATATTGCCACCTTTGGCAGGGGCTCAGGATGGCAGTCTGAGTTCTCCTCTGCTTTCGACGCCCAGATTGTGCCAGCTGTTTCGCCTCGTTTTTTCTTCTCTGTCCCTCTCCATCCATCTTTCTCTCCGTCTGTCCCTCTCCATCCATCCTTCTCTCCGTCTGCCTCCCCCGCTCTCACCGTCTGATCCGCGGCCTTACCTGGCGGCCGGTCTGAGGGCGTTAATCAGTCTTTGTTAAGCGGGGACGTGTGATTGGAGGCGATTGACGGGAAAAGCCGCTCGAAAAGAAAGTTTTCAACACGACGTCCCCTCGTTTCGCGGCGTTCGCGGATACCGCGGGCGCCGGCCGGCCGTCCGCTGCGACACCCCCCCCCCTTCCCCCCCCCCGCCAGCGCGTCGGCGTGCGACCGGCAGCCCTGCGTGTTTTTTAACGTCCGGGCGCCGCTCCTCATTGCCAGGCAACACCGGCTTTGTGTTCACGTTAATTGCGCTCCCAATTACGGCTGCGGCTCTGTCGGGCACAGCTGTTGCTCAGTCCTCGCTATTTTAACGTTTTGTTTATTTATTTGCGGTTATTATTATTTTTTTTTACCGTTTAATTGTTCGGAGATGGGCTGTTGCCATTTGGCCCTAAGCGGAAATTGGCAGCGGTGGGAGTGGTGTTACACTGCTGCTTAAATTGAGAATTTTGCCCCGTGGATATTTTTAATGAAAAGAAAGTGGAAAAACACATGCGCGTCCACACGAACATGCACTGGTTTTTATTCATTTAAGGGTTGTCAAATGTCTCTATTTAGCACCATGCTTGTTCAGGTGCCATTCATTATGAGATGTAGTCATTTAAAAGCATTACGTTGTTCTTTGGGTCATCTTGTGTAAGATTATTATGCCCGGCCAGTGTGGCCCCTCTCTCCAGTAACCACTCTGTGCATACTTGAGCCTCTCTGAATTCTTAAGGCACTCTGTGTCCTCCCTCAAGCCACTTTGGGGCCATTCTGTACGCATGTCCACTCCATAGCTGCTCTGTATCCATTCTGTGACTTGCCCTATGGCCGCACCATATCCGCCATTACGGCTCTTCATCCCTGGTGGAGTCAGTAGGTAACCGCTTTCCAGCTCCTCTGTTTCCACGCTCGTCTTCATCCGTGCCACCTCAACCGCAGCTACTGCAGTGTGCAAACTTTTTTAAAGCGGCCATTTTAAAGACGGTCATGGTTATAACACCTTGGAATCATACCCTTGCGCGTGTTTCCATTAGATAACCAATGTGTGCAGATGTTTTTCTTGATTGTTGGTTCTTTTTTTTTGGGGGGGGGGGGTGGGAGCGGGGGGACTTATGTGGCAGTATGTGACAGTGTAACTTAATCCATTTTTGGTTCAGTAATAGTAATGGCAGGGAATTGTCTTTAGCCTGGAGAGGTTCCTGAAATAGGCAAAGTACGTGGGCTGTGCTGTAGGGGCAGTCTTAATCCCTTTAGTCTTCATTAGACAAGTGCTGTCTGTTTTGAAGCAAAGTGAATTTGTCCTGTGGAGGGTTGTTTCTTATCGCAAATATGTGCACGTATCAAGCCGCCGCAGATGCGTGTTTGCGAAGGGGAAATAAATAAATAAATAAATAAATGTGCGCACGCACGCATTCATGAATGAATAATTCCAGATCCACCAGGATGTGGAGTGGGTGCGACGCCCCGTGTACACGCTCCTGCATCCTGTCTTGTCACATTTGTACGACGGCACTTTCGATATCTCCGTCGCCGCGTTAAAACTTCACGGAACGATGCATGCCCGACTGCGGTGAAGCAGGACCTGCTCGTTTTCCGGGTCCGGTTCGGGAGTTCAGGACGGGAGGTTTTTGGGACGAGCACGAAACATGGCTGCCGTCGCCTTTCCAGTCGCTGCCGCGCGCGAAAAGGCACCCGCCGTCCCGCGAGGAGACGCCTTCTCCCTCCCGCCTTTCGGGGTTAATATGAAAATGGAACACTCTTACGATCTCTGCCCCTCTGAATTTCAGATGAGTCCCAGTCTGTGCGGTTTTTTGGGGGACCTGTAAATACCTGCTAGCAGCAGGGGAGCGCCTGGCTAACCCAGCCTGCGCAGACACACGGCAGGAAGCAGCGTCTCACACCTCAGTCACGGTACCGGTGTGGGATGAATCCTGACAGACTGAGACGCTGTTCAATATTCATAGATTTATCTTTTTTTATTACTTTCACCCCCCCTGCTCCTCCTCCTCCTCCCCACAGCTTTCTGGAGCATAATGACAGCACTTCTGCACAACGGAGCAAGACTCTCAAAAGCCATTTTGTGGAGCCCCGTCTAAAAAAAGAGCATTGCCTTTCTGACTGTCACAGAGTTGAATATACAGCACTGAATGCAGGGGGCCCGGGGGGGGAGGGGGGGCTCGTACCCTGGGCCGCTGCAAGTCCTTTGTTGTGCCATCCAAATCCTTAGTGAGGAATGTGCCAGTTCCACCCCTCTGCCGCTGGGATGGTCATTTCAGGGCATGCGTAGCCAGGGCTCGTGTAATGTTTTTGCGCGCTGTGGATTTTGAGATCTGTCTGCGGTGCATCAGTAATCTTCAGTGAGTTTTTCGGGATGAAAGCCGTTTCTGTGCTTTCCCTCCCCCCTCCTCTCTCCTTTCTCGTTTCCGCGAGGGTGAGTGGACGGCCCTCTCTCGCTGAAGCTTCATCATTTGATCCGACGCATCTCAGACATCAACGACTGATTAAATTATTTAGAAAAAAAAACAACAACAAACAGAATCTCTCTTTGGCATAACTTGCTGTTTGCCGTACGCGTTTGGAGGGAAAGTTGTGATATATTTATTTATTTTGTGCTGACGTGCGCTCCGTAGTTGGCCCAGAAGTTGGCCTCTGTTCAACCTTGCCGCTGTGCTTTTATATTTTTAAGTAAGGGATTATGAAGTCGTTAGATTTCGTGGCTGCTTGAGCATCCGTACATGTGCCGTTTGCGGCTTGGGCAGATCAAGGCTTATGGGCATATCACTGGACATCCCCTCTGATTGCCATGCTGTACGTGCGTCTTGCACTCATCTGATCCGGTGGAGTCGTTTCTTGATGAGGCTGTGATTATGTATGAATGCAGTCGAATGTCACACTGTTTTTGGGGGGGGAGTATTTTGTCAGGGTAATTTGTGTGAAAATAATCGGCAGGCAAATTCAAGCTTACGCGCCGTTAGCCTGCGCCTCATTGCATCGGTGCTCCGTTTTTGCGGAGACGTTTGGCCGCGGAAGATTTTTAACGACCGCGTCATTGCGCTACATTCGGGCGCAACCCGGCGCGCGTTGTATCGGCACGTACGCCCACGCGCGGTTAGACGGCCCCGCTCGGCGAGCAGCCGCACCCGCCACGCCCTGCCCCGCCCCGCCATTGGGGGGGGGAGGGCAGTCCTGGGAGATCTCCGCGGCGCTGGAGAGAGAGAGAGAGAGAGAGAGAGAGAAAGAGAGGGGGAGAGAGGGAGAGATCCGCTGGGGGGTCGGGAGGGTGGGGGGTCGTGGGAGGGGGGGGGGGTGGAGGCGGGGTTAGATTGTGAATTCAGTGCTTTATCTGGTCCCCCTTCACGCACACACACACACACACACACACACACGAACACTGTGGATAACCTGATTATCAAGGGCTTTGCGTTGCGCGAGGGAAGCTTCCAGAGCCGTTTCCGCGACTTGCGTTAATTCTCCGATAGCTACGCGGGTCCCGTTTCTCTTTATCTCCCGGCAGGCTTTAGCACACACAAAAACAAGAAAGAAAGAAAAGATCTGAAATAAATCTGGAGGCATAGTGCTCGTCCGGGGTGTTTTTACATCGTCATGTGATAAGAGCCCACTAATGCAGCGAAATGGGGAATTTGTCATCAAGTGCAAAAAAAAAAAAGCTTGGGAGCGCGCGCGTTAATCAGCGGTGCTAATTCACCACGGCGAGGATCAGCCACCCACAACGAGGGCTCTGAATTTCGGGAGTCGCCGCTTAGCGAGGGGCACATAAAATGGAAGCGCAAATTGGCTGTGAAGCAAATTGAAATCAAACAAGGGTGGCACTAATTCACTGCGAGCATCGCGTAACTACATTATATTGTGCTGCTTGTTTTCTTTGCGGATGCTCAGGGTACAGCAGCGGCGCGCCACGGCAACCTGCAACTATGGTAACAAGCAACAGTGTCTCTAACAAACACCACTGTGCCGCCGCTCAAACGATCTCCATATTTGCTTGTTTGTTTATGGGTGTTCGCTTGTATGCCGTGTGTGTGTGTTTACGCGTGTGTGTTTTTGCCGTCGCATTATTTGACGGTGGGGATCCGTGCGGCGACTGCGTTGCGTAAATTCGTTTAAGGGTCACGGAAAGCTCTTCCACAGAAGCGCTGCTCGACTGTTCGCTTCAGCGCTCCTCGCTCCTTCGTTCCTGAGGGCGGCAGAGATGAAAACGAGGGGGTGGGGGTGGGGGTGGGGGGGTGGGAGAGGGCCACGGCACAGGGGACCTTGGGAATTGGAAATTGGAAAGAGGAGGGCGAGGTGGCAGTTCCTGTGAAAGATGACGAACGGCGAGGGTTTGCGGTCCTGCTCTGTATTTGCCAGCCATCTGGTCCCCCGGCCTCGGGCCCGCCCGCCCATTAAGGTGCTTAATTAAGGGAGATGGCGTCTCCTCTGTCGGCGCTATAGGCGTTTGACCTCGCGAGTCAGGGGGGAAGCGAACTCGGGTTGAGCGGCGGGCCGGGCGCGTCCCCCCGAGGGACCGCGGGCCGTCACACCCGACCGAGCGCGACAACGCGGCCCCGGATGGAACCGCCGCCAATCTCTCCCGATGTGTGAAAACCCCGATGACGGGAGAGACGCGGCGGTGCGGAGTGCGTCGGCGGTCAGGCGACGCGGCGGGCGAAACGTCGCAGCCAACCCTGGCACCCGAAGGCTGAGAGCGGAGAAAGAGGTTCCCTGTTTGGCTGCGTGAAAATATTCTGACATGCAATGGTGCAAATCACTCACCGAAGGCTCGCACTGATTCCAGCTCTATACGAACAGGGAAGAAACCCTCTGAAATCTTAATTTCGCCTCGTGATGTATACCTCGATACGCTATCCTCAAAATACATCGCTGTATCAATTTTTACCAGCCTTTGAAAGAGGGGACACGGTTGATATTTTATTTTCCTGGCTGACCTTTTATGATATAATTACCCTTCCATCATGCCGCGGAAGTTATCTATGATCGTTTATGACAGCACAAAGTTATCGCGTGTCTGACTCAAAGACAAGCTGTCAGCTGGATTCTTTTTTTTTTTTTTTTTGGAGATTCCGTCGCGCACAAAAACAAGGAATAAAACCTGGCACGGCGCAGCTGCCAACAGACGCATATCAGAATGAATAAAAAATGACGGTGTGAGCCGCGAAGCTGCTGAGCTTGGCAGGCGTCCCGCGGCCTGACAGAGGGGCTCTTATCAGGCAACGGCGGCTCGGCTCCCCGAATTTCCAGTGGTTCGGAGGGCCCGACCCCGGAGAGGACAACGCCTGGCCACGGGCGGGGAGGCTGTGTTTGTAGTTCACCGAGGAATCCCCCCCCCCCACACCTCCTTCTCACTCAACTGATCTGAGGCGCTAACCAAGGACTTGGTCTATAGGCATTAGAAGCTGCCTAGCTAGAGGCCACACATGGAATCGTAGCGCCTATGGGTATGCAGCCCAGTTCAGTCGCCAGGGAGACAAGCGAGGCCTCGGCTGTACCGAAACGCTCACGTCTGTCAAAACCGCCGAGAGCCAAGTTTGCAGTTTGAGTCTACCTTCACTGGTGTAGGCAAAGTTCACGTGGAGGTCAGCTCAGTTCACTTGCACCAGCTACTGTGTCCTTATTACTTTTCTAGAGTCAGGTGACCTCATTCAGCTTATTTCAGCCAAATAAGGTGATATGACTGGATTGGCTGTTCTTTTCTTGGGTTTTTTTGAGCAATGTCTCGCATGTAAATTTCCACTGGTCTTTTTGCTGGTCGAAGCGTAAAGAAACCCTGGAACCAGTGGTGGCTCGAGAACTCAATCACTTGCCTCCATTTTTCACTCCCAAAACTTTGCCGCCTCTCATGTTATTTGCCAGACACGGTTCATTATTAATGATATTTATAATGAAACTCAGCTCTCCACAGATTGAGTTGAGAATGGAATCTGGGCCACACTGTGTTCTTCCTTTGGGGAAGCTTTGATCAGTCCACCCACCCACCCCCCAAAACACACACAAACACACACACACACACACACTCTGCCACTGCCCCAACTCTCCTCCCAAATATAAAGCAAATAAAAACTTCCCCAACTTTTCAGCGCAGAGGGATGATTTATTCATGTCAGAGCGGTTTGCTGGGAAGCCTGCTGGCCTCTATCGTGTCCCGGCAGCGGGGTGCGTGCAGCGGGGTGTGTGCGGCGCGTGTGCGGCTGCGTTCGGGACGGGCTCAGAGTCCTGTCGCCGAGCGGCCTGCTTAGACCGGGCCCCGCCCCACCGGGGGGACGCCCATTCGTTCGGGCCTGATCACCTCCGGCTCCTCGCAGAGCTCCAGCCGTTGAAGAAGCCCCGGCGGCCTTTAAAAACACCGCGACGGGAAGCGTCTGTTAATTTTCGTTTCGTTTAATATTTAGATTTTCGTTGGCAGCGCGTTGCTAACGTTTGCTTAATGCCCACACCAGTGTTACACACATATGTGTGTTAACGCTTGTTTACTTTCTCTCACTTTCGTACTATAAGAGACAGCATTATTCTTTTGCTTGGGGAATCTTTTGTTGTTACATAATTGCATAATTCATAGTTTGCCTAGCCGAGGAGAATGCGCAAATGGAGGCCGTTTGGAGACGTTGTTTCCATCTCTGTCTCGTCTCCCGTGTGGCACGGCGCGGGGGGTCGACCGCGACGAGAGCGTTTCAGCTCCGTGCGCGGTGGCGGGGGGGGGGGGCGGGGTGGCCGTTCAGCCGCGAACGCCACGGATATCCAGCAGCAGGAGAGCGCTCGCCCCCTCGTGCCGCCGCTGATGATCGGTCGGCCCCTGCCTTCCGGCTGAACTTTGACAGAGCTGCGTTTAGAAGCCGCCGATCGATCCGACGCGAGGTGGAGACCCGGAGATCGACTTTACTGGACGGGCATTCATAAAACCCTCAGTGTTCGGGGCCCTGCTCAGGATGACTTGATTTCAAGTTAAAACTATGTTAAGTGATGTACATTAAAAGAGGATCGTGTCATCTTCCTGGACTGCGTGAGATCTGTGCCCTGTGCTGATGCGTCGCAGTGTCATCCCTGCCGGGAGGTGGAGTTCTGGAGAAATACTGCAGAACCACTGGCTTCGACTTTCTTAAAGTGGTTTTATTGAACTCAGGAAGTTTTTTCATTTGGCCAGTCTGACACTGGATAAATCCACACAGCTTCGACAGGGAGTCCAAACGATGATAACAAACAGGTTACGAATCAGAAGGCAGCCTGTGTGGAGGTACGGGGATCAAGATGGTTAGGGAACAGCAAGTGACCCTAACACCACTTCAACAATGGCTCAGTTGTCATTAGGAATATTTTTTTGGGAATCACTCTGCTTATGCCCAACCGATTCCACTGCTGTGTGAACAGACTGAGACTTTTTTTTTTTGTTCTCAGTATTTGCTTGTTCATTCATATATTGTCCTCAAACGTATAGGATGCCTATTTGTAAACATGGCTGTATACTATATGTTTAGGGAATAAATCTTAACAGTCCTGTCACACCTAATACTCTCAGAAACTGACAGAGCCGATGCTCTCTGAAATGAACAGGCTTTCTCTTAAAAAAACTGGACATCCCATTTATCCTCTGCATGTATATGGTTCTGACAATGGATGCGCCAAAAAAAAAGAAACATTCCAGATTAGTGTTTTATTTTTATTTATTTCTTGATTTCACATATATTTCTTTGAAGGGGACGCGTTAGCTTATCTAAATACTCTGAAACAAGGGTTTAAAATCGCTTTACCTCTCTGCGTGATTTCCTGTGCGCAGTTCTTTCTTCACTTCATTACTTTCCCCCCATTTATTCTCATTTTGTGTGACATGTTATGCACAGCGCTGCCAACAGCACAAGCTGTGACAGCAATGCCTTATTTGCTTTCTTCATGCTGTCGGTCAGCGGAGAGGATACCTTGATTAAAAGAAGAAGAAAAAAAAAACGAAAATGAAAAAATTAAGACCGAGAAAAAAAAGAGAGATTTTCCCAAACATCAGATGTTGTCTGGCAAGTCCTCGTCGGGTTAACCGGTGCCGCAATTATCCGCCCGAATCAGAAGTCATTACCATCACATCCACTTAATAAAACAAGATTGAAGATTATTATGTGAACCCTTTAATTGCCATCCCTGGGTGTTCCTTTTCTTCCACCCTTCAAAACAGGAGTCCCCTCCCTGTAAGCCGCTTCACAAAAAGGGGGGGAAGAAAAGGAATTAATTTCAACCAGCATGTTAATAATGAATTATTAATCAGCGGGGTGTCCTAATGTGATGCAGAAAATGAAATGTTTGGTGTCTTGTTGCGATTTTGCACGCGGTTCGGATGGTTGTGCTTAATTGTGCCTCCTGGACAGGGGTGGAGTGGGCTGCAGCGGGGTTGGCGGTGCGGGGGCGGGGGGGGGGCTTGACTGACGTGCACCTCACATTGCAGCAATCCCATCTCAAACTGGCGTAGCCGTTGCCAGGGGCGTCGCGTCGGCAGGCCCTAACGAGGAGAGCATGAAAGAGCACACGCGTTCCCCCCCCACTCCGTCTTCTCACTCAAACTTGTTCAGAGTTGCTCTCTGTAATCTCTGTGCTGTTACTCTCGTGTGAGTCTAAGTTTGCGGTGCGGAGCAAGTACTAGGTTCAGCCAGTGTTAGCTGTACTAGGTGATCTAGGTTGTGGTCCCCGGTTGCTGTGTAGCTTAGCTACATCCCCAGCCTCTCTGTCAGCCTCCAGTACCTGTGCTCTGCAGGTTCACAAAGTAATCTCATGTGAGCACCATGTGCTTGTAAGAGAGGCCGTACTGTTAAAAAGATGAAACTGGGTTTTCTGACCATTCTTTTTCTTTTTCTTTCTCCCTCTCTCTCCCGCCTTCCCATGTGAATCTCTCCACCCCCCCCCCCCCTTCTTACTGTTCCCAACTCTCTTTTTACTCTCTTCACAGGTAAGTCATTTTAAGACATTCTGGAGAATATCCAAGGCCAGACAGCTAACTACAGTGCAGTGCAATCTGTCAGCAGGCAGCGCCAGGCTGCCTAGGAACCCTACCGCTGTACCAAGTGCGGCAAGTATTTCACGTAGTTTCGCTTTAAACTTGTTGAACTTCTATGTGGCTGAATGCAAATCTTTCTGCGGAGAAATCAGTACATTAACCGATAACCAAAAAGAGACAGTCACCTCTTCAGAGTGAGTCACTTCGTGCCGCTTATGTAACACTGAACAGGTGTGACTAAAAGTACAGGAACAGCACGAATTCAGTCACAATTATAAATGCAGGTGTTACTATTTTATCTTCACAAATACAGTTTAGGGAGTTCACCAAACTGTGAAGAAGAAAAAAACACTTTAATTTTAATGCAAGTAAAAGTTAAGGATGCACGGTGACTGAATTCAGGAGTTTTTTGTGCTTAAAGTAGCTGTGTTGTGGTGCTATTACCCACCGTATGAACGGTGCTGTAGTGGATTGACTGCAGGGAGCTCATCTGGGCTAAATAGCTGAACAGCAACATGTTGATAATCAGCAGCCATTTTGTTTTTCACTGCTCCGGACATTAGAAGTGAGCCGTTCGATAAAATGGTTCACCGGTTTGGGCCAACTTTGAAATAATAAGCTTGCTACATTGGGAAATTTGTAATGTATATGCTCGCAACTTGGACAGTTTTGTGTAGACCTTTTTTGTTTCGGTGCAGTATGTGCAGGACATTGGACGCGTGATTAAATTACCCCCCCCCCCCACACCCCACCCCCCCTTTAAAAGCGACATCGGCAGCATAATCTTCTAAAGTGTATGCCAAGGCCATTATCTCCTCCACTGTCCTACCCAGCGCTGGCAGGGATCTGAGCAATTAGGCCAGATCAGTGGCAACCTTGCTTGCCCTCGTCTTATTATCAAGATCACTAATTACTTCCAGTGTTTGGGTCTGCGCTGCCCGGGAGTTTGTTCATATCTGCAGTGAAGGGAGCGCACCCTGAGAAAGTGGGAAGAGGGTATGTGTGTGCGTGTGGGGGGGTGGGGTGGCAGGGAGATCGATGTGCTTTTATTACCACAGAGGTGTTTTTTTAAGGTCTATTTTTGGACAGGAAATGCGCCTGATAGGCACTAACTCTCTGCCTGAGACCCCTGAATGGGGAGAGGGGAAGGAATGGGGGGGTGGGGAGGGTTCACAGCCCGGCCCCCGGGATGCGGGCTTTGAAGGGGCGGCCGCACCGGCCGACCTCCGGGTGAACGGCGCGTCCAGCGGGGCCATCGATCGAGAGCGGCGCTCGGACCCCGAGGCGGGAGCAGGCAGGACGCGGAAGAGTCCGG
This sequence comes from Anguilla anguilla, assembly GCF_013347855.1. NCBI lineage: Eukaryota > Metazoa > Chordata > Actinopteri > Anguilliformes > Anguillidae > Anguilla > Anguilla anguilla. Next base: position 21,780,910 of record NC_049209.1, read on the forward strand.
GGACATGGACTGGCTTTATTAGGGATATGCCGGCGTGATTAATAGACCCGTCCGCGCTTTGATCTGACCCACCTCATAGCCCGCCGGCTTAGTCTTTCTACTCTTCAGCCCACGGATAACCAGAGCGCCTTCCTGCGAAACCTGGACCAAGGTTATAACAGGTCTCCACAGCCTCATAAAAAATACACATCTGAAAGAACAACCTCAGAAGGGAGAAAGATAAATAAATAAAAAGTTGCAATACCTGCTGCCGTAGCTGTTAGCACAATCATATTGAATCTGCTGTAGATAGCGAGGATTCGTCCTGGCTTCAAAGTTTATGGCGGGTTTAGCGAAAAAGGGTGCTTTCTTTGTGTGCGTGCATGCGTGTGTGTGTGTGTGTGTGTGAGAGAGAGATGTTAGATGGAGTGCTTGCGAGAGAGCTGACTCTAGCCACTCAGTGGATTAAAAACTTCCATTGGGAGATGGTGGCGCAGGTTTAAAATCCAGCCTCTCCACCCCCCAGCCCCCACCCCCCACCCCCAGCAGTCTTTGCTCAGGGAAGATCCTGCGCTGAATGCAAATGAGGGCTGATTAATTCTCCGTCCTGCCTTGTGGGAGAGCACTAAAAGCAAGGGGAGGGAGCTGGACACGGTGTACTAGATACTGAGTATGATGTGCGGGGGCTACCTTCAGGGTACTGAACGCTGTCTGTTGAGTAACACTTACTGTACCGTGGGTACTGGGTGCCACCTTTCACATGCCAGTGATTGGATGTTTGACACTAGGTAGGTACTATCTCTTGAGTAGCACTTAGCAGGTACTGGAGCGTGGTTATACAATGTACAGATTTCAATTGTTATGAGGAAGAACATTCCTGTGGGTTTAAACTGCCACTGTATGTGTGGGGACCAGTTATATTTAATATTTTTTTTTAGTGGGTGAAACGTGAAGTGTGCAGAGATTTGACGTTGGGGGCTTCAGGTGAGGAAAGGAGACAGGCTGTGCAGTTATGTTGACGGATCGCTCGCCCTTCCCAAGTCGGCTGCAGGAGAGATTGCAGCACTGAGAGACAGGCCGCCATTGGACGATCTCATAAATATTCGGCAATTAATTTGCTTATGTATCGTTGCATGTTGAGCGGAGAGAAAGCAATAGGTCGCCTTTTATTTGATCTGATCCGTCAAACGACGGCAAATGGGGAAGCCGCTTTGATATTTCAAAATGTCAGCGGCACCTCCTTAGCACCAGCTATGAAATGGAGTAGGAGAACATTTGTGCGGTTGCTCCTATTTAATTAAATGATACCCTTTTAATTGGTTAGAGACCTCTTTGTGAATCCCAGCACAGACTGATAATAAACTGTGACGTGCAATATGTTCAATTTGAGTTCGCATTCCCCCCCCTCTTGGACCAACGGCAGTAATGCTTGAAGGAAGTGGTCGGTTTCTTGAGTGTGCTGCAAATCGTCTTTACTGAATCAATAAAGATTGATGGCAAAAATGGACGTAACACACTGGATTTGAATCGTATCAGAAACCGTAAATGGTACTTAATTATTTATTATAGTTTATTACAGAAAGCATGTTTTAAATTAACTGGAAGTAAACTCCATTTCCAATAATTTTGTCTGTGTGTACATAAAACTTAATGTGTTTTAATTAGTTTACTTTAAAGTTTATTTAAATGCTAGTTAAGGCTGTTTAAATAGACAAAAATATTGGCAGAAGACTTTAAATGGCAAAATCTTAGCCCAATCCCCAGTTTACGACACCCCCCAATATGTTTACAAAGGCAACAAATTGAAGTTGATTTTAATAATTGACCACTGCAAAGTGATTCTGCACAAGTTTGCTGATAAGCAAGAAGAATAGGTTGTAGAGTTTGAATCACAAAAGTCTATTGATCCTCTCTAAATAATGCACAGGGGCAGTCTCTTTTGTCTCAGAGATAATTTATTGATTGCATTTGACCTTATGTATCCCTTCTGTGTGTGTGTGTGTGTGTGTGTGTGTGTCTGTGCATGCGTGCTTGTGTTCCATATTTTTTTAAACTTCTCTATGATTTGAAGTTGCCAGTTATAATCACATGCCTGCTTGAAAGTGAATCTTCAAGCCACTATTACAGCTCCACACGCACACGCACACACACATGCACACGCACGCACACACATGCACACACGCGCACATCTTAAGGTCTGCGGTCGAAGCTAGCTGCGGTGTGACGGCTGTTTTCAGTCATTAATCGTCGTGGTGAATTGAGCACCAAGACTCTTCACCTCCTCCCTTTTATTCTTCATTTGCCATACGTCTAGATTTTGTGGAGGTTTTTTGTAAGATTCATATATCCGCAATGTCAGAATAAGCAGTTGCGCCAGAAGCACATCCTTAGTACACACTTTACGGTGGCATCAAAATCTCTCCCCGTGGTCTTTATCAGTACATTCTGAGACCTCCCCAGGGCTTTAAAAAAGAAAATGTGGAGCGATGTTTTAGACAAGTCAGCAATGTTCAGGGAAGCGCCGTAAGTGCACTGTGCGTGCAGTCCTCCCCTACCTCACGATAAAATATTAAAACGCCCCCACCACACGGCGAGTCAACCCCTCGACATGCCCTGCCTGTACTCACCCCATCTGAACCGTGAATCTATTTAAATTATACCACCGCACGGACAGTAAAGTTTCAGTATTACAGCACTTCTCCTCCTGCCTCTGTACTGTAGCGGTGATCTAACCTTCTATTCGGAGGCAGTAAATTGATTCGTAAATTCTTTCACCACATCTTATAACATAAAGCATGCGCTATTAAATGAATCTATGAAACTAAGCTCGTTGGATCACCAGTGTTTTACCTACGCTGTTTGCTTGTGTTTTTCGTCTAGATGATGCTCAGGGCGGCAGTGTAGCATAGTGGGTAAGGAACTGGGCTTGTAACCGAAGGCTCATAGGTTCGATTCCTGGGTTAGAACACTGCCGTTTTGAACCCTTGAGCAAGGTACTTAACCTGCATTGCTTCAGTATATATCCAGCTGTATAAATGGATGCAATGTAAATGGTATGTGAAAAAGTTGTGTAAGCTGCTCTGGATAAGAGCGTCTGCTAAAATGCCTGTAATGTAAGTTATTGAGGGCCTGCCCTGACACTCAGTTAGATTATGTAGTTCTCTGTGCTTAACTGTTGCCCTCATCAAGAGGATTAGCACATACCTCTCCCTCTCAATTTACACATTTACCTTTATGTCCTTTACCGAGGCAGTTCAGGTCAGTTCACATCCAGGGGTGAACTAAGCGGTGTCCCAGCTGAGACCTGAACCCCCCGAAAACCCCTCTGGCGAAAAGCCGCGTTCCTTAACCACCGGAGCGGACCGCGGCGCTAACCATTAGCACCGGCATGCGCTCGCACAAGGGTCTGAGATTAGTTTGGGACTTTGTATGCAAAGGAACGGCGGCTGGGGAACATTTCGAGTGTTTGTCAGAAGGTCCTGGTATTCAAATTAAGTGCTTTCTGCGGTTGTACAGCTGTTTCTCTGAAGAATTAGCACATGAAAATCTCATTTGGGTTTTTGTTCCAGGGAGAAGTACTACAGTAATTTACAATTATTTTTCTTCCCCCAGCTTATTGCATATTCAAGAGCAGGACAGCTTTTCTTTTTTGTGGCTTACACCTAAACATTCTGCAAGCGGTATTATTTCATATTTGGGATCCCGCTCCTCCTTTTCTCTAGACAGATTTAAGGCAACTTCAGGGCAATGTAAAGTCTTTCTGACGTGCTGTGCATTCGTCTTTCTTCCTGTAAGACATTTCAATTTTGTATCGTGTGAGAGTCAGTTTTACTGGAATTATTCTCGCTGTGTTCAGTCCATCACTGGGTATGAATTATTCTGTATTCTAATTCCTGATCTATTTCCTTTGTGGATGCTTCCCTCCTAAAATATGCCCCATTGTCCATATATCCAGTATTTAGGGTTCTAAGCAGTGAAGCCATTGCAGCCGTGTTGTAATTTTTCTAGTTTGTATTAATATTCCGCCTGTTGGAAAAAATGGAGATAAAACAAACTGTGTTAATATGGCCCCATATACAGGAGTGTACCTAACCTGGGGAGATCATGCAGACTCCACACAGAGGGGATTCTGTCCGGCTCCTGCTTGATCCTGGATCATCCTCCTTCCAAGGGAACAGTGCTGACCACTGGCCCACTGTGCGGCGGTTAAAAACTTTTTATTTTTATTTTTTTATTTTTTATTAACCTTTGCAGCCCCTTTGAATTCTGTACTACCCCAGACTGTGGTCCAAATTTTTAGGATCAACGGCAACAGTCTGTGAATGTCTGCTCTTGCAAATATTGAAAAAGAATCCGTCCCTTGGATATAAAGCAGGTTATTGAACCAAAAGACACCCAAGGACAGTGAGTCCTTCCTCGGGACAGGCAGATAAAGCACCCAGAACGGTGTAGATTCATCAAGATAAACAAAAGGTTGCGCAAGGCAAACACCAGTCCAGACGGACACAAACCGGGGCTAAGCCAAGGATAGGCATTTACGCAATTACTCAAAAGTTTGCCTCTCTTGTGCCCAGTCTTCACGCCTCGTTGTGTAATCGTGTATTATTGTTGTGTGACTTGTGGCGGTTTGCTGACATGGCGGTTCTCAGTGAGGTTTTTCCTGCCTGCTTTGTTCTCTCTGCGCGTGTGTAGCAGGTGGGCCGTTGCTACCAGTGCCGTGGCCTTTGCCGGGGAGCGTTAGGTATTCAAGGTAGAGGCCCCGCTGCTGTCAGGAACGCACAGCGCTCAGGCAGACTGCCGAACACCGCTCAGAGGTGACAATTACCCCGCTCGGAGTGACAGAAAACAAAAATGGCCGAGACAAAGGAAGGAAGATAATCCGCGGCGTAAATGCTAAAGCAACACCGAGAACTTCCGATCCCAAGTAGTTGTCATTTCGGAACACGGCTCGTAATACTCTGTGGCACTGATTTATTCCAGCGCTCGGTCTCTGACTGTTACGGGACACTGATCGTGTCTGGGAAGATTACCGAAATTATAATCATATAATGGGTATCTATCATAAATTTGCACCTCTGGGTGTGCGCCGTACCATAATGCTCGCTGTTCCTGGGGTTCTGAAACGATTGCGTTGTAAAGAAGTGTTAGCCTACATTCGCATTTTATCTGCGGTCGGTGGTGTGTCTTAACATTGGTGTGGTTTGAAAAGTTGATGGATTCTTTGCGCATTGAATTTGACTGCTCCACTGTGGCATACGATGTACCTACAGATTGAGGCTGAGGGGATTCACTTCTGTTTGCTTAAGTATGTCCGGGATACATTTCCACCCCGTAGATTCGGGAAACAAAGTGAATCACGAACCATCTTGCTGTGTTCTATTTCTTTGTGTTTTACTGCTGGAATAATGATTACAGTTTATGAAAATATTAAAATTTAAATGTGACCACCCAGATTTCTTTCATGTAGATATTGTTTTGTGTCTTCAAAACAATAGCTGCATTGTTTTTGTCATTCTATTGAAGGAACTGTCATTCCATTGAAGGTCCAGTGGGAAGACCCACATTACCACTTCTTAGTTTTTCCTCCCTGCCAGTGCTAACCAAGCCTGGCCCTGTTCAGCTTCAGCCATTAGGCAGGAGAATGCGGCATTCTTTCTCCTTTATTAATAGACCCCTTTCTGCCCAAAAGCCTTTATTGATGCGCTCTATTGTGCCTGAATCCCAGAGTACAGAAAATGGGGAAAGGGTTTTTTTTTTTTTTCATAAGCGTAGTAGAACCGAACATTATAATGATTTTTTTATAACCTTCGTTTTCCCCTCGCTCCTTCCTGTGTTTACAATGGCTTTGTGTGGGGGGACTCAAAGCCTCTGAATTTCACCGTTGTTCCTGTTTTAATGTCAGCTTCAGTATCAAGCTGACACGTCCTTGACTCATTGTTAAAGCAGCGCTAACAGCATGTTTTTCTTTTTCACGTATTTGTAGGGCTGCACGATATCCTGTCAGGTTTTTTATTTTATTTTTTTAATAAGAATAACCGACACCATGGAGTGTATAGGCAATCTTTTGTTTTTTGTTATTTTTTTCTTTTTTTTAAATCATACCTGATGTAGTTGTACTGTAAATAACCAAACACCAGAGGTAAAATGCTTCTGGGAAAAAATCTATATATATATATATATATATATATATATATATCGCTGATATCTATTGGGTGTTGAGACAACCAATCAGCAGCAAGGTCCTCCACCTTCGATGTGATCACGTGATTTTTTTTTTTCTTTTTTTTTCTTTCAGTCACGTGTAAGCTGCCTTGCTGCTGATTTGGCTGTCTTACCAACACCCAATATATATTAGTGATGTTTTTATTTTTTTTCCACGGAAGCATTTTACTTCTGACTTTCGGTTAATCATCAGGTATGATTAATGAGAGAAAAAAAAAGCTCCATGTTGGCGGTTGTTCTTACTGCGCTGAGAAAAACCGCAATTTGATATATCGTACAGCCCTAGTTATTGGCCGGCCCCCGACCATGGAGAGCTCCGCTCCAGAAGGGCTCTCTTTCTGACCGTGCGTCTCGGGGCCCCCACCGTGGGAACCAGAGGACAGCCGCCGTAGCGTCACAAACGCTAAAGAACAACACGGGCTTACCGCCGAGGCGCCCAGTCAGAGCCCAAACCGGGCCGGGCGGGGGCTGAGGGGCGCTGG